>NC_051415.1:34997567-34998870 GCF_015228065.2 Penaeus monodon
CTTGTACGGATGCTCGCTTGCAAGCGTATCTGTATACAATATATATTTTCAATAGTTCAGAGGGAAGGGGATCTACAGAACGGAAAACTAGAAAGAGCAAAATATGGTGCAATACGTCAGAAGTGCAGAAACTAAATAAAAAATGGCCGGCATGTAAATACATCTCCAAAATGCGCTGTGAATACAGGGGAGCTCGCATGTTTATAACTAACACGAATAAACTACACAGGGAGCACACTCGTGTAGGTGTATGTGTGTTTGTACAGCTTGTGTGTGCGAAGAGAAGTGGGGAATGGGGAGCTTGTGTGTGTGAGCATAGGTAAGTGCGAGGGGGATGTGTGCTTGATAACATAAAATCCTGTATGTGTGTATATATATCATATATGTGCATCTCTACATGTCCGTATGTACTTCTCAATCTAAGCCAACACGACGCACCAAGATTACCCACAAACGAAAAACAATAACAAGAGAAATGAAAGGAAAAAAAACTGAGCTAAACAACAGATTACCTATCCCTTACCCCCTCCTCCCTCCCTCACAGAACGAAGAAAATAAATCCGTCAGCGCAATCCTCTCGTTCAAACAAGAAAATATTTCGAATAAAAGTACAAAGCGGTTCACATGTCAACACAAGTGCATTCTGTCATCGACAAACAGCATAGCCCTCGACGTCCCACTCAAACAATCCGTATCCACAACATATACATTTTGTAAATCTCGCTAAATTGACAACACCCCGGCATATAACATGCAGTCTCCAATCACTGAGCATGAAATTGAATGATAAACATAAAATTAAACTTTTACGTCTGTCTCATGACGGAATAGTTAGGGTTCTGGCAGGCACTTCGTTCGTACCCAAACGGGGTTCACGTCTCGTTTTTCCTTTCTTTTATAGGCGCAAATTGTATGGAAATAAAGCCAAACTATTGCGTTTTGTTAACGTTATCATATCTCTTTCCCTCTCATATCACAGTGTTTCTGTCTGCCAGTCATTCTCTTCTCTCCCTTCCTCTTCCTGACTTTCTGTCTCCATCACTAGTTCTACATGTGTATGTCTATGATTCTTGAACACCGAGATACAGCGGACGAAAAACAGTGAATCAGTTCTGTTCACTTCTAATGTTTTGTGTTTGACGTTACCGTTCTGCCTCCGTCATAACAGCGTATCAGTTTCCTCCAGAGTTTGTTGCTGCCTTGATAACAGACTCTCGTGAGGGGGTCGAGGCCGCCTCTCCTGCGGGAAGGGGGGCTACCTCGGATGGCGATCGGGGTGGTCACGCACATCTTACAAACTAGA
>NC_051415.1:35001334-35001473 GCF_015228065.2 Penaeus monodon
CCCGCCAGCGCACCTTCCTTCCCACACTCGGATTTCGTCCTCGTCTCGGAAAAAAGAAAAAAAAGTTGCATTAGCTATCGGAGACACGAATCCATCAGGAAAGTCTCGTTTTGCTTCACACAAAACTCGGGTCGGCGAC
>NC_051415.1:35002857-35003026 GCF_015228065.2 Penaeus monodon
CGTGACCCCTAAAAATCCTTTCTTCACTCCCTGCATCCCGTGACCCGGGAGGACAAAGGCCCATAAGTAATGCAACTCACTTTTCCCTTTTTGAGCCGAGGTCACGTCCCGCTGGAAGGTCAAGGTGATCCTCTGTGCTTGAGTTGAAGAATGAACCCTGTCTGTCTGT
>NC_051415.1:35003422-35004489 GCF_015228065.2 Penaeus monodon
CAGACCGTTTTTGTCGGAGGCGGAGGCAAGGCTTCGGGTCCAGTGAAGACCCCGCGGATTTATGCCACGGGGATGCACTTTATCTGTTTCATACGCATCATGTTGTATCTTTGCGTCATGTTAGGTATTCTTTGTATACTTACTCTGTTCGTGATTTTATGTACACTACCTTCTCCCATATGCATCCCATTCTCTTCGTGTGTACCTTGTTTTCTTCCTCTATATATCTTGTTCCTTCTGCCCTGTCATTTCCAGAAGGTATCATGTTCCTTTTGGATCTATCCAGCCTTCTAGCATAATGATCCTGTTTCCTTTATATCTATCCTGCCCCCTTTCATATGTTCCTTGTTTACTTTATATGTATCCCTCGTTCCCTCTCCTCTATGCATTCTGTTCAGTTTATAGACATCCTTCCCCCTCCAACTTGTATCCTGCATCATACTCTTTCCTCTATGTATCCGGTTCAGTTTACATGCATCTTTCCCTCTCCTATATGTATCCTACTCATCTTACAGGCATCCTTTCCTCTCCTCTATGTATCCTGTTCAGATTGCATGCATCTCCCCTCTCCCCTATCATCCTGTTCAGTTTACATGTATCCTGCCCTCTGTCATGTGCATCTCATCCCTTGTACACGTATCCTGCATCCCTTAGTGACTTCCCTTCCCGTTCACAACCTGACTTCCCGTCTAGGCACCTTAATCCCTTTAATAACAGCGCCAGCATCCTCGTCATCGAACTCCCATCATTGACACGCCTGCAAGTAGCCTCATCTCCTACATGATAAGAGACGCTCATCATCCCGAGATAAACTGAGGAAACGAGACAAAGCTGTAGAGATAAGCTTATGGACACGAATGGTTTTAGGAAGATCGGTCTTGCGTGAGTTACGTATCCACTTCTCAATGCATAAGGAAGTGGATATGCATTTGGTGATAGATAAATGCCTGTAGATATATACATGGGTACGCGCAAATATAGACAGACGGGTACACTCATATAGACAGATACATGCATGTATAAATATACAGCTGCGTGCATAAGAGGAATAGAGGCTGTGAGAGATG
>NC_051415.1:35004772-35005068 GCF_015228065.2 Penaeus monodon
GAAAGGCTAGAGGCGAGTGCCACCCCCAACGGAACAAAAGGACGGCAGCGGTTAACTTCACAGCGAACGGCCTTTTTACAAAAATAATAATACATCAAGGCCAACAATGAACAGAGATTACACAAACATCCCGTTCAATGGCCGGCGTCGGGTGGGCCGGTTAACGCCCTCCGACGAGCTATGTATTCGGATAACGAAAAGCAATCCCTCAGCCTGGAACGAACGGGGCCGCGGAGGGATCGCGGTGGAGGGGGACCTTGGGGCGAGGCGTCGGAGGGGGACCTTGGGGCGAGGGA
>NC_051415.1:35005308-35005654 GCF_015228065.2 Penaeus monodon
CCCGAGACAGACAGAATCTTCGGCAGCGGAGAGCCGCCAGACAGCGAAGGACCAAAGGACAGACGGCGAGGAAGACGGAGGCAGCGCCGCAGAGAACGAGTCAGAAGGTGTCCCGTGTCTTCCTCCTCCCCCCCTCCCCCCCTCCGCCTGGAGTGAAGCTTGTCACCCCCCCCCCCTCCCCCCGCGCCGGTCACATGTGTCCTGGTGTTGGTGACAGGGTTCTTGCCCGGCCTGATATTGTGATACTAATCCGTGTATTATCTTCGATGCCTGATACAAGCGCAAGCTGACAGAGGCACGCAGTCACGATAGCCTGGGTTAGGGTGGCGGGTCTCTGGGGGGGGGG
>NC_051415.1:35006050-35006195 GCF_015228065.2 Penaeus monodon
CGAGGATGCGGGATTATTTGCTCAGAAATGTCTTAGAATAGTATTAATTATCACAAATTTCACTCGATTTTGCCTCGATAATATAGCACATAGTAACAGCAATACGTCAAAAAAATTATCACACACGCGCGCGCTTACACGTGCG
>NC_051415.1:35006325-35006406 GCF_015228065.2 Penaeus monodon
TACGTACACAGCAGGATGCACCATCTTCCTGTGTTAGCACTAAGTCCCTGGCCGGCGAGAAGGGTCACGTCTCTCGGGCAA
>NC_051415.1:35006592-35006891 GCF_015228065.2 Penaeus monodon
CCGGGATGCAGGTCAGGGCTGTCCAAGATGGCTCGGAATCCTCTTTGGTCCTTGATCCTCAGAAAGTCCTTTGCTGTCTCCCCTTTACTAACCTCTTAAATACTTCTTAAGGCAATCTTCTTGACGGTTACACTGCCCTGCCGACAATGCTCTCTGCAGGGCGGGAGGGGGAGGAGGAAAGTGTTTGGTGTGGAGGTGGGGGGAGGGGTGCAGGTGGGGCATGGGACGGGGGAGGTAGCGGGGAGGGCGGGCGGCGGTATCACAGCTTATCACTTTACGTCGCTGTAGCGGGGTTTCTG
>NC_051415.1:35007010-35007521 GCF_015228065.2 Penaeus monodon
CAGTTTTGTTTCGATTCTTGGCTGCGAAAATGTTAAAGGTTATTTCCCAGTCAGAGTGTTATTTGTAATCTAATCATTGGCTTTTAAATCTGCTCAAATCATTTTCAGTATTTTCTTTATAGTTCCTCGTGTACTTTTTCCTTATCCTTCAACACAATTCTCTTTCATTCTTCCTCATTTTCCTCACGTCTCCCTCACCGCACGTATAAATCACCAGCAAGTCCCATCATTTGAAGACGCTTTTACAACTCGCTTACATATGGCTTTCGCCTAATGTAACCTCTCGTGGCATCGTCTGACCATTCGTGACCCCCAGTGACCCTTGTGAACCTCTGTGACCTTGTCTTGTGACCCACGCAACACGGCCATTTCCTTGTTTTATTCGCGTGTGGATGTCTGTCCGAAGGAACGGCGTCCGTGAACAGGTGGTTTTACGCTGATTACTTTCCAGGTATATGGAGGTGGGGGAAGCTTTTTCTTTCCTACTTTCTTTTTTGTCTAGAAAGAGCAC
>NC_051415.1:35007673-35007741 GCF_015228065.2 Penaeus monodon
ATTTTCAGGTATATGGGAAAGAGGAATTTTTTCTCGTTCTTTCTTTCTTTTATATCTAGAAAGAGCAC
>NC_051415.1:35007791-35007904 GCF_015228065.2 Penaeus monodon
TTATTTCTGTTAGCATCCATTAAGCTCTGACTCTTTATACTGAACGTATCACCTTTGCGTTCTATAACAATATCTCCGAGTTTCCGTAATCTTTTAGTCAGTATATTACTACC
>NC_051415.1:35008012-35008185 GCF_015228065.2 Penaeus monodon
ATTTTTTTTTGCCTTATCGTCTATTTACTTTCCCCTCGCACTCGATTCCGCTGCCCTCGCCAAACTCCGGTTCCTGGTAAACCACCTCTGGGTCCGTATTGTTTACATTCTGCCGTGCTGCCTGCCACTGGCTTCAAGGCACAAATAGCATGAGGCATCACAATAGTCTTTCG
>NC_051415.1:35008220-35008587 GCF_015228065.2 Penaeus monodon
CGAGGAAGAACTTATTAGTTTGACAAGATGGAAAAAAATACTGAATGATGATAGATATATATAAACAAAAGTTCTCATCGTAAGCGGTGACTCACGTCCAGCTTGTAAACGATGTTGGTCTGTAAATTTATCCCTTAATCAAATGAGCGTTTGTTTATTTGCCTTTTTAAATTAATCGGTGTCTCTTTTATAAATCAATTTGGGTAAGAGCATTTAACTAAATGTATTTTATTGACGCCATATCTGCGTAATGATGATATGGCAAACTTCTAAGAAGACCATACTTTATAAATTCTCCCTCCCTTCTCCCCCCCCAAAAAAAAACAGTTGTGGCTCTAATAGTTCCTTTCGCTGAATCTGGTTCCAG
>NC_051415.1:35009261-35009329 GCF_015228065.2 Penaeus monodon
AAAAAGAAAATCTTGGCGATCCTTAACAACTTCTTCGAATCGTGCATAAAGACCCTCCAGACACTTAC
>NC_051415.1:35009356-35009610 GCF_015228065.2 Penaeus monodon
TGGAGTAAAGATCATCCGAACACCACGAAGTCACAAAGTCAAGTGGAAAACGTGCCTGCAGAGACCCCACGACTAAGACAAAAGAAGGTCTCGAGCCTCATATATCTTTCAAAGTTTATGAAACCCGAAGAGAGAAAACTTCACTCGACCGGATTTATGTGAATCGAAATCCGAGATGAATGTTCGGACGCGGGAGGGAAAAGGGCGCCGTTTTAGCACGCGGGGAGTTTTAGCCTTCGCACTCAAAAAATACG
>NC_051415.1:35010841-35010985 GCF_015228065.2 Penaeus monodon
GTTAAACCGGAGCTGAAAGCCTTCGCCATGACCCTTCTGGAAGCGACGATGTTCCTCGGGCGTTTCAAAAATCGGACAGAACTTTTTCATGGGCCGCGCCTTGCTCAGATTTGGAAAAAATAAAATAAAATAAATAAAAATGCG
>NC_051415.1:35011037-35011242 GCF_015228065.2 Penaeus monodon
GTAAATGCTATTCTGATGGAATATTTGGGATGCAATCATTTTCTAGGCACAAAAGTGATACTGGCAGGTCATATTTTACATACATGCATATACATGTAGAAATGAAAGTCTGAAATGTTTTAGTCTCACCCCATAAAAGGTGTATTTAGCAATTATGATATTCAGTTTTCATATAGATGCAATAGGACACATATAATGAAACCAG
>NC_051415.1:35011729-35012378 GCF_015228065.2 Penaeus monodon
ATCGAGCAGAATTATATTTCAACCTATATCTATAACCTCGTTTATTTGTGTCTGTCGGTCCATCTAACACGTTGAAGCCAACGCTAACTCCAAAGCACGCTTGTTTGAACTGATTATCGGTCTCTTTGTTGCAATAGAGAACATCCAAGACATTTTAGGATACAAAGGTTTCATATTGATCGAAACTGATATATTTTTCCGAATATATATCACTGAGATTGATGCACTTTTCGCAATGCAAATTCTTCATTTGATTTTCTTTGTATCTTCATGAATATCTGTTAAGACTGATTTTAGATGGATAAATTCATTAAGCTTCTGCTTCTCCATGGAAGGTTAGGTTCTGCTGATCTGAACCCTCGATTATGCTAGTAACTTTTGTCTTGCTGACATTTAAGCCACAGTTTTTCACTGGGTATTTATATTCTGTGGGTCATTTCTGTTATGAGGACAATATCCTCCTGTCGTAGGTAGATCTACTTCCCACCGTGAAAGAACCTTCAGAGTTGTCAAGCTCTGTTCTGCACAGATGTTGCAAAAAGTGTGGAGAGAGAATCATATAAGCTACGTAGAGTGTTTTGGAAAGCCCATATCAGGCATATTTTCCCATAGTGTATCTGTGTCGATGGCCATGATGAGGCATTGGTAC
>NC_051415.1:35012395-35012600 GCF_015228065.2 Penaeus monodon
GGGGGGGTTCTCTACTTTTGTAATCATTTTCAAGTTTACGATTCGATTACGAGTGTATTTTTCCTTTCTTAAAATCCATATTGTCCGCGTGCTGTTCTTTCCATAAAATGCTGTCGTTTGATTTGTGTTTGCATTTGTTTGTGCATTCTAGAGCCTCTCTTTTTCGAAAAAGGAATAGATATGGAAGACGCCAAATCTTCTGGAT
>NC_051415.1:35012625-35013123 GCF_015228065.2 Penaeus monodon
CCGCCATTCTTTATCTCTGTTGATAATACATCAATTCCTTCACTTTTGCGATTTTTTGGATGTTATAGATTGCTTTTTCAACTTCTGAATGTAAAGGAGATGGTTCTGTTTCGATTGATTCAGATTCCGAAGCAATTGTTATGATGGGATCCTTTTTGTTGAGCGATTCACAAGAAGATTTCCATATTCCTTTTTTTATATCTGACCAATCACGGCTTTTCATCATCTCCTGTGTCAATTACTGGTCTGTATTGTCTTGAGATTTTTTCTTTTTTAGTCTTTGATCTTTTGTTGAATTGGCTATAGATTGTTATTGAATTTCATCACATAATTCATTTCTGTATTTATTTTTTTTCGTCTCTTTGAGTCTTCAAATTGTTTTCTTTGTAGGTCCTTCATTGTTCTCCAAGTGCTTATCTATTCCTTTAGCTTTTAGCTTTTCACTTTCAGTAATGGTTTCATCTGTCATCCATTTTTTTTTCTCTTGGTATTTGTGTG
>NC_051415.1:35013213-35013583 GCF_015228065.2 Penaeus monodon
TGATATTTGTTTTTCTCACAATATTTCGAATATTACGCTTGTTCTCTTCCAGTGTCTTTTTTTTCTTTATATTTATAAAATTGGTTCAAACCGCTATTGATCGTGTGTTCAGTCTGATCGTTCAGGTGTCGTTTTTCCTTTATTTTCTTCAAACTCGCGCGGAGTATTTAGTTAGCAGTCGTGGTGGTCACGGTTGCCGTTCCTGGGACTCTCTCGGTATTTTTAGACTGTTTTTTCCTTTTCCTGTGAGATGGTGATGCGGCCGATCCGATCTCGGATTTTCCCTTCTGGTAACTTCCAAGTATACAGACGAGTGGCATGACGGGTAAAATGGGTGTTTGTTGTGACTAGATTCTTTGCTTTCCACAAC
>NC_051415.1:35013677-35013799 GCF_015228065.2 Penaeus monodon
CATATAAATGCGTCAGAGTAATTAATAGAAAGGCAAATACTCAAACATACAGCCAAACTAAAACACGAACAGAGACAAACAACACAATGTCGAAAACACACATCATACTACACCTATTTGAC
>NC_051415.1:35013835-35014030 GCF_015228065.2 Penaeus monodon
GAACGCCCGCAGACACATGCAGCTCTACGTGTCTCCTTATCTACGCCTGCCAGTCTCACATAACCCTCGCGCAGCACTTACACCTTTCGCCGCCGCCTCACGATGGCTCTCAGATGGTGCCGAGGAGGCGTAGCGGGAAACAGGCGTCCAGATGGCAAGGGACGTCGGTCCGATTTCGAAAAGAATGTGGACACA
>NC_051415.1:35014475-35015529 GCF_015228065.2 Penaeus monodon
GGTGAAAAAAATAAAATCTTATATATTATTTATGGGAAGAGAGATATCTCCAGCACAGTACTACAAGCAGAGAAAAAGCTGCGATCTCAAATGTCTTTTACGAGGCGAGAATTAGTGACACCACAGTACTGCAAAGCGATATCGCGGGCGTGGGATGGGCGGTTCGCAGAATTTGCTAATGGCGGCTGAGCCCGGGGTTTGGTGTGGTATTTGTACTCGTGTTATTCTTGCGCTGTGGCACGGTGAAATTAACACGTTTAGCGAGCCTGTATTAATTAACAGTGCTCTCACAAGCTGTGTAGAATTAGCGGTGACGATAACCCAAGAGTATTTTTAGTCTTTTTTTGGATCTTTCCTTATTGTTGCAAAATATACATACAAAAATATAATGAGGTAAAAATAAAATAAGATAAATGAAAAGGTCTAGAGAGTAAAAACTACATAGATTCAAACGAATCCTGAGATAAGTGAATAAAAAAATGTAAAACTGTGTGTGACAGCGCCAGGAAAAAAGGATCGCATATTGCCCCTTTTGACAAAACGAAACCCTTTTCCTAACGGGATCAAATCTCGCTCGTTGTTAGGGCTCCCTTTCTCATATCTTTTCCCCCGCGTGCATGTTGTAGCCATGCACCTGGATCCTTCATGCTCTTCCTTCTAGCATGCATTTCCCCCGATTCAGAAACATTTCGGTAATCAGTGTTTTGCAAAAGACACGAAATCGTACCATACAATGCCCATTAAATCTTTTCTATCACGCGAAGATAAAGTATGTGAAAGTTAGGCTCATTCTATCTCCTAAATGCTCCTCTCGTCTTCATGGTAATACAGACATAGCAGTTCCCTCTCCCGAATTAGCATTCATGGGTGTAGTTAGCAAGGTACTCGCTATGCAGACGCCCCGAACGGAGGTGAGAATTGAATCTCTCTCTCGCCCCATGCCCGGAGAGAGGGTGGGTAATGCCCATCTCGGAAGGAGGAAAAAGGGGAGAAAGGGGTAAGCATACGATAAGAAAAGGGGGAGGAAGAGGCAACGGTGGAAGAGAATGGCATA
>NC_051415.1:35015606-35015813 GCF_015228065.2 Penaeus monodon
AGAAGAAAGAACAGCAAACGAGTGGGAAGAGACACGAAAGAGGAGGGAATAGAGAGAGGGTGAAAGGGATAGATCTCAAAACCATACTTCGACAAGCAGGTGTTCTTGCCACCCCGTTCATTAATCTAATATACACAAGCATGCACGGCTGAGCTCCTGCTGGGGGAGGCGGTTCAGCTCTAAGTGGAAGGAAGGAGAGGAGGAGAG
>NC_051415.1:35017335-35017673 GCF_015228065.2 Penaeus monodon
GCTACACACACACTATGATTAAATAAACATTTTAAATCAGGATTTTGATACAACGTTCGTGATCCAGCGCTGAGTGTAAGCTTATAAGTAAACACTGGAATACTTCTTCTTAGTGGTTTCTGATTATTTTTTTCTTATTTTTATATGTAAATTATGAACGTTTTACGATGAATCCTGATAATGTCAACAATGGCAGCGATGACGGCAGCGGCATGGAAGAATGTCGAGTTATTAATAATGATGACGTCGGTCTTCGTGATTTCGCTGGGGCTTTCTCCGTCCTCCTTGGCACCCGTACTTTACCTCTGCCAGAGTTACTCCTGTTATTTGTGGTACTA
>NC_051415.1:35018804-35018980 GCF_015228065.2 Penaeus monodon
TGGCTCCCATTCCCCGTAGCCATACTTACAGCTCCCTTCATTGCTTAACCCAGGGCATGCATATTACATTGCGCGCTGCTCACTCAGACCCGTTCCTATGCGACTCTCAGGCACCGCTACTCGACAGTCCGTTCGAAAGGGCGAGGTATTCTTAAGGCTTGAGGAACGAGTTCTTC
>NC_051415.1:35019074-35021367 GCF_015228065.2 Penaeus monodon
GACTTCAGAAAGAGTTGGCCCATTTTTCTTGTGGAAATTACGAGTGAAAAAGTTTCGTGATCTGTGTTTTGGATTCTTACCGCGTACGCCCTAGATTTTTCGTCTGCTTTTCGTTCACGAGTTTCTGCTTCGTTAGGCCTCGATGACATGGAGCCGCGGGTTCGAAGTTTTGGGCGTCGAAAAAAGGCTCTCTGGCCACGGGTCTTAAATCCGCTAGCACTTCCGTCAGTTCTTGCCTGATTCGAAGTATTGGCCGTTTAAGAGGCAAATCTTTCGGCCTCCAGATACAATATCAGGAAAGGAAGGAAATCCTTGAGCATTTTGTTACATCTCAGAAGAAATATCCAAATGAGCTTCGGCTTCGTGATCTTTCCGTTGACTAAGAATATCAAAGGAGTTTGTTAATACTAAAGGTTTTGTTTGATTTGCAAGGTTGTGAGCCAGTTCGTGCCCATTATCAGTACAGCTTTTACCTTCTGTATAAATTTTATCTTCGGTATAATTGAGACAAAATCGGCTTTAGTTGCTCTTTTTTGCTGTACTTGGCGCCTTTTGATGCCGTTGTCCCCTGCTCTGAACTCAAGTCAACTTCTCATGTTGCGTTTTGGCAGACACCGTGAGTTGTCTGAGCTCATGTTAGTCTTAGAAGTTTCTAGTCTGACCGAGTCCTCGGAGTTCATCCTTTTTAGGCGTGGTGGCAGCGGGGTCTATAAAAAGAGCCTCCACTTGTGATCCGTTACTTGGGACGCTGCTGTCGCTGTCTGATAAGATTTTTAACGCTTTTATCCAGTAATTCATTTTGTGTTTCATATATTCAGATCTGAATTCTAAGAAGCCAGCGGTTAGATGTCGATGAACACTAGCTATTTCCATTTCACTACACGCAAGTATTTGTACGGCTCGGTTGCAATGAGGACCATGTAGTATCACCAGGATCTACCTCATCCTTACATCTTTACATTTCCCCGCGCCTGTTATATCATCGAAGTATGCTACTTGTTTGGCGCGAGAGGTTGTGTAATTGTTTCTCCTTGGATGACGGCCATTCCTGGTCCGTGAATTACCAAGTGTGTTATCCCTTTAGCTGGCATGATCTTGGCCCCACTCTTGCCATTTTCGACATCATTAATGGCCAGTTCAGAGTCTAATTTAAGGGCATTAGAGATACCAACCAACACCACACCTCAGTTTCTTCCTCACCATATGTCTGCCCCAAAGCAAGGGCAGCGACTTCCTCAGCACATACGCCCAAGAGTCTCCGGAAGCCTCTCGGACATTGTTGTTTGATGTCTCCACGACATATTTTCCAGCAATCCCTCAGGGCGCTCCTCCGGTTCCCTCTGACCTGCAGCCTGCTTTCTCTTCTACTGGATTTATTCATCCTACATACTATCTGTGCCTCCGGGTTTTCTGGGGGCCCGGAAGCCATTTTTCTTGCAAGCTTGGATATATTATCCAATGGACAGATTGAAATCGAAGGAGGATTTTCTTTTAGGAGATACATTGTGTTTTCATTCAGCGGGAGAATACCTGCATGCGTGTTGTCTGTCGCCATTCCTTTTGCTGGCAAAGTTCTTACCTCCCTTGTGAGGTTAGTCAGCTGTATGGGTTTGTTTTCGTTCATTTTTTGTGTGCCTTCTCTGGTCAGCCTTGACCCTAAGATCTGAGCTTCACTTATGACGTTATCTGACTCACCTTTACTCAGATTCCTAATCTTCTGTCAAGGGCTTTGATATCCTCGCTCCTTGTTGATTTCGAATGGCGTCTCATTTAAAAGAGTTGTGGGATGACATCCAGATCTGTTGGCCCAAAAGGAGTAACTGAAGTGTCCTCAGTATGACTATGCAACAAGCGAGACCCTCTTACCATAACCTATGTAGCCTTACATCTCGGCGGTTCGAAACTCTTCCTTGAAGAAAACCTAACAATCTCCATGTAAGTGTTATTTACTCGTGCTATTACACAATACTCTCTATACCTCTCCATCTCAGGTTCCCAAACGTGATCTACAGCAGCCTGCATCGTCTGCTCATGTCTCCTTCCCGGCTTCCCTCTGCTTGATCTCGCCTTGTCAGCATAATTCATAGTTTATACCTGTTGTTGCTGGCTCTTCTGCAACCTCGACAAGGACGCCTACACGATACACATAAGCAATTCAGTTAAAGTCGTCTGTAACAGAATTCCATGAACTATCACCGATGCCGCCATGATTGCCACCACCATAGTTATCAATCATGTTATCGCTGTCATCATCATCACTGCCAATACTAACCAACCCAGTACCGTCACTACA
>NC_051415.1:35021645-35021908 GCF_015228065.2 Penaeus monodon
TTTCAACAATTTGCAATTCACACGACCTGCAAAATAAAAAAGATGTCTAAACATCCACCCAAACTGGATGGATCTTGTTGGTTTAACAAGATCATTAATCAAACATTAATTATACATGCCAGAAGACTTGTACTATTGTACTCAACTTATATGAGTAGCCTATCAGGGCAGTAGAAACACAAGCTTATGTATTACTAACTATATAAAAAATTATCTTACTGTCTTACAGACATTTTGGGATTTATATATGATTATATTTACAA
>NC_051415.1:35022634-35023163 GCF_015228065.2 Penaeus monodon
CCATGCTGGTCACACTTAAGGAATCCAAACTGGATAAAAGCATACTAAGAGGATTTCCATATTGGTTTAAGGAATATATCGGTCATATTTCGAAAGGGGCACTGAGGGCGGGCTCTAAGGCATTTATATTTTGCTACCAGGAGGCTTTTCCGATTTAAAATCAAATTGGATTGTAGCTGAAGGAGGAAAAGTCTGTATTTATATCCTAATTTATAGTATTTGAAATCGCGCTGCATTAGGAAGGAAGGTCACATCGGTGACATACATGGAGAATTCCTTATATGGAGTCACACTGTGGGATTTTTTTACTCTGATTTAAGGTAGGAATGTTAGCACCGATTTCACTTGAGATCAACCGCAATACAAAGATGAGTTTAGTCAATATATCTACACTGCTGTGAGAGAGTACAGACTGCTTAAAGTCACAGAATAGTAGTATTGAAAATTCTATTTACCAGATTCACAGTCCACGCAATAAAGTATGAAGGATCGAAATGGCATGACAAAGATTCACGCAAGTATAATTCAC
>NC_051415.1:35023285-35023742 GCF_015228065.2 Penaeus monodon
ACACACCACGCTCACACACACATCAATATTAGTACCAAGTGGTCATAACTATCCATGCAAGCATCCATTGTAAATCGATATCATAATTTGCATCTAACGTCTCTTAGTGTGTTGTTTTGTTGCATTTATCGATAATCCCTGATAAAGCGTTGTCGGGATGCCTGTACGCCCAAGCAGTGTTAAGTGACAACTATGCGTGTTTATTATTAATTTATGATATGCGATATCAATCAGTTTATTTATATCTCATACACTTTTTTTTACTTTGATTTCCAATAGGAGTTTATATCAATCTTTACAAATCATCATCAGTATTAATAAAGACGCAAATATTGAACAAAAAAGAAGCGAAAATCCAGGTAGCTACTTGCCCTGAATTCAGTCTTACTAGAAATGTCATTACGAGAGTGCAGGCCGTAAAAATGTCGCTTTGCTTCATTTGCTTCTTCTCCTCCAT
>NC_051415.1:35024180-35024382 GCF_015228065.2 Penaeus monodon
GAACTAAATTTACTTCAAACACCTTGTGATTCCTCCTTTTGCTTCAGCCTTCCTTCACTAATTACCTTGTGCGCGAGGCAGTACGAAGAATTCAATTCATACTCCCTAATTACTTGTGCCAGGTGAAATACGGTATTTCACATCGATAATTAACTCCGCTGCTTTAATCACCGGCGCCGTGCGAACAGCTACGGCAGCGTGA
>NC_051415.1:35024652-35024745 GCF_015228065.2 Penaeus monodon
TCTTATTTGTAACATTAAGTCATTTTGTATTTACTGAAGGAACCGTCATCTAGCCTCGCCTCCTTCGCCGTGTGACGTCATCATCCTGCTACA
>NC_051415.1:35024891-35025145 GCF_015228065.2 Penaeus monodon
ACGAAGCGAGGGACTGCGGAGGTTGAAAGGAGAGGGAATAAGACGGCTGAAGGCTGGATTAGGGGGTAGGGAGAATGAATGAAGGAGGGAAGGATGGGAGAGGATTGGAATGAAAGGAGGAAAGATAAATAACATTGGCAGAAGAAGCAGAAGAGGGAGAAATTACGAGAGATGGGGGAAAAATAAAGAATTAACAAAGAACCAGAGGATAAAGCAAGTGAGAGAGAGGGGGGAGTAGAGGATAGGAAGATAGG
>NC_051415.1:35025184-35025665 GCF_015228065.2 Penaeus monodon
GAAAGCACTCCCCCCCCCTCACCTTGCACCTCAGCAGACACCAGAGGCCGCGGCGCATCAGCCGGGGGGAGAACTTGCTACTGTATTCTTAGCAGGCAGCGCCCCAGCAGGCAGAAGGTTCGGCCAGGTAACAAGGAGTGTACACAGACGACCCATGAATATTCATGCCCGGGTAGTAAAAACATCTGGGTATGTTTAGAACGCGTCGAGCTGTTTACGTAAGACTTCAGGACACCAATTTTTCACTGCGTTATGAATGGTTCTTTAGTTGTTGCATAATGCGTGCGTTACGGCTTCATACGGATGCATTTGATCGGTTCAGCATTCAGAACCATGGCCGTGAATTTCCTTTTAAACTCTTATGCATTCCGAGAGATCTGCATATTCATTTCCTTGGTCATATATGTGCGTGGGTTGATAAGCTCCTTGCATGAGTGTCTTTGTGAGTGTGCCTCTGGGATAAGCATAATCTTATATAGAA
>NC_051415.1:35027249-35027463 GCF_015228065.2 Penaeus monodon
CGCATATGTATGTAAGTGTGCGCGAGTGCATGTGCATATATGTATACCATACAAAATCCCTCTAAATACGACAATGCATTTTTCACTGCACTCTAATAATCATCACGATTAGGAAACGTTATCTACCGGAGCTGTCAGCATCTCTGTATCTAATTGTCTTTTGCTTTTACACAACACCAAAATGTTTTGATTTCAAATTCGAAGAATCCAGGAA
>NC_051415.1:35027632-35028074 GCF_015228065.2 Penaeus monodon
CACGTTATTAGGTACGTTTCTGATTGTGTTTATACTAATATTCCTTACGTGAGAGTAATTAGTATTTTTCTCGTGGAATATTACGTCACCGAAATATTATATTTTCATTTCTATAAAGATAGATGTCTTTCTTACCCTGGATTACTATACTGCACTACCGCTCTATAAATCTAATAGCTCTCTATGGATATTCAGCATAACCTTCCTCCATAAACATTAGACGTAAACTTTATAAAATAATAAACTTAATTATGAATGGTACAATACCCCTACCGCGCCGTGGATGGGAATGAAGAGTCTTCAAGTACTTTTGAATGAACGGCGGATGGGAACGAAGACGGTTCGAGTAGTCAACAAGCTCTCGAAGGGGGAAGCGAGGCTCTCACCCTCGTTTCCTGGCGGCCGGGTCGGAGTGAGCAGTGAATTTCGTAATGATGATGTA
>NC_051415.1:35029311-35029539 GCF_015228065.2 Penaeus monodon
CTACAAGACTGGGTAAACTTCCCGTCCCTTGTTCTCGAAAGGTTCCTTAAGAAGAGTCTTAACATGTAATCAACAAGGACTTATCTTCCCCGTTTCATCTGAAGAGATTATGAACGTGATACAAAGAGGGATTGAAAACTCTAATACCTATACTTAAATTCCATTTAAGATTTGTTTTCACTAATCTTTTTTAGACCGGCGTTTACCCTTGGGTCGAGGTGGTTAAGA
>NC_051415.1:35029575-35029886 GCF_015228065.2 Penaeus monodon
ACATGAAGTAACTCTAAAATTCGGAGTCCTTCAACATAAACGTTGTTGTGTTTGTCTCCTTAAAGGAGTCGCTTAAACAGCGTGCTTGAGAAAAGAATTGTCTTCTGCTTGCATGGCGACGTTTCCTTATGTTACTTGATACTGCTCTTGGCAGACTAACCTCAATCACATGCAGATATAGTCATGTAAGCATGCATATAAACAGTTTGTATAGTGATACATATCTGCCTCCAAATTCATACGCATATATTTAGGCCCACACACACACACACCTATTTGAGGCGGTGCGTTTCTGAGAGTGTAACAAATTT
>NC_051415.1:35029924-35030092 GCF_015228065.2 Penaeus monodon
CGAAAAGCAGCTAAATTCTGACGTAGTTCTGAGCAAAGGCATACAGCAACAACCTCAGAATTTCAACGTTGAATGATTGCAGGCGAGACCGTGCAAGGCAGTGATCGATGGATGCGAGATGTAACACTGCTCGACAAAATAGTACTTGATATCATTTGTTTATCAAAA
>NC_051415.1:35030458-35030752 GCF_015228065.2 Penaeus monodon
CAACTGAACAAATGCAGAAAAGAAAGAAGAATTTAGAAAAGCCATATAAACAGGTTAAAGGTACGAATCAGATCCGACCCTTTGCGCATAAAATGAAACCCTCAACAAGTGGAGATCCCTAACAGTTATCGAATGCAAATAAGGCTTCGATTAGTCGGGGGAAGAGAGTGTATGGGCGGGTCCACAACAGCACTAAACACTCCCTAATCACCGGCGAGGAACACACAGGGGGAACGAATGGATTGCGATAAACAAGCAAAGGCTCTTCCGCTGAAATCCATGAACAGGGAACGC
>NC_051415.1:35031446-35031662 GCF_015228065.2 Penaeus monodon
ACGAAATGATGTGATGATAAGAAATATTCGCCGCTTTTCTTCTCGTTAGACGCTCTTCACTTCTCTTTGCTATTCGTGTGTGGTCCCTGTCTCCTCCGGCCAAGATCCGGGTATTTGGGGATTCAATGTAAATGAAGAGAGGACGAGCGAGGCAGCCGGCCACTAGACGCACATCGGATGTCCGTATAACTTCGACAACGATCAGAAGTTTGACGG
>NC_051415.1:35031898-35032145 GCF_015228065.2 Penaeus monodon
CTTGAGGTTTGAAATCAGGGAACACGATACTCACAAGGGAAAAGCAGTGTGCAGGACTGTGTTTACAAATAGAAGCTTCTTGAATGTAATTTTGTGAGAGATTTGCTAATGCATAAACGAGTCATTTGATCAGTAAAACGCATTAGCATATGACAAACATGCGAGCATATTTGTCTATGCATGTGAATATATACCGGTATGTGTGAAGAATGTGTGTGGGTGTTCACATATTCACACACACACACAT
>NC_051415.1:35032602-35032888 GCF_015228065.2 Penaeus monodon
GCGGCCAAGTGGCCACATGGACGTATATCTAGTTGCCCGAACGCTTCAGAAAAAGCCCGACCGAAGGCTATCCCGACGCGTCCCGTCTTAGCGTCGGCGCCGACTTCAATTGGAAGCCGAGCGGCCGCCCCCGCCGACCCCGGTTCGAACCCCGCTCGGGCCGGGTCGCCAAGGCTCGCGTTTCGGAACCGGCGTTTTCCGGAGCTTTTTCGTGTTCGAGGAGCCGGGGTTCGCAGGCTTACGACAGGAGAGGGTTTATAAAGGTTTATAAACACCCGCACGCGAC
>NC_051415.1:35035295-35035712 GCF_015228065.2 Penaeus monodon
CTCTGCGTATGTTATTCACGCCAGTGAAATAATCCGGCATTATTACACCAATAAATTTCGGCATCAGACACCTTGCCTCACCCCTGCCTCGTTGCCCTCCGAAGATCCCTCGCTCTGTGGACGCCGTTGTGGTTCGAACACTCCGGCTAAACTCGGTCTTTTTATCAAATCTTAGTATGAGTATTCCACCTTGTTTTACCTGTGTTGTGATGTATGCATATGTATATGTAACTTTCGTTTTTAGTGAATAACATCATCTATAAGCCTTTTTCACTGATTCCACGCGGTAAATCGAGTCAATAATCATTTATATCTCTATATAGATTGTCTCATTTTCAATTTATTGTTACTCTACTTCTTTTGTTTCTTTTCATCAACTGAGAACAAGTGATAAAAATTTGATCATGACCCCGGAGT
>NC_051415.1:35035772-35036129 GCF_015228065.2 Penaeus monodon
CGTCTGAGGAAGGAGCGTGTAAAGCCAACGTTACTGTCCATCTCGGCTTTACGAAGAATGGTTCTGAAACTCCTGCTTTTATTATCGTTAATACTAATCTTATCATCATTTATTTTGCATTTGTGGACTTGATATTCTCAAAATAAAAGTGTTGTTTGGGTTGAGAGAGTAATGATTGTGGTGGGAGGAGTGTGGTCTGCGCAAACTAGCCTGTCCGTCTGCGCATTCTGAGCGGTAATTCCCTCACCATTTTCATTATTAATGCTTTATTTTGTCTGTATTTATTCATCAATAGATTTTATTATTACTCCTGTTTTGTCATTATTTGCTTTGTGCATCTCCTGTGTTGGCCTTTCC
>NC_051415.1:35036866-35037139 GCF_015228065.2 Penaeus monodon
CAAGGTCGAGCTTTTTTCGAGTGAGTTTAAGTGAGAGAACTCTGTTAATTAATAAAGGATTATTGACTGATTACGAGTGCCATTCCTGTAACACTGCAGTCATTCATCCTTCAACATATATATTCTTGCTCATGCATATATTTCCTTTATGATTTAGTCAGTTGGCACTGTGTTTTATATAGTATTAGCTAAATTATTTCTAAATGAAGAGTGGTGTAATCTAAGAGATACGAAAGGAGAGGATGAAGGGTGGATGGACGATTGGATAAAGCT
>NC_051415.1:35037377-35037915 GCF_015228065.2 Penaeus monodon
CAGACGAGCAAGAGACAGACAGCCGCTGACGTCAAATGTAAGAATACTTTCAATTTCCACGTTGACGAGGGGGGGAGGGGAAGGGCAGGGTTAGAAAGGGAGGGAAGAGAGAGGGAAGGGGTAATCACTGGGCCGAGGGGAGAGTGAGGGAGGGTGGGGTGAGCGGGTCCAAGGGAGGAGGAAGGGGAATGGGGCGGGAAAAGGGGAAGGGGGAGGGGCAGGAGCGAAGGGACAGGGGCGGGGAAAGGGACGGGGTTGAGGGACGGGGGGCGGGGGAGGGGATTTGGGCGGGGGGGGGGGAGTGGGGCGTGAGGGGGGGACTCCAATCCTGTGGTACTATAAGCTCATGACGTCATGAGCGGAAGGGACGGATTGCTCGCGAGAGATCATGGCCAAATTGATCTCATGAGAGGGGCCAGTGCATGATGTTGCACGCGCGCCATGCGTCAGAATCCGCGTCTGTGACTTTGCATGTGTGGTGTGCTTGCAGTGGCGGTCGTATTTGTTGCCTAGGACGCCAGAAGTGCTGGTTTGCCTT
>NC_051415.1:35038008-35038099 GCF_015228065.2 Penaeus monodon
CGTATGCGTCCTCGTGGGTGCGTAGGTGTTGCAGAAAGATTACGAATGATGTTGTCAAGTGAAGTCATTGAGTAAATGCACCGACTGCGCG
>NC_051415.1:35038286-35038743 GCF_015228065.2 Penaeus monodon
AAGGTCGCCAGGGTTGGCTTCACTCTGCCCTCAACCCTCACTAGAGAATTATAATCTTTTTATATTTCTTTAGCATCCCTCCAAACTCACTTATTATAAGCCCGCAACCCTTCAGTCATTGCATCTAGAAGGGAAATGGGTTTTTAATAACACGTGTAAAATATGTTCATTGTTACAGAGTGATTGTTCCACAGAATATACACTATGTAATGGTCTATAGGTCTATTTGATAACAAAAGTTAGGACGAAATTTGCTTTTGTAATAGTGGTGAAGATTATGATAGTTCTATCCTTATTAAAAACATAAACAAGTGTCATGATAGTTGTAAGATACGATAATAATAACAATAATGACATTGCTTTTACTGTTTTTATATGTAATTATTAGTATTACTATGCCGGGAATCATAATTTACAATAATAGTAATGAGATCGGTGACTGAAGAAACGGGTAAGG
>NC_051415.1:35039310-35039570 GCF_015228065.2 Penaeus monodon
CAATAACAGCCATTAGGCAGCCTGTAAAATCTTAGAACTGAATCGCTGCCATCATAGATTGCGGGGAATGAACAGCTGACTCTTACACAACGGATATTCTCAAGTATTCGCGTGTAAACTCGGTGAAATTCTGCCGCTGTTGCACACCAGCGACATATTGGCTTCTCGGTCCTGCAGACGTATTGTTTTGAGTCTAATCTACGACTCAAAGTTTTGGGTTCCCGTCCCTTCATTTCCTACCATCCTTGGCCCTTCCCTGG
>NC_051415.1:35040832-35040969 GCF_015228065.2 Penaeus monodon
CTCACGGGCGGCCGAGGAGAGGGTCTTGATGACACCATTAGAATGAAATCAATAGTAGCCTCGAGGTGCTGCCCGCACGCCCATGCAGGCCCGCCCGCGCTATTGAGTGGGTGGCGAGTGGGCGGCTTTCGGGAGAT
>NC_051415.1:35041239-35041334 GCF_015228065.2 Penaeus monodon
CGTTTTTCCACTCGATACCGAAAACAATTCTCCTGCGTGTCAACTGCAGAAATGTAACGCAAATATTTTAATGATATGGCCTCTGGTTTGAGGGC
>NC_051415.1:35041477-35041825 GCF_015228065.2 Penaeus monodon
TAACTATCTGCCTTCTCATACTGAAATAACACTCTTCCTGATTTTTAACTCAAAGAAATGCACCACAAATAAGCGGTGAATAGCATAATCTCCTTCATTTAGAAAAAAGGAAATAAAAACCCTTCTACGCTGTCTGTTCCATTTCGATGAGTCACTGCGAGTCAGGTGATGAGTCCACGGCACCTGATGAGTCCGCTGGGGCCGTCTGGAGTGAGTTTGACAGGTCATTTCCATATCGGGGGAATATAGTTAATGGATGCGACTTTCTACTTTTCGCTCGACGGAGATGCAAATTTTGTTTTTTAATTTGTTCTGTGCCCGATTTTTTTTCTTCTTGTGTCCCCTCGC
>NC_051415.1:35042165-35042385 GCF_015228065.2 Penaeus monodon
GGGAATCACAGCCTCTCCCTCGTAACACCCTGTCTGAATAAGTGGTAGGTGTTCTGCTCCTCGAGATAAGGGACTCACTCTTCGTCCGCCCTTAAAGTACACCCTTGTCAGAAGAGGAATTAAGGGGAGGGAACACTTAAGACGAATTTCCACAAGGAGGCCACGACGGACGAGAACACTGGGGGAGAAACACATAACTGATATAATTCACTTTGTCAAC
>NC_051415.1:35043283-35043531 GCF_015228065.2 Penaeus monodon
GGCAGTACACCTAAAAACTAAATGCTCAACAAATCACGAAATCTGCCTAATCAGGCGAAATCTGCCCCACAATAACGAAGGAATGTGCGAGTTCGACTTCCCGCAGGTAGGTGGTAGGGTGCCCGGGGGGAGGGGAGGGGTGCGTGACGTCATTCGTAACGCACTCTACGTGATATGAATGATGTACTACGAAAGGCTTTGCGGAGAGGTTATGAGGTGGGAGCTGTTTGGGAGAAAGGGGGGGGGTA
>NC_051415.1:35043708-35043816 GCF_015228065.2 Penaeus monodon
CTATTACCTTATTACACTTGAAGGGGGGAGAGACAGATTACAGTGTTACAGTCGTAGATGGAGAGAAAAAGAAGAAATGGATAACACATTCGCGTGTGAGTGTTGGTC
>NC_051415.1:35045177-35045462 GCF_015228065.2 Penaeus monodon
CCCCTCCTATCGCCCGTCCCCCGCGCGCGAGACCCGACGCAACGGCCGCCCCCGTCCGCCACCCATTAAATCACGTGCGAAAAAGAGGCTTGGGGAGAAGAAGATAAAGGAAGGGAGATGGGGAAGGAAGGGGGAAGAAAAAGGGAGAGAAAGGTGGTGGAAAAGTGGCCATAGGTGATTTACATTCGCACTAGAGGAAAAGAGGAGAAAAACGGGAGAAGGGAAGCGAAGAGGAAACGGGCGGAGGAACAGAAGAAAGAACGGATAATGACTGAAATGGAGGGA
>NC_051415.1:35045530-35045858 GCF_015228065.2 Penaeus monodon
ATAAGAGGTGGGGAGCTGAAAATGAACAACGGGAGACCGAGATGCCCGACGTAAGCACGAACAGAATAATAAAGAACAGAGGAACAAATACGAAGTGCGTGTGTGTGCGTCGGGGGGGGGGGGGTGACCACGGGAGGCCGACGCAAGCAAGAGCGATGATGAGGAGGGACCAGATACCCATCACGCCCTCGGGACATCGAGGAAGGGTTAGTGTATAGGCCTACCTCACGATGCCTCCTCGTCCCCCGCACCTTCGCTCGGCCGTGTTTACTCACTAAGAAACTCATTAGCATAAGGAGCATTCGATGATGATGCATATTGAGAATAG
>NC_051415.1:35046160-35046407 GCF_015228065.2 Penaeus monodon
GAGTAGAAAGGAAAAGACCAGAGAGAGAGTACCAGAAAGAGGAAAAGGATACAGAAAAGAGGAGGGGGTGAGGATGACATGGAGGGGAGTCGGGGGGGGGGGGTTATTATTAATGGGTCTTTAAGAGTTTGGAATCTGTGGTTAAACCTATAAACTCTTGCGGGAGATGGCGATTAACATTTCACAAGTCTCCGGTTTTAGAATAATGGACTAGGCGGGAGGTCCTGTTGGTGGGGACCCGCCGCGG
>NC_051415.1:35047443-35047763 GCF_015228065.2 Penaeus monodon
CGTTCCCACTTTTCCAATTCGACCTCCATCCACCGGCATCTGATCTGCTTACGTCATTCACATGCCAGATTACACCGCTGTTTTCGGCTGAAACACAAACATAATACATTTCCTCGGCCTCCCTCATTCCCTCGTAAATAAGGCCTCATATCATTACGAGAGACCGCCTGACCACAGCCGTATCACGCAACGAACATTAATACACAGAAATTCCTTACTATCTACACCACGTATTTTTATACCTGTTATACAATAAGCCTAACGTTATGGCTCACAGTCGGTAATCGTTATTGTGGTTACGCCCTTTTCTGGCCTCGACG
>NC_051415.1:35048505-35048693 GCF_015228065.2 Penaeus monodon
CTATCCTAAACTCTCTCTTTGGTTTTTATTTCCATTTCAGGCGCCTCTCCTAATCATGTGTCGTCATCTTGAAAGCTTCCATTTATTTTTTTCCCTCTGGAAGCCTCATTAGCAGCACGGATTCTCAAACGAGGAAATGGGGAGAGGCGAGATGTTGGGCGAAAAAGAGGGGAAAGCGCGTGAAAAAT
>NC_051415.1:35048995-35049209 GCF_015228065.2 Penaeus monodon
TGCCCCAGTGGCCCTGATGAAGCTCAAATGCCGCTCTTTTAACACCCTTTGAGCAGCGAGGACGAGCGGGGCCGGCTGCTGCTCCCCGCGGAAATCGCCCTCCGCGCCTTTGCTTTAGTTTGAAGAAGCCCTTCTCCGCTTTATCTTAGTTTTTCTTTATCTGGGTGTCCGCCTCTTTGGTAACTCACCTCTCTCTCTATCTGTCTAGAGATAG
>NC_051415.1:35049456-35049794 GCF_015228065.2 Penaeus monodon
GGGGGGGGGGCGCTTTAAAAGCACATGCAAATAAATCATGCAGACAAATGAATAAACAAGTAAGCGAGCTTGAAAATAAGAGGAAAATACAGATTACAATAAAAAGCAAAACAAAAAAACAAGCTGCTGAAACCCCGACTCACAAACAGACAAACAAAAACAAATCTTCTGAAAAAGGTATTTAAACTGTTCTAAATGGATCTATGTAGTGCTTTAAAACAAACAAAAAAATGCGTAAAACTGATAAGAAAAATATGGTCTCCACTTTTTCTACGAATACTTTTTCCTTTTTATGGTTGAGCGGCGTCACCCCGGCATGGGCGCGCGCCGAGATGCCA
>NC_051415.1:35049908-35049980 GCF_015228065.2 Penaeus monodon
CTTGGTGGCATTTTATCTTCTCTCTATCTATAGTTCCATATTCATGTGAGTGTATATATGTATATTTATATA
>NC_051415.1:35050214-35050358 GCF_015228065.2 Penaeus monodon
GGGGGGGGGGTCACCTGCAAAGCGAAGGAGCGCATCTCGCCTATAGTTTATTCAGGGGGAGAGAAAGGCCATACAGTGTATTCTTTATATTGTACCTCGAAAAACAATAACACTTTAACAACCTGTTTAGTCGACTGAAGAAGT
>NC_051415.1:35050394-35050492 GCF_015228065.2 Penaeus monodon
TATGTTCATACACTTACATATATCGATAAATCTATATCAAATGCATGCATTCCAATCGTGCCACACGACTTACTGGGCAATCCTCAGTCAATGACCGA
>NC_051415.1:35050698-35050977 GCF_015228065.2 Penaeus monodon
AATTGGTATGTGGGAAAGAGAAAGAGGAAAGGTGAGAAGGAAATAAAGGAGAAATACAGCGATGGGAGAGGGTAAGGCCAGGGAGACAGCAACATTGCACATCCCCGAATTGCAACAAAGCAACGATCGAGGAAAGAAATACCAAATTGGCGTCGTTTCGAGTGCCACTAATCTCCTCTTCGAGCGGGAGCGATGGAATGGGTAACGAGTTTAATTCATATTTTCATATTTTTGTGAAACGCGAAAGAAACATGAGATGCGCAGTGTTTTTTTTTTCTT
>NC_051415.1:35051067-35051273 GCF_015228065.2 Penaeus monodon
CTCCTTGGTCCCTCCCCCACTCCCTCTTCCCTCGACCCTCCCCCTCTTTCTCCCCCCTCCCCCACCCCCTCTTCCCTCTTCCCTCCCCCACCCCCTCTTCCCTCCCCCACCGCCTCTTCCTCCCCCCTCCCCCCCTCCCCCGCGTTAAATACCAACCCAGAGCCGTTAAAATCCGCCTCCACCGCCCCGAGTCTGTCCCGGAGTGC
>NC_051415.1:35051322-35052265 GCF_015228065.2 Penaeus monodon
CTGAATGAGGCTTTATTAACATTATTATCGCGCTGTGGCATGCTGTTAGGACCGCATTTGCATACAAAGCCATCCCCGGCGAACGCTAGAGTGACGTCTGCTTAGGGAAGGAGGTCGGGGGATGGGAGGGGGACTTGGGGGTGGGGGTGGGGGGGAGTGGGAGAGCGGGGTGGCGGGAGGGGGGACTCTTGGAGGGGATGGAAGAGTGGGGGGGTCGGCGGGAGGGGAAGGGGGGATAGGGGGGGATGGAAGAGTGGGGGAAGGGAGGGAGGGAGACAGGGTAAAGGGAAAGAGGCTGGGGGGAGGGGGGAGATGGAAGGAGGAGGGGGAAGCAGATTCGGGGAGAAATGAGAGGATGGGTTGGGGAGGGGAGGCGGGGAAGGGCCCCTGCTTGGAAGAGGGGAGGTGGGGAAGGGATCCTGAGTGGTAGGTAGGGGAGGTGGGGAAGGGACCCTGAGTGGTAGGTAGGGGATTGGGTAAGAGGAAAGAAAAAAAGAGAAGCATTATGAGGAGAAAGGGTGGGGAAGAGAGAGATGGTGGGGTGGAAGGGAGGGGGAAGTTGATGGAGAAGGGGAGATCAGATCGAACACGGGTGGAGGAGGAAAGGAAGGAGAGAACAGAAAGGGTAGATAACAGGAAGGGAGGGATGGAGAGAGGACCAGAGGGGGGGAGAGGAGACCAGAGGGGGGGGACGAGGGAAGGCGACTGTAAAGGTGGAAAGAGGGAGGGGAAAGGGAGAAGAAAGAAAGGAATAGATATAGAGAAATAGGAAGAAAAGAGAAAAAAGAGAAAGAGAAGGGTAGATAATAATGGTAAAGAGGGAGAGAACATAAGAAGAGGGAAGTCACGGGGGATTCGGAAGATGATGGATGGCGATGCGATACAGAGGGAGGGAACAGGTCGCTGCACACAAACAAACATGGGAACATACCTGTGTATTTAA
>NC_051415.1:35052422-35052666 GCF_015228065.2 Penaeus monodon
TGCGTCGCCCGATAGCCAAGGGCCGCGCTTAGGTTCACAAGGCGGGGACGGGGGTTTTTTGTTATGAAGAATATCGAAAAAAAAAACAAAACCCCCGGAAAAAAATTTCAAAGGGCGTTGGAAAAGCCCCCGCGCCTTTGCCCAGGGAAAGTTTTCCCTATCTGGCCCCGGGGTTATTATTTTTTGGGGTTTTATTTTTGTTACTTCTGCTTGTTATGGTAATGTAATCAGGATGGAAAAAGGG
>NC_051415.1:35052918-35053149 GCF_015228065.2 Penaeus monodon
AATTTTAAATTTTTTAAAAGGCCCCCCAAAAAATAATTCCCCGCCCCAAAACGGCAGTTTTATTTTTGAAAGGGGAATAAATTAGTTCGACCCCAAGGACGGGGCATTTTGGACAAATTTTTTAATTACTAGGGGAAAAAAACAAAATTAAATATAAAACAAACTGTGTCTATAAAAAAAATTTTTAATTAACATAAGTGCTAGAATCTGGACGGTGAAAACGAGATCGTT
>NC_051415.1:35053491-35053703 GCF_015228065.2 Penaeus monodon
AGGGGTTCCCCAGGATGTGGGGCGAACTGAGCTTAAAGGCGGAAAATGGTTCAAAGTGTTTGTCAAAAATATTTAGGGCTGTGTATTTGTGAATTTTTTTTTTGAACTTTCATTAGTCGCGGGTTGCAAAAAATCTGTCCCTTATAAAAAATTATAAATTAAATGCAAAAAACGTAAAAATTGACAAAACCCCAAAAATGCAAAAACCCTGG
>NC_051415.1:35054020-35054513 GCF_015228065.2 Penaeus monodon
TAAAAAAAAAAAAAAATAAAAGCAATTATAATGATTAGAAAAACAATTAAATGAGGTGATGATGAAATAATAAATAAAAATGTAATAATAATGATAATAAATTTAAAAATAATAATAAAAAATAAAAATAATAATAATATATAATAAAAATATTAAAAAACAAATGATATAAAAATAATAAAAATAATAAATTACAATAATAAAGATAAATAATAAAAATTAAAAAAATAAAAAAATAATAAAAAAAAAGAAAGGAAAAAAATCTAGATAAAGAAAAAAATAAAATATGAAAAATTAGTGATAAAAAAAAAAACAACCTTAACTCATAACAATGGGGTGGGTGTGCGTGTTAAAAATATAAAAAAATTATAACACCCCATTAAAACGGGTGTCATTTCCCAAACCCCCGTCACACCCTAACCAATTGTTTTTGGGTTTTGTGTTGGTGGTGTGGTTTTTGGGGGGGGTGTTTTTTTTTGGGGAATTAAAAAAA
>NC_051415.1:35054603-35055186 GCF_015228065.2 Penaeus monodon
AAAAAAAAAAAAATTTTTTTTAACGTATTTCATGAATAAATAAAACTTTTTGTAAGAACAGAAAAAAATTAAAAAGTTTAAGAGTGATATGAAATGTGTGCGATTATTGCAAAATTTGGAAAAAACTGGGTCCGCTCTAAACAAATAAAAAAAAGGAAAAAATTTAAAGCCTATAAACCCTGCTTCCCCATAACGGCAAAGGACTTTATTAAATCATGTAAATTTAAAACACTTTATCCCACCCCCTCCCCTTTGCCCCGGCCGAAAAAGAAATATACTGAAAAATAGGAAAAAAACGATGCCTCCTCAAAAAAGAAAAAAGAAAAGTAAATATGAGGGAGAAATATTTGGATGTACGTTATCAAAAGCAGGTTTATAAGTAAAAACAGCAATCCATACAAGGGGAAGATAATCGCAGAATATGAGACACTTGCCTCCCCTCGACCGGCGCCGCGTCAGGGCTTCCATTAAGAAAAAATCAAAAGAGAATTTTACTCAGTAAAACGCCTTGTCTCCTTCATACCTGGGAGGAAATTATGAATACAAAGACATGCGTACACATATAAATACATGCATGCACACG
>NC_051415.1:35055356-35056115 GCF_015228065.2 Penaeus monodon
ACAGACATGCAAATCAAATACTCTCTTCACATCCGCGGAATCAAGAGCTGCGCAAAAGGCGATCAATATTCCCGCTCACCTCCGGAGATGATAAAATGCATCTGGCCGCCTCAAGTGAACCTCACTGTCACCGCCATTATTCTCAGGCGCCGCTTCATTAAAAGCCCCATGCGGCCGCACGAGACCCGCTCGGGAAGGCTTTTACGGGCAGGTCCATTGCGGCGGAACACTGCAGCAGGTTCGGTTCCGCCGAGCCTCTGCGCCCATTCATGGAAGTGCACTGTACTAATGAAGCGCTTTTTTCGTGCTTCGTAACACTACCTTAATGTGTTCATTACGACAAAATGGTGACGCAGGTACGTCGATGGTACGAAGCTTTTGAAAAAAAATCAGCACGTTGGAATAATTAAGTAGATTTGGCCAGACTTCGAAACGCTCCCGAAAGAAATATAACGATAGAGTGATGCAGATTCACCTATGTTTCGTGATATTGAAAAAAATGCTCAACGATTTATACAATGTAATAGTCTTGGTTGCATTTGAAGAGCTACATGATACGAACCGCTCTATAAAACAACGATTCAGTTTCGACCATGATCCGAAACGATTTACAGATGCAAATTGTGAGAAAATAAAACAGACTCGACCATGTTTCTAGACTCTCCTCAAAGACTGGCCAAGTTATTCGTGCTATTCGAAGAGATCGCCATGAAGAGGCACTTAATGTGCATACTAAAACTGCTATATAGCCCGTCGGAA
>NC_051415.1:35056401-35056991 GCF_015228065.2 Penaeus monodon
GCCTTGCCCCGCCCCCCGCCAAAGTAATTCTCAGTCACCATCCCCGAGAGCGAACATGGAAATACCTATTAGCCGGCTTACTGAAGGCTCAGACAGCGCCGAGAACAAAAGCCGGTGACATTTATAGCCGCTGCGACAGACGGTCTCCTTCAACTGCGTGAGATGTTAGTCATTTGAAGAGAAGCCAGCAGGAGGCGTCCGAGAAAACGGCGCGAACGTGTAGCTAATGTCGCGTCGAATAGCGCCTCCGAAGCGTCGACATATTTTCCCACGGGACACGGAGGCGTCGCTTGCAAACAGCTCCGGCATGTTCGACAACCCACGTCGAGGCTGGAAATAAACGGCTGAAATGGTGGTTCGGTTCGAGTGGAAGATGAAAGGGTCGGCGGTAACAAGGGGTGGGAGGGGTAATGGGTCTTCGAGCGCTAGTTCAGAGTTTGGGTTCACTGCTTCCTTACACGCAGAAGCACGCACGATAGACTGATAGATAGACATAGATTGATTAATTGCGGTACAAAGTCACATGGGAGGAATTATGTTTTATGCAAAATTTCACACACGAAACCCACATGTCAATAATAAATGCATGA
>NC_051415.1:35057843-35058465 GCF_015228065.2 Penaeus monodon
AAACAACTCTCACACTCACAGGAACACACGCTAAACAAGATAAAAATACCTGTACTAGAGAAAGCGATATTGTGAACAGATAAATAGCTCGTGCCTTAAATCTCAAACACGCGGAGGGCAACGGGAACACGAGTGCTGAGGATAACGAACACAATTAGATGGGATAATGTCAGAGAGACGTGTAAACATGCTTTGTTTCCTCTTTGTATTTTTGGCTCTAGGAAATATATTCGAAGCGTGAGGGCTATTTTTTGAATACGAAATTTGTTTGTGTGTGTTCTGGATTTTCTCTCTCTATAAAAAGCTGGTATATAAAGAGAATAAGGATTCTTTGTACATTTTTAATTCGGACTTTCCGTTTTCACTCCAGTTCCGGACTAAAAGAGTCGAGCTGCATCAGTCACTGCTCTGACAAAACGTTCCAATATAAACGTTTGACATAACTGCCATTGTTTCGGTGCCGAATAATTTAATTCTATTGACATCAAGAGCATATTAGGTATTCAGGTCTGAATTTTGCCTGGCCACATAAAATGACTGGTATAATGATCTCATTTGCATAAAATTACCGATGATAAATAGAAACAAAATAGATCTGATATAGGTTTTAGACGAGCTTGGT
>NC_051415.1:35058663-35058943 GCF_015228065.2 Penaeus monodon
TTACAGAAAGAAAAATAAATACAGACATTTTATTGATCTCTGTACCTAATTATGCAATAAAGCCCAAAGACAAGACTAACATGCCCGAAATTTAGTCATTTCAAGAAAATGAATGACTCATTAAAGATGACTTGACTGCTGTTAATTAACGGGAGAAAACACGGCAAGTCAAGCAGTGTTTCATGAAAATTGCCACATTCAGGGGATGATCCGGTTAATTATGCTGTCGTAAAGTGATGAATTAAGAGACTATTAACTGATCTTCAGGGCTTATGGGACA
>NC_051415.1:35059194-35059430 GCF_015228065.2 Penaeus monodon
TTTTCACTCTCACTCTCTTTCTACTTATCTATCCGTATTTGCCCCCCCCCCCCATCGCTCGTCCTCCAACCTCAGCATTCCTAGTGGCAGACACGGCCCCCCCCCGCCCCCACCGCGGTGTCGTCAAAGGTGGGTCGTCTTGAGCGTGGCCCGGTCGTGCCCAGATTTTATTTTCTATCCTCTCCTTCTCACCTGTTTATTGTCTCTCGCTTTCATCATCTGTTTGTCCAGCTGTC
>NC_051415.1:35059764-35059933 GCF_015228065.2 Penaeus monodon
TTCACTCTTCTTTTCTCTTTCTCCCCTTTTCTTTCTTATTCTCCCTTCTTATTCCCCTTTGTTATTAATTTTCTGTTATCCTTCTTTGCTCTCCTTTGCTCTCCTTTGCTCACCGACTCTTCCCTTCCTTATCTTCTCCACCTCCCTTCCTCTTTTTCTTGGTTCTCAG
>NC_051415.1:35060016-35060398 GCF_015228065.2 Penaeus monodon
GCGACGCACTGGATACAGAGACAAGAATAATGTATATCAATGTGTCACTTTCAAGCGCTGGATGTTCTCACTTCTTTTCTTTTGTTTTCTATTCTTTTCTTCTTGTTTACGTCTTTTTCTTTCTTTTTTAATTATCTATTTTTTTTCTACTTCATTTTAATCTTTTCTATTTTTTCTTCTTCTTGTTTACTTTTCTACTTTTTTCTACT
The DNA here is from genome assembly GCF_015228065.2 of Penaeus monodon. NCBI lineage: Eukaryota > Metazoa > Arthropoda > Malacostraca > Decapoda > Penaeidae > Penaeus > Penaeus monodon. The sequence continues at coordinate 35,060,226 of NC_051415.1, forward strand.
TCTTTTCCATTTTTCTACTTTTTCTTCTTCATCGTCTACTTTTTCCTCTTCTTCCGTTTAATTCTCTGTGCCTCTTTTTATATATATTTTTTTGTCTTCTATTTCTTTTTCTTTTCTTTCTTTCTCCTTTTATTCTATCTCGTTTATGAGAAATAAAAAGACGTTGATAGTTC
>NC_051415.1:35060446-35060555 GCF_015228065.2 Penaeus monodon
TTTTTATTGGTTTTTTGAAACGGAAAAAGATCGAAAGCCCCTTTTGACAGGTCGAACTTTTTATGATTATTTTTTTCTTCCTTTCAATGAAGGGGAAAAGACATATCTT
>NC_051415.1:35060992-35061189 GCF_015228065.2 Penaeus monodon
CCACCCGTCTCCCATCCCTACACGCCAAGCGAGGAGGTGCTAACAGCCTTTTCCCTCCCCTTCTCCAGCTGATGGGCGCGGGCGGTTGATAAATCCTCTGGGCGTGATAGATGAGTCTGGGCAGCGTGGTGGGCGTTGGGCTCTTGATTACGATGTCAGAGGCGTGGCCCTTAGTGTCGCTGCCCCGGAGATGTTAA
>NC_051415.1:35062189-35062544 GCF_015228065.2 Penaeus monodon
AAATTGTAAGAAAAAGCTTAAAACATAATTCTGTGTCCCATCACTTAGCCCAAGATGATTCCATGGCCACCAGCCTTCGGGCACGCTGGCCGCTTATGGTGTTATAGTGCACAAAACAATATTAAGGAACCATTCACAACCACTGAAGGTTTTCTTCCGTTTTCTATACAACAGGGTACAAGGTACTAGCATGGGGGACTTCGCTAAAAAAGGTTGGGTATATGTATATATATTTTTCGCCCATTTTTTCTTTAAAGGGGATGGAAAGAAAGAAATTGATAAAGGGTGGATAAAAGGTGGTAGGGAGAGTGAATGATAAAGAGGATGAGAGTGAAAGAAAGGGCGTGTGAGGGAA
>NC_051415.1:35062646-35062766 GCF_015228065.2 Penaeus monodon
TCAAGTGAAGTGGATGATGAAAGCCATTTGTGTTTCCGTCTATTTCACTTAAGAATAACTCATTACTCTCTCATTCTTAGAAATTTGGTCTGAGGTTTATTGATATGTGAGGGTGAAGGA
>NC_051415.1:35062947-35063204 GCF_015228065.2 Penaeus monodon
GGGCATATACATTTAAGTTCACGTACACGCGTATTCTTTTTTGCTGGGTAGTTGATAGAAAAAAATAATGATAACCCTTTCTTAAACCTCACTACAGAGCCTGGATGACCTTGTTTAATCCTAAAATGCACAAAGAGCAGTTTTCAAACGAGAAACAATCTTTACGTGGCGTAGACACAGTTACACACGAGCGTATATAGAAGCGCTGTCCTTGGTTGTTGAGTGTGTTGCTCACGTGCACAGGGAGAGGCAGACCG
>NC_051415.1:35063698-35063805 GCF_015228065.2 Penaeus monodon
AGATATCTGCCTTTATGGATGATTCTTCTTAATCTTCGTTTTCCATTCATGCAACACATGCTGTCGCTCTCAGCATCCCAGAAAACATTCCGTGGGAGGTCGGTCAG
>NC_051415.1:35064292-35064484 GCF_015228065.2 Penaeus monodon
CTTCCATGTGTCTCATGCGCAAAACCCTCATTATTAAACTTGTATTTGCTTATCATTACGCTTAAGAAAAAATCGCAGCGGAACCTTATCAATTAAGCTCAGAACAGATATTTACTTCGTTATAATTCCAGCTATTTGCCTGTAGAATTAATCTGATCTATTTATCATCCGGGTCAAATGAGCACTAGAGTT
>NC_051415.1:35064621-35064759 GCF_015228065.2 Penaeus monodon
CGCTACTACTTTCATATTTTATTTGCTCATCAACGTCTTTCTAGCATCATCATTCATATTATTAATATCTATGTATGTAGAACATACCACATATAGATTATATTCATCTGCATAATAAAACAGTATCATAGTGATCGA
>NC_051415.1:35065771-35066069 GCF_015228065.2 Penaeus monodon
CCACGTCCGCTTTCTGCTCCCTTTGCTCTCCGTCTCATCGTTCCGGCAACTTTCTCGGGTAACGTCCGTTTAACTTTTGTTCTAACTTTTCTTCATAACGCATATTTATGGTAAGTATGTTAAGTGGATCAAATGTTGCTTTTATCTAATTTTGAGATCCTGAAGACATATATAACATATCTTCCTGTCGTAATGCACTGGTTGTATTATTCTGTTCGTTATATATATCCAAATACAATAAATAACTTAGTTTATAAGCTCCTGTATTTAAAAAAGTGCACGCAATATACACGCTTAA
>NC_051415.1:35066229-35066724 GCF_015228065.2 Penaeus monodon
CACTACAACCAATGAGATTATAAATTAGGGACTTCACCAGGGCCAACTGTCATCAAAATCCGGTCTTGCTGATGAACCAGACGCAGGTCCCTCGCGCCCTGTGTGAAGCTAGTCTGCAGGAGTTTGTCACCGTCGACTCTGGTTTCTTATCCTTGTACGATGGCTGTTCAGTGTTACGAAAAAGGCCTTTCGACCTTACTATTGCAGCTTAAGCAATTCGCTTTTTACCTCTACGAGTATTAGAATATTTATATTTCGGAAGTTTGATTTGGAACGTGAGCGCTTGGGCATAAGCACTCCATATGGATGAGTTTATACTTTGCCAGCCCTTTTCCTGACCTCAGCCCGTGTTGTTTGACCTGTTTGGGCTGTGCGCAACATTTATCTCTGTGATTAATTTCTCTCGCGGAACTTTTCAAAAATACTATTCTTTGTTGCATTACTTAACAGGATTACGCCATGTTACATTCACAAGGTCTCGCAACACATAAATCC
>NC_051415.1:35066902-35067404 GCF_015228065.2 Penaeus monodon
CGCATGTCCAGACGTATATTTACATGATGAAATACACAACGAAGAGTAAGTATGGTCGCTAGAGGCACAGGGCGAGAGGCGCCGGGAATCGACCCGCGTTTCCTGGAGGAGCAGACGAGAGGGGCAGCGCCGCGAGTCCTCAGACCCTGCTGCCGAGGGCGCACAAGGGGAACCTCCTGAGTCAGCAACTGTCCCTCTTATGGCGCCGGCTAAGGGACTGATAACAGTGATAACAGCCTCTTCGTCCTCCCTTTCCTGTCCTTCTTCTTCGTCTTGCTTTTCCTTTTGTTCTCTCTGTTATTTTGTTTGTTTTTTGTTTTGGTTTCTATTTGTTTCCTCTATTTCGTTTTTCTCTTTTTCTTCTTCTTTTGGTCTCTTTATTTGTTGCTTTTTTTCTCCTTTTTTCTCCGCTTTTCATTATTGATGGTTTTATTTCTTCCCTTTTGTTTTCCTGTATCTTATTGTTTCCTTGCCACTTCCACTTTCGTCAGTTAATGTTAAA
>NC_051415.1:35067532-35067731 GCF_015228065.2 Penaeus monodon
AGTCTGCCTGTCAAAAACCTCTTCCTCCCCTCCCCCTTCTTCCCTTTTCTATGCATATATCAAAATCAAACCCGCCCTTCCTCTACTGACCACAAAATCTCACTTTTTCCTCATAGAAAAAAAAAATCCCTCTCCCTTTCCCTCTTTCTCTCCTCCTTTAACCACTTTTTCCTCATAGAAAAAAAAAACTCCTTTAACC
>NC_051415.1:35069360-35071319 GCF_015228065.2 Penaeus monodon
GTAACGGGTTGGGCGGCAAGGTAACCTGACGCTGCTCGACCCCTTGTCATTTCTTCCGGTTCGGCGCCGGCGACCCGACTTAAAGGCTTCGAAATAGATCTTTTACGCCACTGTTGCCAAATAAGGGAAGCAGGGGAGGGCCTGAAAGGAGGAGGAAAGGCATTTTTTTTGTATTTGTGATTTTATCTCTTTTATCTGTCTTCTGTTGTTAGACTTAGTTAAATTGCTGATGCAGTGCTTTGAATCGAATTAAAGAAAAACTGGGATTTTATCTCAACATGCTGCCGGTGCAGGCCGTTCAACAAACACAGGGCCTTAGAAAATCTATTTCACACTATGCTATCGTTTTTTTGGGTTACATAATAAGGTTATGAATTTTAAGATAAAAATATCTTGTGACATATAGTACATTTTTTCTTAAGAACTGCAGCTTTTTAAAAAATACACAACACCAGCTGATAATGACATGATATCATTATTGTAATTCAAGTGGCTTTGCTTGATGTAAAACGACCTATCTCTCGCGTTGACGTTTTGAATTTGACCGAAATGGCATTCAATTTCCTTTACAATTATGGCATGATCGATATGCATTTTAATGTTACGATTCCCACATCTTGTTTCTGGAACGCTTTAACGTTGCAAGAAACACACGGTCTAAAATAGCACATGCATCATGATTTTCATCGTTCATAATCGTTGTTCTAAATACTCCCTGCGTTAGTGACCTAAAGGATAAGAAATGATGAGAAAGGAGGTGAAAGAAAGTGGCAAGAAAGAGCAAGAGGGAGGAGGAGGAAGAAAGGGGTGATGGAGAAGGAGGTAAGACGGAGGAGGAGGAGGAAAGGGGTGATGGAGAAGGAGGTAAGACGGAGGGGGAGAGGGAAGAGAAGGAAAAGGGAATAGGAAGAAAGGGGGCAAGAGAATGGGAATAAGAGGGAGGGGGTGACAGGGAAAAGAGGAAGGGGGCGATGGGGACAGGGGTAGGAGGCCGAGGTAGTAGAAAAGGGGGTTACGGGTGGAGGTGTTAAAGAGAGGGAATAAGAAGAGAGGTAGTGAAGGAGAAAAGGGGTAGGGGAGACGGACAGAAGGAGAGAGAGTGAAGGAGAAAAGGGAAGAGGACACGAGGAGAGGGAGTGAGGGAGAAAAGGGGAAAGGAAGGGAGGGAGTGAGGGAGAAAAGGGGACAGGAGGGGAGGGAGGAAAAGGGGGAAAGGAAGAGTGAGGGAGTGAGGGAGAAAAGGGGACAGGAGGGGAGGGAGAAAAGGGGAGAGGGAGTGAGGGAGAAAATGGGACAGGAGGGGAGGGAGTGAGGGAGAAAAGGGGAGAGGAGGAGAGGGAGTGAGGGAGAAAATGGGACAGGAGGAGAGGGAGTGATGGAGAAAAGGGGAAAGGAGGAAGACAGGAGGGGAGGGAGTGAGGGAGAAAAGGGACAGGAGGAGAGGGAGTGAGGAGAAAAGGAGGGAGAGGGAGTGAGGGAGAAAAGGGGACAGGAGGAGAGGGAGTGAGGGAGAAAAGGAAGAGGAGGAGAGGGCGCCCAAGAGCACCCGCGTGGTGGCAAGCCCGTCGGAAGTCCTATTATCTCGAAGGAAGGAAACGAGACGATAATCCGCTCGAAGACGTCTAGCCTTGCCCCCCCCCCCTCCGCCCTGCCCGCCTTCCCTTGGCTTCGTCTCATAACACCTCCTTCGGGAGCGCTGGCGGGGATGGGTGGCTGCGGGCGGACAGGGGGGGGGGTGCCTGTGTTGCGTGCGGAGGCAAGGGGGAGGGGTGCATGTGTCCGGGTGTGTAGGTGTAAAACTGTGACTGTGTGCACATGTGTGCGTGTGTGTCTATTCTTCCACGAGAAAGAGGGCGAGAGGAAATTAACTTTGACTGCGAACAATACATTGGCAATGATATAGATGAAGGAGAATGAGTTAGCACGCTCAAATACCAGTTCCGACGAGGGCAAGGAGGG
>NC_051415.1:35071396-35071630 GCF_015228065.2 Penaeus monodon
AAGCGCCTACCATCATTACTGGTAGCCTAGGACCCGCAGAGCCTCGCAAGCGGCATGCATTTCCGCGGCAATGCGTCCTAACAAGCCGCCATCTTCGCTTCTGTCGATGAGGTCATCGAGTCAGTGCTGTTCGAGAGGCCGACGAGGAAGCTGCGTGTCTGCGAGTCATCGGGCGGCGCTGCAGAGGGTTTGGCCGCACGCGAGGCGCCCCTCGGCTCTCTGTCGAGCTCTCTC
>NC_051415.1:35072752-35073135 GCF_015228065.2 Penaeus monodon
CCTCACTTCCCTTTCATGAACTTCCATTTGGCTTCCAAAAGGTCCACATCAATCCACCTGCCGCTTAACTTCCCTCAAGGGCGAAGGGGGTGTGAAGGCTGGATACGGGGGACGGAGAGAGGGTGGGAAAGAGGTGACGAAAGGGTGAAGTGAAGGGTGAAAGGGTAGAGAAGAGGTGAAAGAAGGATAAAAGAGAGAGAGAGAAAGGGTGAATGGGGCTAGAGGAAGAGGGCTTGAAAGAGGAGCCTGAGAAGGGTGCATAGCTTGGATGAGGCTTAAATGTCGGGGCTTTTAGCGGCCTTAGCGAAAAGGGCGAGCGAGGCAGCCGCGTCGGGGGCGGGAGGGAGGCTCCGGTCTCGAGAAAATGTGGTTCTCGCTTCGAC
>NC_051415.1:35074815-35075486 GCF_015228065.2 Penaeus monodon
AATAAAGCTCAATCAGTATGCGTAGATTCACCCGAACGTTCAAACTTGTCTTCCCTTCTCCGCTCGACGGCCTGATTCGAAGCAACAGACGAATCCCGAAACCCAGTCAGCCATCCACCCTCACTCATCTCCGTCGTGTTTACATGTCTTCCCGACCGTGAAAACCCCAGTCTGCGTATGTGTCTGTGTGTGCGTGTGTAAACAAGAGACAGCACGAGGACGTCAACATTTCTTTGTATACTCTAGTGTTATGTTACTAAACATTAACCCCCATAACTCGAAGCAGAAGTGTCGTGGGTCGAGGCAAGTAACGTGAGGCGACTGAGACAACTGGAAGACTTCAGCTCGAAATCGCCCGAGTAAGGTTCGAGGGAAGATACGAAACACGGTGGAGGGAAGCGTGTCAGGTAGGTGCGGGTGAGAAGTGACACCGGAGTTAGGAGAAAAAGATCCGATATCAGTCCAGGTGTATTCAATTATCAGTTCACGTAATGCACACAAGAATTGCCCTGTTTTTTAATAACGATGATGATAATGATGAAGTTCTCCTTAGAAAAATGTCCGGCTTTCCGATTTTTTTGTATAAATTATGACTGACCTGAACTGCCTAAAATGTTCATTGTCTAGATTATTGGCCCATTTAGCTTGAAATCCAATTTGTGAAGATCCTC
>NC_051415.1:35076247-35076435 GCF_015228065.2 Penaeus monodon
ATACACGTCGATGTTACCGTCTTATTGTTGCATGTTGTACGTCTTGCTAGTTCCCTCAATTTGCATACACCCGCCGTGCTGTGGCTTGTACCCGTCTGTCGTGGCTGATGCTGGGCGTTCAGGTGACTCCAGCGCAGCGGTATTGGCTGGTGCCGCGCGTTGCGAGGCAGGCATTGTACTCACGCACT
>NC_051415.1:35077484-35078900 GCF_015228065.2 Penaeus monodon
TTTGATTTGTCTGTCTCTCCATATTTTGTATATTTCTTTCATTTTATTTTTAGTTTTTGTTGTTAGTTATCTTCTAAATATTTAACACATTCAATGTACCTCCCAAGTTCTGCAAAGTATTCACGGCATATCTTTACAGGCAAACTATTGCAATTCTGTGTCGGTCCAACCACACAAACGTTAATTCAGTTCCATTTTTTGTTTTGCTGTTGTTGATGTAAGCGTTTGGTTTTTGTCTAAAACTTAAGATGAATTCCATTTATTTTTGAAACATAACACACCTTTTACAGAAGCCAGAAGAGGGAGGAGACTGTGGATTAAAACGTTCGAAATACATAATAGAAGAGTAAATAAAAGCACAAGTGGCCGTAAATTATTTGAAAGCCCATATCTAAAACGTGTTCGTGCAGGCTGCTCACATTGTGTCAGGGTGAATAAAAGCGGCTGGTCGAAATGGACGACATGTAAAATATTGCTCGATTTATATCCCTTTCTCATTCATTCTCTGCTTCTTTCCCTCACTACGTCACTGCTCTTCGGTCTTTCTCCTGCCCTTCCTCCGCCTACGTTTCTTTCCTTCCGTACGTCATTGCCGTCCCTTCTCCCTCCTCTTCTCTGTTTCTTTCCCTTCCTACTGCCCTCCATTCTCCCCCCTAACCCTTCCTTCTCTGCTCCTTTCCCTCCCTACGTCACTGCCCTTCATTCTCCTTTCTCTTAACCCTTCCCTCACTTTCCTCCCTCGTTCTTTCATCCCATCTGCCATCCTCCCTTCCTCCACATCCAAGTTCTTTCTCTTTCCATCCTTCTCCTTTCCTCCTCTCCTCCATTCTCAACCTCCCCGCTCAACCCATTTTCCCTCCCTTCCCTCGCCACCAGTATCTGCATTCGTTCCATTATATTTTTTAGGTATTTTACACTGTCTATCCTACCTGCACATTCCTCTTTCACACAAAAAGGTAGACTTGACTTTTTGTCTCCCTTTGTCCTTGATGAGGCGATATTCACGGCCCAATAAGAGCCAAAGGGGGTTCTCTAAACACCATACATAAAAAAACTAAGTAAATATATCTTACCTGCACGGACCATCTCAAAGATTTCCTATTTATATGCCGTCGCTTGTGTACTGTGTAAGATGGAAATCTTGGCTATTTATTGATATTGTGGAGCGGGACGTTAAAGTGCCCTTACTTGTCGGTGGCCTCCATATTCATTTTGAAACGTCCCGATGCCTTTCAGTCTTATCTCTCAGATTGTCAAAGTGGGAGGCTGTTGCCACAAATCAGGACCAGAGAAAAACTCAGGAGATGGAGAGTACAGAGCAGACTTTTTACCTTTTTGCCTTGAGAGAGGCATACTGAATATTTCCAAATGGCATTAATTGGTATGTACAGTCCTGTAGTTGCCAAGTCAGCTGAA
>NC_051415.1:35079003-35079365 GCF_015228065.2 Penaeus monodon
TGCACACTCACATATACGTATTATTAATCATACAAAAGTTTGCTTATACTCTTGTTTCATTTGAATGAGATTTAAATATTCATATTGGATTTCATCCAAATCAGTGTTGTATCCCTCCCTGAATGTAACTTTACTACCTGTCCGCATTAAAGATGAACAGAATGATAATGAAGTTATTATAGGTTAACATCACTAGTAATTTAATCTTAATTTCTGGAAGGATATTCAGTAAATCAAGATATCATCCAAAAGTGTTTGTCAGCCTATCGATGCTGAGATTCAAGCCAGCGCAAAGGAGACACTTCACTAGATGGTTTCGCTCTGCACCTGTCAGCCCTGCGCCTCGTCCCTCCTCTGCAGCG
>NC_051415.1:35079824-35080025 GCF_015228065.2 Penaeus monodon
ACCAGTTATTGCGAACGTCTATCTCCCTCGAAGATGAAATGCCGTCTTCAATCCTTTCCCGTCTTTTGATCTCGTGTTTATCCTGAAACGTGTTCCAGTATGTGAAGTTTTCGCTTTCATGTCGCTTGTCATTCGGAAAACCACGAAAGTCATCTTGGCATATAACTCCCTCCCCCCCCCCCCTTCTACCGCCCATTCGCG
>NC_051415.1:35080063-35080135 GCF_015228065.2 Penaeus monodon
TATCTTCTCTCCTTTTCCTTACCCTCTTCGCTCCTTCCCTCTCTAATCAGACCCCCCCCATCCCCTGGCTTT
>NC_051415.1:35080274-35081373 GCF_015228065.2 Penaeus monodon
GATACCACATTGCAAACTCATCAGATTAAAATGCATCTGGTGATCAATCATTCTTTTTCCCTCATCCTACCTCTTTCCCATTAATATAAAATGGTTGGGAAATAATGACTGGCTAGAATCATATAACATTTTCATTTTTACCAAATGTTAATAAGATTATGGGTCATTATTTTTATGTTGAGAATTGTTAATATGGTAGCAATATTTATTATTGTTTCCATTATTATCCGTGCTATTAATGCCATCAGAATAAGGTTGTTTTTATCTTTACTGTTGATTTTATTTCTATACTGTAATGTATGTTTCGTCCGGATTCACACGTTTATGTTTATATTTTAAGTGTTATAATATATCCATCGACAACGTTTCCTTTGAACTCGTAAGTCATAATTCCCTAATCAAATAATAAAAATTTGCTGAGTAATTATTATGGATCGACCCTCCTTCCTTTGCTAAATAAACGGTATCACTACCTATAAAATTATAAAAAGGAAACGTAACATGCACTTTCACAGTTGTGTTAGAAATGTAATGTGATGTCCATGAATAGTAAATATGAAGCGAAACACATCTGATGTCCTTTCGCACGCACACAGGGCAAGAGGTATAATTTCTTCCCTGGCCAGGCCGCTGTGTTATGCGAACGGCATCGATCGCGCCGCAAACAGGATGGAGAGAATGTAAAGCACGTTTTCGTTTCAACAAAGAGGAAGAATATAAAACACTTTTTCGTTCCAGTAAGAGAAAGAATAAAACGCTCTCTCCAGGCCATGTAGAAAGACGGTTTTTTTTCCCTCCGTCAAGCAAGGAGAAAATATAACGCACTTTTCTCCGGCAAGCAGAGGGAGAAAATCCCATGCGTTCCCTCCCAATCCAGCTAGTTACGCAAACGGCTTCGCTCGCCCCGACCGCGGCTCCTGCGCCGGAATGTGGGATGTAAATCAGACGCAGCGAGCGGGTCGTGTGTTGAGGCCGCTGTCAGCGATTACGGCTGCTGTCTGCGGCTGTCAGCCAATATTTGAAGCCGGCCCTTCCTCGGCCTGTGACGGCAATGGAACGGCCAGAAGAGGCGGAAGGCTAGATTTGTGGACAACTACGC
>NC_051415.1:35081810-35082617 GCF_015228065.2 Penaeus monodon
CAGTACTTTCAAACTTGTTTATATGTATCCACAGGTAAACGCAGATATAAAAAAGGTCGTCTATTTGGCATTTAATTGCACTATCCAGTGAATTTTAGAATGATTTAAAAGTGCAACGCGCATTTTTGGGAAAAAACATGAACAAAATTATTTTGACTTTGACATGATATCGTTTTGAAAATGAATAACACTGTGTTCGCAAAACTAACTAAGGATTTTTTTTTTAAAGGTGTTGTTAGGTTTCATTAATTCACTTATTTCGTCCATTACTACATGAAAGGTGTATTTCGTAATAAAATTTAATTTTCGAGTGCGATCGGAAAGTAATACCTTTGAAATTATCACATTCAAACAATATCTTTTTTCCGTCCATTTTTAACGATCACAAAAGGTGTTGCTACAGTTTCATTAATTGACTTATTCTACGTCATTATTTCATGAAAGGCAGATTCCATAATCAAATTTAATTTCGTGTGCGATCGTAGAGCAATATCTTTGATAGAAAATTCCAATAGTATTTTTTCCATCTATTTCTAATTTAAGTAGTAAATTCATGACGGACATAACGGTGATGAAACAAGCCGAATGAATTATTGCTTTTTGTGTGTAAGGACCGAAAATGATTTTGGAGACTGAAAGGCAGGAAGTGTTCGAGATCAAAGAACTTTTTATATAGAAGGATTTGGATTTTATAAACGTGTCGGATTGCATGATTTCTTTATGGTGTATTTTGCAACAGGGGACATCCACGTGGCATATACACATACCTGTGTATGTATTTGTGTAACTGTGTACCTATGAATGTTC
>NC_051415.1:35082706-35083552 GCF_015228065.2 Penaeus monodon
GGTGAGTATGCCTGTTTACATGTGTCTATTGTGCTTCCGAAAGTCTGAAAATGTTCACCGCTTTTCTTCATCGCCTTGTTGCATATCAACGCCTGCAGCACCATGATCTCAGCAACAGGAGCATCCGCTTGCCAGGCATCCATCACCATCCAGGGTTGTGATTATGCTAATGAGCTGCCTGGCCTCTGGTCCGTTTCTGGTGAATTTGCTGTCAGTTATGGTGCCTCGGTATGGTATTTGTGGTGTCTCGAGGGAGAGACGTCGATGTTCTGGTTGTATATTGTGTTGTTCGTTAAGCTAATGGACGCATGGTATCATGGGTATGGTGCAATGATGGTCAATGATTTCTTGGTCAGAAAAACTTCCGGTGTTATGGTGAGCCGTCGGACTAAGAGCACGGCGTCGATGGCGTGGCTTCTCTCAGTAAAAGACGATAACATTAGACTTTTTCCAAAACACGGCAAAGGGACCGAGGTCTAATAACACGTGTCCTGCCTTCGGTCTGTCGGCGAAGCTCGGAAGACCTTCAATTTTGCGCCCGCGCCGACCTGACCTTCTTCGGGAGTCCCTTGGTCCGCCCTCGGCTCGGGGATGCTGCATCAGTCAGAGATAATCTCAGAGATTACGAGAGGATGATGAGAGGCAGCGAATTTCCCGCTACTGTTGATGGCGCGGGGAAGGGCGGGAGCGAGCGGGCGCGAACGGCGTTGCCATTCCGGTCGCTTTTCTGCTGGATTCTAGCGGTTCTGCTGAGGCCGGCAGGGACCAACTGCGAACTTGCTGTTGGCTCGCGGGATTTGCAATAATTGAGTGACGGTGTCTGTATGAGGATGTTTATTGTTGGCA
>NC_051415.1:35083630-35083768 GCF_015228065.2 Penaeus monodon
ATGCACCTGCATCAGCAAATCTCCATGAATTGATGGCACTCATTTACTTGCTGTCTATTTTGCTGCTTTCTTAATGGGATTAGATAATCTAGTGCTAGTTATATCGATCCCTGTCGATGTATCCGAGTCATGTTACTG
>NC_051415.1:35084012-35084225 GCF_015228065.2 Penaeus monodon
GCTCTCGTCGGCTAATCGTCCATAAGTTATTGTTATGGCATTTTTATTGTTATTCTGGTTTATTTTGACTCGCCAGGCCGCCGGTCGTTCTCACGCGGTCGGCTTCACCGCCGTAAAAGCCGGAACCACAATTTCACAACCTGCCATAAATCACAAAAGCTTTACAAGGTGGACTTGACCCAAGGAATCGAGGGAAGGTAGAACCCCCTACTC
>NC_051415.1:35085162-35085297 GCF_015228065.2 Penaeus monodon
CTGTTGAGTCTACCATTTTCTTTTCCTTTTATCTTATCTTAGCACAATTCTTTTCCGATTTCCCTCCTTCCTGTTTTATATCCTTATTTGAGGCCTTTCCTTCCCTCTCTCTTCCCTTTAAATTTGCCCATCAGG
>NC_051415.1:35085636-35086348 GCF_015228065.2 Penaeus monodon
CCAAAAAGGAAAAGTCCCACATATCCACAGAACTGTATATACAGACCAACCCTCCCATTGGCCAAGGGAGCGAGTTAATTGACGCTTAGTGCGCATAGGGTGGGGTCCTCGAGAGTTTCCTCTGCTGAGCCGTGTCGTCGAGTGTGAGAAGTGCAGCCTCCTTTTAGCATGTCTATACATTGTAGAGGTTTCAAGCGGTATATTTACTAAAAATGAGATTTCAAGAGGTTTCGAACATGTTTACGATGAGAGAGGCTTCAAGTGTTTCATCCTCTTGTGTGCTTCATTAATGTGAGGTTTTAAGAGGTTTATCTTGGCGTGGAAATGTTAGCTGTGAACAAGTTTTTTCTGTCGTAATCCTAAGTGTGAAGATGGTTGTAGCTATTCTATCCTCTCGGCTGTAAAGTCCAATTTGTTGGAACTTTTTAAACCTCAAAAAAAAAAAAAAATCAGTTTAGAAGGGAATAAATCATCAGCTTCAGATTTTTTTTATTTACACAAAAACGATTTATCATTATAAACGAAATTTGGATTGATTTGATGAATAGAAACTCTCTAGTTGGACCTTAAGTCGTCTTTTAAACCGAGGCTCTGTGGAGGAGACTGTCTACCTGCATGGCCGCTCCGTGACAGCTGCTGCAGGTACTAACATCTTTCACTTGTCATTCGAGGAGCTCTTGACTTGACAGCTCTTCACGTTGACGGCTCTTAA
>NC_051415.1:35086945-35087431 GCF_015228065.2 Penaeus monodon
ACAATTCGAGGGAAGATTAAAATGTTTTATTTTACTTTTTTTTTTCTCAAGTCGAAGGGAAGAATTTGAACCGATCGTTTGAAGAATTTTCTTTTGTAATATTCTTCTCTCTCTCTTTCTCCCCTTGTTGATCTAAGATGTAGTAATATTGATGTTTGGAGTTTCTTAAGAGAATGTTTAAACACTGCTAAAGGGTTCTCTGTCAAAAGGATTTTAACTCTTGTATTCTGAAATGCGTGTATGTCTCCATGTTTTCGCACACACACATGTACAGGCCCAAGTAACTTTATGTATTACGCGTATGAGACAAAATATGAGCAGCACTAGAGGCCATTTGAGGCCGTGACAGGTAAAAGCGGCCTCCTTACTGCAATGGATGCTCGTCATACCGGCCTGAAATGTCGCGTCTGGCCGACCGCCGCCGCGACGCTCCCGCCTTCCGAGTCACTGGTCCTGCCGCTCCCTGTCCTCTGGGCCTCTCTCGGC
>NC_051415.1:35087829-35087938 GCF_015228065.2 Penaeus monodon
TCGCTGTGCAGGGTTTGCGTCTGTCATACCAGGTAGCATTTTCTCTTTGGTTTCGAAGGGTGTCACTTTTTCTTTTCTTCTCGTTTTGATGGGTCTTTCTTTTTATCGT
>NC_051415.1:35088139-35088311 GCF_015228065.2 Penaeus monodon
CAACATACGTCACCAAATCCATTTCCAACGACCCCCCCTCGACCCCCCCCCCCCTTTCTCCTCCTCCTTTTCCTCTTCACAAAAGTAAGATTGAAATTTGTTACACAAGAATGATTTTGTTTCGACGTTGCAGTTGGCGAAAGGCATGTGGGGAGGGGGAGGAGGGAGCAAG
>NC_051415.1:35089618-35090668 GCF_015228065.2 Penaeus monodon
TCGCACACGCCTTCCCCTAGTAACGGGTCGGGCGGCAAGGTAACCTGACGCTGCTCGACCCCTTGTCATTTCTTCCGGTTCGGCGCCGGCGACCCGACTTAAAGGCTTCGAAATAGATCTTTTACGCCACTGTTGCCAAATAAGGGAAGCAGGGGAGGGCCTGAAAGGGGGAGGAAAGGCAATTTTTTTTATTTTTGATTTTACTTCTTTTATCTGTCTTCTGTTGTTTGACTTAGTTAAATTGCTGATGCAGTGCTTTGAATCGAATTAAAGAAAAACTGGGATTTTATCTCAATATGCTGCCGGTGCAGGCCGTTCAACAAACACAGGGCCTTAGAAAATCTATTTCACACTATGCTATCGTTTTTTGGGTTACATAATAAGGTTATGAATTTTAAGATGAAAATATCTTGTGACATGTAGTATATTTTTTCTTAAGAACTGCAGCTTTTTTAAAAAATACACAACACCAGCTGATAATGACATGATATCATTATTGTAATTCAAGTGGCTTTGCTTGATGTAAAACGACCTATCTCTCGCGTTGACGTTTTGAATTTGACCGAAATGGCATTCAATTTCCTTTACAATTATGGCATGATCAATATGCATTTTAATGTTACGATTCCCACATCTTGTTTCTGGAACGCTTTAACGTTGCAACAAACACACGGTCTAAAATAGCACATGCATCATGATTTTCATCGTTCATAATCGTTGTTCTAAATACTCCCTGCGTTAGTGACCTAAAGGATAAGAAATGATGAGAAAGGAGGTGAAAGAAAGTGGCAAGAAAGAGCAGGAGGGAGGAGGAGGAAGAAAGGGGTGATGGAGAAGGAGGTAAGACGGAGGAGGAGGAGGAAAGGGGTGATGGAGACGGAGGTAAGACGGAGGGGGAGAGGGAAGAGAAGGAAAAGGGAATAGGAAGAAAGGGGGCAAGAGAATGGGAATAAGGGGGAGGGGGTGACAGGGAAAAGAGGAAGGGGGCGATGGGGACAGGGGTAGGAGGTCGAGGTAGTAGAAAAGGGGGTTTCGGGTGGAGGTGTTAAA
>NC_051415.1:35091138-35091237 GCF_015228065.2 Penaeus monodon
GCGCCCAAGAGCACCCGCGTGGTGGCAAGCCCGTCGGAAGTCCTATTATCTCGAAGGAAGGAAACGAGACGATAATCCGCTCGAAGACGTCTAGCCTTG
>NC_051415.1:35091266-35091571 GCF_015228065.2 Penaeus monodon
TTCCCTTGGCTTCGTCTCATAACACCTCCTTCGGGAGCGCTGGCGGGGATGGGTGGCTGCGGGCGGGCAGGGGGGGGGGGAGTGCCTGTGTTGCGTGCGGAGGCAAGGGGGAGGGGTGCATGTGTCCGGGTGTGTAGGTGTAAAACTGTGATTGTGTGCACATGTGTGCGTGTGTGTCTATTCTTCCACGAGAAAGAGGGCGAGAGGAAATTAACTTTGACTGCGAACAATACATTGGCAATGATATAGATGAAGGAGAATGAGTTAGCACGCTCAAATACCAGTTCCGACGAGGGCAAGGAGGG
>NC_051415.1:35091641-35091839 GCF_015228065.2 Penaeus monodon
ACGCCATCATTACTGGTAGCCTAGGACCCGCAGAGCCTCGCAAGCAGCATGCATTTCCGCGGCAATGCGTCCTAACAAGCCGCCATCTTCGCTTCTGTCGATGAGGTCATCGAGTCAGTGCTGTTCGAGAGGCCGACGGGGAAGCTGCGTGTCTGCGAGTCATCGGGCGGCGCTGCAGAGGGTTTGGCCGCACGCGAG
>NC_051415.1:35093096-35093338 GCF_015228065.2 Penaeus monodon
GAGTGATGGTTTGTGGTGTTTTTTGGGTGTGTGTAATTTTTTACAATTCTGTACATATATGTAGTATTATATTTAATATATTCATGTACTTATTATATACTTTATCATATAAAAAATATATACATTATTATCCATCCTAATATATATTATATTACTATCTACTATCTATTATCTATATGTTGTAGAATATAAAATTTCATTTAGTGCTGGAAAATCGCTTTCACTGGCCCGCTCCGCCCGCG
>NC_051415.1:35093530-35093790 GCF_015228065.2 Penaeus monodon
AAAAAAAAAAAAAATTTTTTTTTTTTTTTAAAAAAATTTTTTTAATTTATTTTATAAAATTTTTTTTATTTTATAATAATAAATTTTAAACAATATAATAATTATTTTAAAATTAAATTATTTTAAATAATTATATATTTTTTTATTATTATAATTATTTTTATATGGGTATTTTATTGGTTAAAATTTTAATATCCCTTACCCACCTTCTACAAACCCCACAACAAAAAAACAAAAATACAAAACCATATATATATATA
>NC_051415.1:35093943-35094096 GCF_015228065.2 Penaeus monodon
GATATATCCAGATTGGATTCTTCACTCAATGACGGCGATGCTCAAACTTAGCAGCGAGTCAAATTTTGTTGATATCGGCTGATGGTGGCGGTATGTATGTACGTACGAATGGCCGGCCCAGGAAGAAAGGAGGCAAGACTGATTCCTCTTCAT
>NC_051415.1:35094505-35094665 GCF_015228065.2 Penaeus monodon
CACCACCCTCTCTGCCTGCCCTCCTGCTTTGTTCATTTACTCTTTGGTGAACACGGGATGAAGCGGAGGACAGAGACGGCCTCGCATTTCTTCGATGAACTGGAGAATTAATAACATGGTATGATATGAAGTTAGATATATGCGCATGCACATGTTAATA
>NC_051415.1:35095017-35095426 GCF_015228065.2 Penaeus monodon
TTATCCCATATATATAAAACTTTTTCTCTGGCTGGAGTACATGAAGAAGAGGAGATAAATACATAGAAAAGGGAGGAAAAGGAAGTTAAACGAAAAAGGATAAATTTTCCCCGCATGGCAGCCCAACATGCCCCTCCGCTCGGCCGCCCTGATAGCAGATCAAAATCCCTTTCATCCTATATCACTCAACAATTCCCTCATTAGCCTTTTATCTGCCATGTTGTCCCTGCGTTGCCTCCGAGTGCGTGTAATTGCTTAATCATGAGCCGCGAACGCTATCAATTAGAGGTGATTAACGGAGCATAAATGCATCATCAAGGGAAATCAGGCGCTAGTGAGAGGGAGATGTTATTAGTCCGGGCCCACCACCTGATAGGCGGCCGATCCAGGGCCGATCAGTATTGTTGTT
>NC_051415.1:35095703-35096819 GCF_015228065.2 Penaeus monodon
TTTACCTACAACCATTTTATAGGGTACTTATTTACAACCAAACACACGTACTTATTTACAACCAAACATACGTATCTATTTACAACCAAACACACGTACTTATTTACAACCAACATACGTACTTATTTACAACCAAACATACGTACTTATTTACAACCACTCACACGTACTTATTTACAACCACTCACACGTACTTATTTACAACCAAACATACGTACTTTTTTAAAACCCAAAAACGTACTTATTTCAACCAAAACACGTACTTATTTAAAACCCAAAACATACGTTCTTATTTAAACCACTCCACGTACTTTTTAAAACCCAAACACACGACTTTTTTTACACCAAAACTACTACTTATTTAAAACCCCCTCACACTACTTTTTTACAACCCTCAACGTACTTATTTAGCCCAAAAACATATTTCTTATTTACAACCACTCACACGTACTTATTTACAACCAAACTACGTACTTTTTAAAACCCAAAACATACTATTATTTAAAACCAAAATATACGTTTTTTACAACCAAACATACGTACTTATTTACAACCACTCCATGTACTTATTTAAACCCAAAAAATACGTTTTATTTAAAACCCACTCACCGTCTTTTTAAAACCAAACACATACTTATTTCAAAAAACACCTACTTTTTTTAAAAACCACCCCCAAACGTATTATTTCAACCAAACATAGTACTTATTTAAACCAAACACACGTACTTATTTACAACCACTCACACGTACTTTTTTAAAAACCACCACACGTTTTTTACCCCAAACATACTACTTTTACAACCCTCACACGTACTTATTTAAACCCAAAAACATCTACTTATTTAAAAACCAAATACTACTTATTTCAACCACTCACCCCTCTTATTTAAAACCCAACATACTATTATTTCAAAAAACACCGACTTATTTAAAACCCAAAAACACACTACTTTTTTACCAAAAACACCTACTTATTTACAACCACTCACACGTACTTATTTACAACCAAACACACTTACTTATTTAAAACCCAAAAATGTACTTATTTAAAACCAAAACCACTACTTTTTACACCAAACATACGTACTTATTTACAACCAAAAACCCCTTTTTTTA
>NC_051415.1:35096919-35097357 GCF_015228065.2 Penaeus monodon
AAAAAAACTGTAAACACCAGAATCCTCTGACGCAAAAACAAACGCAAATGTGCAAGTCAACACATGTCTTTCCCCGCACTCAAACTATTGCACAGATGACATATAGACTCACCCACTTAAATATCCAAATATTCTTTTCGCTCGCTCGCCATGAAGAAGAGGAGAAACATGAAGAATCCTGTGGGTTTTTCTTTTTCTTTTTCTCTCCTGACGGTATACTGTATACGTCACAGTAATGGGTGTCACATTGTTTTGTGCTCAGGGTGATGTCATCTCTGCTGCTGATAAGTCATGGGCGTGTAAAGTGTTTCTTTCATAATGACGTCTAGCTGGTGTAACATAAACAGTGTGTATTATTATTTAGGTTTGGGTGTTATTTTAATTGGCAAGTCTCTCTGTTTGTCTGTTTATTTGTATGTCTCCTTCTGGTACTGACTC
>NC_051415.1:35097697-35097962 GCF_015228065.2 Penaeus monodon
TCTGCCCTTCCTTCTCTTAACCCCCCCCCCTCCTCTTTCCTTTAATAAGTAAGCTTAATAATAAGCAGTGTTGTGCACGAGCGATAGTGCCGGTGATGCAGTGCACGTGTAGTGTTGCCGGTTGAAAAGCCTGTTGATGCCAGACTGACAGCCCGAACAGCCACGTTGACAGGCATCTCAAGTGACGCAGACTGGCCACCAGGCAGGAAGCCCTAAAAATGGCCACTGCGATAACCGGGGCCACGCCAGCAGGCTCTCTGGTGCG
>NC_051415.1:35098013-35098130 GCF_015228065.2 Penaeus monodon
GGGGTTATTGTTGGCTCTTTACGCGTGGCAGATTGGTGTGTTTAGCCACGTATGGAAGTCGGCTGCAGTTCATGATCTGTGCCCGACGCTTAGGATTCCTGGACAGTGATGTGGAAT
>NC_051415.1:35098293-35098395 GCF_015228065.2 Penaeus monodon
GTGATATAGATATGATATGGGTAAATACACGTGCGGTACATCCATGCGTGTGCACAAACGCACACACGCAGGTATACTCACTCCTATAAGCGAACATTCGCG
>NC_051415.1:35098533-35098938 GCF_015228065.2 Penaeus monodon
GTACATATAACGTACCCATAACTTATAGCATCAAAACAATTTGTATTTGTTTTTGGCTGATCATGTCAATATATTGCAATGATTAATCATCAAAATCTAGCCATTGATTATCATATATTTTTTAACAATTATGTTATTTCGTGTTAAATGCTTGCTTGCATAATTAGCTTACTATGGCAAATACCACAAAGCAAATGAATACTGCACATCACAGACCAGCACATAACCAACATTCCCATAGCAATACATAGCACCCAACACCACATAGCGCTTGAGACATCAACCCGGATTACCGTCCCCCCCCCCCCCCCGTCTGTAAAGGGCCATGTCCGAATTGCATTAAGAGACTTGGGGGGGGGGGGGGCGGTACTAAATTTAACTCATCTGATAAACAGTTATGGACAC
>NC_051415.1:35098971-35100146 GCF_015228065.2 Penaeus monodon
CAAGTTAGTTATGGTTAAGATTCACTCCTATGATATGAAGAGCATTTACGATGTGGACGAGTTATCGTTAAATTGAAATGAAATATTATTATTATCCTTTATTACTGTTGTTGTTTGTGTGACTTAAAGATAGTATTTCTTGCAGTTTTGCTTTTCATTTTTATTCATTTTTAATTAGTCGTTTGTCTTTTCACTTCCTTATTCCCCTTATTATTAATTTACATGTGAAATCATCCGTTTCTTTTATATTTGATTTTTTTTTTTCTATTCAGTTACTAATTCTTGGTGTACCTTGGCCGGTTCGAATAAGGCTCCGAACGCGTCGTATAAATCTTGATTTTCTTTTCTATACAGGTTGGAACGATATGCTCTCTTCACAAAAGAGAGAGAAGAAAAGAAGTAAAGAATAAAACTGAAAGAAGTAATAAAAAAATCTGATAAGATACAACTTTAAGTACCAATATCTCACCTCGACAAGTCCATCCATTAACGAGGAGTGGTTCGAAGCCAGCAACCAGGCGTATCGGACGCGTTCATCTGACCATCAAAACGTAAGCAAAACGCCTCTTGGTCGTTTTTCTGTCCAGCAAATTCATCATTCACGCCTACACCCGCCCATGAATGTCACATACACTATGTAGTTCCAGCCACAACGCCCATACAGTTGCGAGTACTGATAACTTTGATTTTTTTTTAAGAATGGCTACTCTTGACGCAATCGTGCGCATCTCTGCAACCTGCTTCGTAGACCAATTTTTTTCGTTGTTGGTGGTGTTTCCTTCTTTATCATTTGTCCCTTATTTATTTCTTCGTACTATTGATTTCATGCTTTTCATCGCCGTCATCTTTATCACCACTTTATTATTCCTCGTGATCGTTTCTTCTTCTTCCTCAAAATTTATTTCTTCAAATTTTACATTTCCTTGTTTTCTTCTTCGCCTTCTTTCTCTCCTTCATCCTTGTCTTCATCTTCACCCTCTGTTCCTTCTTCTTTTCTATCTCTTTTTTCTTTGCAATTGACATCACTGTTTGCCATTCTAAGCAGCAGAAGCAATTAAGAGCTTATTTAATTGTCTTTAGATTAGATGTGTGTCACGTCGCCTTTGGTTTATTTGGCCAAGAGATCTGCGTCGGATTTTCTTTGCTCCGACTTTGCTTTTTGGCCCAGTCTTTTC
>NC_051415.1:35100908-35100999 GCF_015228065.2 Penaeus monodon
GCACACACAAGTTGGTCCCATACCCAGGTGACGGGGGAGGGGGCATGTTCGTAGAAGACCGTGCATTCTAAGAAACGGAATGGTAGGGTGG
>NC_051415.1:35101391-35101735 GCF_015228065.2 Penaeus monodon
CGCGCACATGCATATATGTATGTATGTGCAGCTGTACTTGCACATGATGATGGCATTAAAAATATCAGTTGAAATTAAATCTAAAATCTTCAATATCAATTTCCCTAAAATGCCTTCCCGTGGACGCGATAGATTTCCCAGCCGACCCATTAGAAGGATACGCGGTACAAGTTAATGTCTTTAGCTGTTGACAAATAACTCTGACTAATTCACTCCGCAAGGGTATTAGGATTACCCTTATCTCCTGGCTCTTCATCAGCTCTGGGTCAGCAGACGGCCTTGCACGCTTTGCAACTTGAATTAAGACTCAACAACAGCTTTATGTTTGCAATGACTAACTTACC
>NC_051415.1:35101900-35102831 GCF_015228065.2 Penaeus monodon
CCCCATCCGTCTACATACCAACCCTGTTCGCAGTATATTAACAGCTTATAAATAGCCGTCTATCTTTTAATCTCCTATAAAACCTACCTTTAGAGCGTCCTATCACGCCCGCACTGGTCTTGTCAAGTCTCTAATTAAGGCCGCCCACACGCCCGTGCCTTGGCAGAAAGAAGGCGTGGGCGAGAGATGGGCGGGTCGGGGATGCCTCCGCTCGTGTTCACTTTGTTTAGCGATAATGAACACTGCTATGCATTTACATATTCATTCCCTACGCGCTCTTAGGTTTCTATTTTTTTCTGTATATCTTATTCGTTAATTCCATACGTTTATGCAATTAAAAAGATAAATCGTTTCATATTTCTCCTTATAAATCCAGTACCTTATAAACATCTTTGTACATCATATTCCTATAAATATTTTCTAACATCTATATATATATCTCATTCGTGGTCTAAATGTGATTATGTACCTTAATGCACATGATAATAAGGGTCAAGGTCGTAAACATTTAAACTGGATCAAATAGTTCCCCCCTCGTGAATGCTTAAAGAAAAACAAACTTTAACTAAACTTAACATTAGGATGAATATCCCAACAACTCTTTTCCGGCTAGATGCTGTCGGGAGGAAAGAAGGAAAACGGACCTTTGTTTATTTAGCAATAAGGCTGTTTTTGCACAGGTGCCAAAATGAAGAATTTATTTGTTTAAATCATGAATCTGATTTGCAATTGCTTCCTTTATATACGTTGGCGAACATTGCAGGTTGCTCGCAATTAGAAGTTGCATTGACAGTCACATAGCTAAACATAGGCTAACAGATTATCATTAGATTGGTGGATAGTTAGATGGATAGTGATACAGATTGACTGAGTGACTGAGGCATACACTGTAAATGCGATACGAATATATATTGCTGGTTTGGCGTTACTC
>NC_051415.1:35102862-35102942 GCF_015228065.2 Penaeus monodon
ATGGGGGGGTTATAATAAAGGAAAAGCAAATATATTATGTAGAGGTCGCTCAAACACCTTATATATGGGTGCGCGCGCCG
>NC_051415.1:35102977-35103419 GCF_015228065.2 Penaeus monodon
AAAAAATGGTTCTGGCTCTCTAGTGATTGCAAATCCATACATCCACACAATCAATGATTAAATCCAGTACTTCAGAGGGAGCTAAAAACAAAAGAACTTTGTAAATATTTATGAAATCAAGTTATTGAAACTCGTCATTAATTCTTTCTAAATGCATGTTTAAACGCCTGCTTCTCCCGAAATTGAATGCAGAGCGTCGGTCGTTCATTTTGCTGTTTGTTTTAATAAGCAAACTGGCGCAGCTGATGGCGGTGGGGCCTGCCAGGGCGTCTCGAGGCCCTGTCAATTATTCAGATGTCTAATTAAGTATTTGTTATTGATTTGTTAATGTCTTTTTATATATTTAAATATTTCGCTAACGTACAGAAGCTAAACCAGCATTAACAACAAACGGAAAAAAAAATATGACAAACAGAAAGAGAGCAGAAATGTAATGTAATTC
>NC_051415.1:35103568-35103738 GCF_015228065.2 Penaeus monodon
CTCTGCTATGTCTCATTTCATCTAATTCTTTCCGTCTTTCTATTCAAAATAGTGGATTTTTGATAATCCTAATATATTACCTTTGGCTTTCATTATGGATTATTTATTATTAAGCTTTGCCAATCTCATCAACATTACAGTTACCTTTACGACATTATTCTAACAAGTAG
>NC_051415.1:35103830-35103963 GCF_015228065.2 Penaeus monodon
GATGTAATTTCACCTCAGGCAGTTGGGCGACGCGAAAATCCACCCTTACTGCCTATGATACATGCATCAAATTTCCCTAACAAATGACCCTCTGAAATGACCTGACGCTTCTGAGTTAAATGCCTTTTCGTAT
>NC_051415.1:35104026-35104459 GCF_015228065.2 Penaeus monodon
TGTCTATCTGTTCATGTATACACTTTTCCATCTACTTCTACATGATTATGTGATTTGCGCTATATCTGCCCATTTATGTTGCCTTCCTTCTATCTGACTATTATTATTTCATTTCTGACTACCCAGACAGGCCACAAACACGTTTCAAACCTGTTCTAAACATGTTAATCTCCGACAGCGTAAATAAGCCCCAGACACATATCACATCTGCTCTTGGCGCGTCTAAATCTGGCTCCTCATACCAAATCACACACATGACTGACAGTGAATGCTTAATGAGGAATTAAAAGATCGTTTGAGTTATTCGATATTGAATGCGGTCAGTTTCACATTTCGAAGTGGAGATGAATAGTGCAATCTTGTGATAATCAATGTTTCTCTCATGCTGCATAGTTGTTTCTGATCAGAGGACGATGCTCTTGTTTTAAACGTT
>NC_051415.1:35104633-35105189 GCF_015228065.2 Penaeus monodon
CAAGACGAGTTTATACAGTTTCCAACTTTTTCACTTTTATCTACAAAAGGATTACTATGAAAAACTAACTTTAGATGAAGTAAAGTTCACAGGACTTTGTTTTGCTGCCTGTAGAGGAATGAACGAGATGAGCTGCAGATGTTTCGATCCAACAATATCTATTATAGATAATGCGGATTATGATCATGAAAGTTTTCAATGTAAAGAAACCTTTCTACTGGTGTATGTGAAAAGTCTCTCAGTCTACCCATCCACCTATCTATCCTCCATGCATGTCTGCTGTTCCTCTATGGCTGATGGATCATAATAGAGCAAAACCTCATAGCTTCTTGTTTTGGCTTAAGGAAGCAATTTAGATTTTTGTCATCTGCGTGTTTTTGGTTGTGCAAGAGTGTGTGACAGTTATCGGGAAGAAAAATTGCAGGGATTTTCTTTTTCACCATCTAGTTCTATCTATAGCTGTGTATCTGTCTATATATCTACCCGTATATTGTATATTTCACCCTTTATGCTTTTGCTTGGTATCTTTCAGCTTCTTTACATGCTATGAAAAAAA
>NC_051415.1:35106071-35106370 GCF_015228065.2 Penaeus monodon
ATAATAATAATATTAAAATTAGTAAAACTACAACAGCAAAACTTTTTTCACTGTAGAACCCAAGTTAAGAAGTAAAAAGCCTGTTTATTCGAAGAAAAATCTCCAAAGTACTAAACTCTTGAGTTACTCAGTTTCCGGAGTTTGAGAGTTTTTCCAAATATGGGGTTTTGTGTCCTGAAGAAGACGCCTCGACCGCGAGATGGACGCCCACGCTGCCTGAGGGGGCCCGGGGACGCCCTGCCCTGGGGGGGGGGCTGCCTTGCTTTGAGGCCGAATGGGCTGGAAGGGATCTGGCTTCG
>NC_051415.1:35106836-35107549 GCF_015228065.2 Penaeus monodon
TTCTTAATCATCCGTTTCCTGCTTACATTTTTTTCAATACAAAAGTACAAACACTGACCTACCTTAGTGGGTGTTCTGTATTAGCGTTGCTTTGTGATGATTTAAAAGACGTGTCGGGTTTTAACGGAATTGACGGTCAGAGGTTTTAATGGTTGCAATGTTTTAGTAATAGTCTGATGATTTAAGCGAATGATATAATGGCAGTATTGAAGGTTATGTAGCGGCGTGTTGATATAGAGGATGGGTCATATCGATAGAGGCTTGAGTGATAAAGCTGATATTTCGACACACGTTAGGAAACAATAGAGGTGAAATACCCTTCTAGCTCTCCTCCTCTCGCCCTCCAGCATCTTCTTCGGGCCACCTTTTCTGCCTCATCTCATTAATGTTTATTGATGCTCTGGTGTCGAGGGCACCGGCATGAAAGTACTCTTCTGAGAAATAGGTATCAGGACTACGGATGCACAGGCGCCCATAAGGATGATTTTTCTTTGGCTGTGGCAGAAAAACACATAATGCTTCTGATACAGACATGAATACCGAAGGGGGGGGGGGGCAACAAGGGAAGGGAAATTAGAGGAAAAATAAAGAAAAAGCGAAAAGATGAACAAAAAGGAATTGGAAAATGAAGGAATGGGTGATTGAAAAGGGAATGCAGAAAAGCGGAGAGGAGGAAGATACGTGAAAGACAGAAAGAGAGCAACAGATTAAGG
>NC_051415.1:35107570-35107654 GCF_015228065.2 Penaeus monodon
TGGCAACGTAGAAGGAAAGAGAAGAGAGAAGGAGAAATACGGACGAGGTCAGTAGAAAAAGGAGAAAAGCAGACTAGGTGGACA
>NC_051415.1:35107699-35107966 GCF_015228065.2 Penaeus monodon
CGAAAGACAGTGGACTGAACTACAGCGGAGACGCGTGAGGCGGAGCCGTGGCCGAGGAGGAGATGGCTGACAGATGAAGCGCGCGGTGATGGCGACGAAGACGGCGGTGCACGAAGGGCCTCGCTCGCTTGTGGAGAAACATGGCCTTCTGAAGACGGTGATGTAGGAGAGGGATCTCGGGAGGCGCGGGGCATCGGGAGTGTGATGTATGGCGGGCGACGTACATGATGCTTACTCCGCCACCAGAGTTATGGTGGCTTGGCGGAC
>NC_051415.1:35108162-35108471 GCF_015228065.2 Penaeus monodon
AAGGGGGGAAAAGGGGAAACAACGAGGGGGGGAGGGAGAAGAAGAGGGAAGGGACGAGAGAGGATAACAGAAAGAAGAAGGGAAGAGAAGGCGAGAGAGGGAGGGAAGAGAAGAAGGCGAGGGAGGGAGGGAAGAGAAGAAGGCGAGGGAGGGAGGGAAGAGAAGAAGGGAGGAAAGTGAGATGGATTGGAAGGAAGGAGGGACAAGAGGGAATAGGAGAAAGATAAGAGAGGGAAACTGGTTCCTTTCCTTGTTTTTCATTTGTCTGTTTGCATTTTTTTATCTCCGTTCTCTATCTAATCCTACATT
>NC_051415.1:35108615-35109106 GCF_015228065.2 Penaeus monodon
CTTGTTGCAAATACAGTGTCGTTCTAGTGATATGATTATAACAATGGTAACATAATTGTTAAGTGTTAGTACAGGTAGCAACACAATACTCAGTACAGTGAATCGGTATGCATAATAGTGCAAATGCGAATCAATCTCTATTACAGTATTACAACGTACGGATGTGTATAGCAATGAACACACCCACCGAGCAAGCATAACAATGAAAACAATGAACTTATCCGTAAAACAATGAAAGCAGCAAATAAATACGCACAACAATGGAAATCATTACCTATAAATACAATGCACTGTTTATTAATAGGAGCGGTAATGGACGAGCTTTTGTTTCGTGAGTGGCTTCGATCGCTCCCTGCTCTTAACACAATGAAGACCAACAAGTAGAGTTTCATTTGGGAAAAAATGAGGCTTCCCGAAAAAATTGCTTTGTCGAAATGAGAAGAAATGAGGGTTGAGAGTACCCTTGTTACTGAATATGAAGTGGAAAATGG
>NC_051415.1:35109885-35110231 GCF_015228065.2 Penaeus monodon
TAAACAAAACTGATTAAATAAAAAGTCAACCCAAACCTAAGAACGTCCAAATATAATAAATTTCTGAAAAATGAAAATGGAAAAGTTCCGTCTGGTAGCATATGACAACGTTTCGAGAGCTCACAATGCACCAGGGAAATGCATTAGATGAGGAAAGAGTCAAAGGCGTTGGGATATGCCAACAATGCCACGGGAGAGAGAGGGACGTGGCTGATGCTGAGACCGTGTACATCTCAAGGGGGTGTTCACGCTGCGGACGCTAGTGTGGGGGGGGGGATAGGAGGGGGTATGGGAGGAGGAGGGAAGTGTGTGTGTGTTTAAGTGGGAGATCGTGTGTGGAGATAGC
>NC_051415.1:35110322-35110904 GCF_015228065.2 Penaeus monodon
AGTGGTTGTGTAAGGAAGAGGCCGGGGGGGGGGGGGGCGTTCATTGGTGCATGTGCACGCGCGCGTCTCTTGGATATATGTATGAGTGTCTATGTGTAAGCATTCGCTCATCAAAGCGCACGCACACAACAACCGGAGAACTGGAGCTTCCGGCAGTATGTTTACTCATTCAGCAATTATATTTCTATCGGTACCTGTGCTTGCAAATTGCCTGTGTGTTTATTTTTACCCGTACCTGCACGTGCGAGTTCATACACTCATACACCCAATACACTCCCTTCTGTCTCGTCTCTATTTCCACTCCAAACACACGCGTTTACCCACACAACACGCCACAATATACACGGAACAAACTGCCTTACCCAAGAGCTAATCGCGGGGGGTGGGGGGTACTGTGCTTTCAAGGCCCTACGGACTCCCTAACGCAAGCACAAACACAGTAACGTGAGAAAGAGAAAAGAAATCAAATACGGGCACAGCTTTAAAAGGGGGGGGGGTGAGTAGGTCCGTGACGTTTCGAATTTTGCTGTGTTGCTTATCGGATGGAAAATCCTGAAGAAATTCTTGATGATGAATACATGG
>NC_051415.1:35110969-35111175 GCF_015228065.2 Penaeus monodon
GAGAAGGGAAAGGTAAGGGAATAAAAGATGAGACGCAAATATGAAGCGACGCAGAGCAAATGAAAATTGCATCAAAATATGAGTAATTAAAATAAGGATCAAACACGCCATTTGTTTGCCATGAGCAGCTGCGGTCGATAACGTTAACAAAGGAGCGCTTCTCTTGGGCAATTTTCTGATTGCTTTGGCATTGTTTGCTGAAAAAA
>NC_051415.1:35113470-35113738 GCF_015228065.2 Penaeus monodon
ATGCATTGTGTGTGCGAGTGTGTGCGTGAATGATGAATGACTGAATACCAAATGGAAACGTCAGAGCAACAAATGCAATTGTAAACGTCCGCTTTAAATAAACATTGAAAAGCTCTTGAGATTTCCCTCCGCGCCATGGAGACGCACACACGCCTTCTCTACGCCGTATAAACGTGTCCACAGAAAGCGTGTGACCGCTAGAAGACGTCTGCACCCCCCCCCCCTCTTTGGGTTTCTCCCCCCCCCCCCAATTTTTCGCGCCCGCCCC
>NC_051415.1:35114575-35114759 GCF_015228065.2 Penaeus monodon
CCCTGCCCTTGCTTCAAGATGTCCCGCAGGAAAAAGCTGCCAGTCTCACTCCCCGAGCCGGCGTGGGGAAACTGCCGACGAAAAAGGTCTATATATGGGCCATAAGAAAACACTTTTATATTCGTAAGTTTTTTTTTGTTTTTTTTCTCCCCTTTTAGTTCAAAAATATATTCTGGGAATATGA
>NC_051415.1:35114798-35115789 GCF_015228065.2 Penaeus monodon
ACTATGACCAGCTAATAATAATGATAAAAAAGCAAGATATGTGTTTAAAAAAATATTGTTTTTGTAGACATACCTAACAAAGGTCCGTTGGGAGTAGGAAAATGTGATGGACTTTCATTGCGCCTCTCGCCCTCCCCAAACAAAGGGGGGCGGGGGGGCTTTACACGAAATAGAAATGTCTTTATGAGAATTGTATGTCCTGTATCAGTATCACATCTGTAGGCGTATAAGTTAATATATGAATAATTCATATAATACTATATGTGTGCGTAATGTGTACATAAATACCTCCCCCCCCCCCATACAGATAAACATAGGTGTCCCAAAAGTCCCTTTACTCTCTTTTTTTTCTGTTTCGTTTCAGGTATCATTCGGAGGGATACGGGGCGATCAGTATTTTTCAGCATAGGCTTTGCAGTTTCGTTAGCATGCCCCTGGCCATGGTTCCTCAATTAACGTTGGAGCAGCGTTGCAAAATATCTGCCCGGCAAGAAGTTTTTGCTACAACGATCCTCAGCTCCTGGAAAACATATGGTTCAGCGACGAGTCTGTCTCTCACCTCTCTGCGGTCGAATTTGGGGAAAATCAAACCCAGCAGCAAATCTCGAGCATGAACGAGACTCCGAAGCAGGTGTTTTGGTGTGCCATGTCAAGCCTAAGATGACTGGGCCAGTTTTCTTCCGCGATGCACACGGTGGCCGTTAACAGGGGAAAATAACTTGGAACTGCTGCTGGAATTTGTTGTGCCACAGTATCAGGTGAGAAGTAACCTTGCTAATGTTTCTTTTCAACAAAACGGAGCCCCCCCCCCCCCCACTTTGCCAGGTTAATGGAGGATTTCCTGAACATCAAATTTCTTCGAGCGGACTCGAAGGGTCTCCGCGCTTCACTGACTTGTGACTTTTTCTGTGTGACAATACCAAAGGCAAGGCATATGCCGCTAAGGCCCGTGATCTGTCACAGCTTGAGGAAAGAATCCGCTCGGCCTGCA
>NC_051415.1:35119636-35120073 GCF_015228065.2 Penaeus monodon
AATTCTACGGGATCAACACGCCACATTCCGGAACAGATATCTATATCAGGTCTAGTTTAATTATCTATTATGAAGGTAAGCGTGCAGTATACAGAATAGCGCTACGAACTCCTTAATATCATTCCACATTTCCTCTTACACAGCAACAGTTACAATGAAAAGTAGTAGTATTCTAGGCTCCACACGAATTTATTAACAAGGGAAGGTATCGATCACGCCATCTTCGCAGGCTGGGCGTAAAGGTCAGAGCCGAGAAGCCGCGCTCTCCCTTCCCACCGCCCTCGCGCCTCGGACGGTGAAATCAAACACTCGCTCGACTTCCTCTAAATATTGTTACTTCTTCGCTAAAACTAGTCTGTTCGGTACACACGCTTTTCTATTGTTATAATACACCAGGAAAGTAAAGAAAAATCAAATATCTGCGAGAAAACTGTAAC
>NC_051415.1:35120142-35120801 GCF_015228065.2 Penaeus monodon
AAGGCGATTCGCCTCCACGACGGCCTCAGAGTTAGTCGCTGTCTCTTGTGAATTATGTTTATTTGCTAATGGTTGAGGATAGATTAGGGTTTGATAATCTAATTTTGATTGTTACGTCTCAGATTCGTTGAAAGAATGTGTTTTTTCAGAAGCGCGCGTCTGTCTGCGTGTACTTGTGTGAGTGTATACTGCGCGTGCGCACTTCCCAGAGAGTGTGATATCTTTATCTGCTGAACTTACAAAGTCTTATTATGACACACAGAAACGCAACAGAATAAAGAAAACACACAGATAACAAGACACTATAATGTTGATAAGTTTTCACCTGTCAGAGTCAGAAAGAATAACAAATAATCAAAGATAAACACATTTGTTATTCTCCCCAAACCTACCTGACCGAATAAGCGGAGCCAAGCATCATCATAAACATCATCGTAACTCGGTATCAGTTGCCATAAGCAGAAGTAACACACGGATTATGTATGAAGCGTTGACTGGATGTAGTCTACAGCTTCCCTCTGCCAACGTACGACGTGTCTCTGATCCGCTGGAATCATTATAAGGCTCTCTTGTACGAGAGCCCGAGATTTAGCGTGTCCAGCATGTGTATAACGAGGGGCTTCGAGCTGTCGGGGAGTGGAGGTAACCCGTTAGTTTAT
>NC_051415.1:35121306-35121980 GCF_015228065.2 Penaeus monodon
GGTTGACAAAGAACTTTACAGATTGTTTATATCTATACGAGTGTAGGTATCAGTCGTTATCTCAGTGAACTGAATGTTAAATAAGAGATGCATTATGAGATTTATCAAGTGCCCCGTGTAGCAACATGAATGTGATGCAATTGCTAGAGCTATGGTAATATGTTACTTTGTGTAATGCTAAGATAATGATGATAGCAGCTGGTTACACGGTGCATTTACATATCTGTTAGTGTGGAACATTTGAAGACGTTCTCTTGTGTTTTAACAGGCGAATCGAATGGCTCAGATGTATCATTAAAATGGTGTAGTGATTATGCATTGGCCTTATCCAAGGTTGCGTTCCATTGAACATTTCAATGAATATTAGCTACAGAATGTACTATTAAACTAAGCCTTCTTTCTTAAAACTAAGCTCCGCCATTAATGTAAATTGCCGGCTGTCACAGTCAAGTGATGCTATTAAGATAGAAAATGTACTCTTAAAGCGTTCCTGTGGAATTGTAGTTGTTCTATTTATAATACGGAAGTGCGCTGAATAAAACAAAGTGTTTTGGGCGCTTCACTGATGCTGTGTTAACGGAGGGCGTTTGTATTGCGTTTCCTTCTCTCTTCTTTCCTTAAATAAATGAATAAGTATATGAACAACGTATTTTTTCTATTTTCGTATTTATTAT
>NC_051415.1:35122135-35122637 GCF_015228065.2 Penaeus monodon
CTTTTGGTTGCTTTTGCAAATAATTGGATAACTACTGTAATATTTGTTTGATGTATGAATATTGATTAACTTTTTTCTTTTTTTTCTTTATGATTTAGTAAATAGATATATATTTCATATGGCTCTCTTGTTTCTCTTTTAATTATTTATTTAGTTTAGCTTCTCCCCCTCTCCCCCAATCCTCTTTAGTTAAGTTTTTCATTACATGACATTTCCTTTTGAAAAGAAACACGAAATGACCTTCACGGCTGTAAAAAAAATCTACCCAAGAGATTTACCTTGTCCTCCTGCATTAGTTTTGAAGCATCGTCTACTAAAAGTGTGAGCATTAGCTGGTACTCTAATGTCAGTGTGTCAGGGAGATGCGCAGATTCGCCCGTGAATTATGTAATTATTTTCGTCTCACAGACATGAAGGTTGATGTCTTTGCCTGTTTTATTTTATCTTGATTTAGGGGATGCTGTTCTAATGCTTGTGTGTGAGATTTTCGGAGGAATAATTC
>NC_051415.1:35123221-35123341 GCF_015228065.2 Penaeus monodon
CATAGACATTTAAAAAAATAGCTTGAAACTTTATGCTGGACGGTACAATGACAATCCAGAATGTTTATTATGTGACATCACGAAATAGGATTAGATTCCACGCGCTCGCCTGCTTGGAAG
>NC_051415.1:35124159-35124423 GCF_015228065.2 Penaeus monodon
GAAAAAGGAAAATGGTCGTTGTCCGTAACGCAGTAATAAAGAATGCTGACCTTTCTCTCTCGTCAGACACAGGATTCAAAAGTGAAAGGTCAGCGAGAGGAGCCGATCGGTGCGAGCGAAGCCAAGCCGATGCGAAACGAACACGGAATAGAACTTTTACACGGCCGGAAAGATTCGTTAGCCTCACGTCCCGAAACCCTGCTAGTTAATCAGTAAATGAGAATGATGATGCAGATAATTTGCGAGAATAAAAAAAGAATCAAC
>NC_051415.1:35125209-35126537 GCF_015228065.2 Penaeus monodon
GACTTACTTGCACAGATGTTCTGTCATGATTTATATCAAGAAATCTTAATCGGAGATTGAAATTTGAGTAAGTCGGCACAAATGCAGTAGCCAGTCAGCACCACCAATGGGAACATTGGATAATGTCGAAAATATCTTGAATTTAATTCTATTTAGCAATTAATTGTAGTATAGAAGCCAGGAGAATAGTCAAGAGAGTTCTTTAATACATTGATATATATTGTAATTGTTTGACAGTACCTCATAAGTATTATTACTTCACAGTTCTGTAGAAGTAGCTGTATCACCTTTTCTTGCACCATTAACCAGTCTACTGCATAATCGTGTATTTTCTTGCTATAAGGTTATGTTTCTCAACCAGGATATTTCATGAATCTCTTAATGAAAGATCGTCTAATGCGTTGTTTGCTGAAGGCCGTGCTTTCATTGATATTGGCAGTTAGATACTTCGCCAGTTTACTTACATATAAGGCTGGTATCATTAATTATCCTAATGCGGAATACCACTTAATAACACGGCCCATCCCCGCTGATACATCAAAGCCTGACTCAGCGAGACCTTGCGTACCCGACGAAGCAGAAACCTTATCAAGGGATGGCCCAGCTAGATCATCTACCTTGGAGTGGTTAGGCCGGGCTTAGGCTACGGCTCAGCCCGTATTTATGTGTAACAGATTATGGATGTAGTAATAGGAATGCTGCAGGTGTTTTCGTGTAACTGTTCAGGTTTACTGATGGTGAACGGCACTCGGTTCAGGACATGTTAGTGTAATGTCCACATCACCATGACTCGGACTAGTCGGTGGCACCTGCACTTGCTTAAAAAATCTCTCCCATCGTCACAATGAATGCTTTCAAATCATTATAAATCTTTCTAGCTTTTTAACGTTAATTTAGATATTGAAATTTCTACAACCAAGGAATAAACTTTTATACAGCTTTTGTTATGACCCCGTATTTAAATAAACTCCATCAGAAAATTCTCATTAAAATCAAAATGTTCAAGTATATAAATGTTATATAATAGTTATATAACGACAAAATAATCATCATTTGATCTTAATCTAATAACTAAAATCTTTAGACAATTGATAACGTATCTGAGTACACGTTCCTAATGTATCAAATGTTCTAAAAAAAAAAAAAATTACACCAGAACACATCCGTCACTGAACTAATGGCTTCACATAGAGAAGTCTGCGCCAGTCGTTCTATAATGGAAATCGCAAGCTCTAATTGGAAAACAGAACGGGAATTAATGGAACCACAGTACAATGGCAGAGTCATTAGAGTTTATATTGTCACAGGAATGTATACTTCGTGTGTTC
>NC_051415.1:35127725-35128031 GCF_015228065.2 Penaeus monodon
TAGTCAGAAGCATTCACTGAAACGAAGGGCGATCGCGTCCCATGTTGTCACTGCGTATGAGCCCTACATAAAGATTACATCAAGTGCTCGGTATATCACTGCTTTCCTAGGGTTCCTTTAACACAATTTAACCTCGTCTCTACGAACACAACTTGACTAAACCAAACCTGGAGGACATGTTTTAAAATCACCGCTTTCTATAAAGGCTTTTTATTGTTGAATCATGTTTTTGATTGTTTGGGAAGAGCATGCTAAAAAATTGTTTGGGCCGAGCATGCTCACACTACTCTCGCACAGAACATACTT
>NC_051415.1:35128301-35130343 GCF_015228065.2 Penaeus monodon
TAGAGAGAATGGGGAACCGCTAGAGTGAACTAGATAAGAAGTAGCTTGAGAGAAAGAAATCCGACAGAGTGGGTGAGAAAGACAGACAGACAAAACTGAATATCTCACACATATTAAGTATATTTTTCTTATCCAAGAAGATCTGTCACAAATCTCTGTGACACACTCTTCTTCCGCAACAAATTATATAACATTATGTTTTAGTATGAGAATATGTTCAATGTTTTGGAGGCTCACTCTTATCGTAAACGCAAAAGAGTAACGTACTTTTTTCTCTCTATTATGACAGTTTTCATTTTCTATATGACTGAATTGTTCATTAACTTATCACGCATTCACTTAGCATAATCTTATCTGATCCGTTCTCCTCTCATCGCTCGTCATGATATATACTTTTAAAATTCTCTATTCGATTGATTTCATCTCATTTCATTCTCTTTCATAACATAATTTTCATTCTCTGTTTGAATTATTTATCCATTTACCAATCATGTCTCACTTTATATAATTTCATTTTATATTCACCCTCCTTTGAGCCATCTGCAAGGCCGGAACCCGAGTCTACACCGTGAAATTTCAAAAAGAAAAAGTCCGTTAGCATTCTGTGAGATCGCCTAGTAAAAATATCAAAGAGCGGCACACGCATTCTTCCGAAGAGATTCCAAAGCGAAATATAGGACTCGTAAATTGCTTTGAGGCTAAAGGATATCTTTTAATATTGAAATGGAAGAGGATTCGAGAGGAGGGGGGAGGGGTTACGGGGTCAGAGGGAGGCTAGAAAGCGAGGAAAGGAAGTGCGATTTGATATATTTAGGGAAACGTTAACTTGTTTTGTGATATATAATGTCAGGGATAAGTTTTCATGGATGCTTTACAAAAGAAACTCGTTTTCACACCGTATAATTTTAAGGGAACTAATTTTAATGAAGAGAAAGCAAAGAATCTTATCTTACTACTTATAATGCAAATTAAACTGATTTTTATGCATACACGACCAAGAGAAGCTTTGCAGTGAATCCCAAGCATACTGACGCTATTACACATAATACTCGCGTGAGAGCCAAGCCACCATCCCGGCGGAATCCTTATTGCCAACGCTATGACGGGAAACAAATGAAGATCGATGCAAGGGGCGCGGATTCTTTAAGATCCCACTGAAAAGAAGTTTTATGCGCTTGGATACTTTAATCGATGCTTCTCCTTGGGTCCTTGCATTAGTCGTCCTGGGAGAGTTACGCCGTTGACCGCTCTCATAACAATGGGAAGATATCGATGCGAGTTTGCTTTGTGTATGCATATATGAGTGTGCATGAGTGTGTGGGATTATGTGTATGCATGTGCGTTAATGAGCAATAATGATGAATGTTAAGCATTCCCAAACCACCTCCAAATATCATCTCGCGGATCCTCTTTCACTTATTTTGCTGAACAAATATAGTTCTCATGATTATATAATTGCCGCTTCGTTATATTCCTTTTCAATTTTCTTTCTTGTTCCTACTTATCTATAATTCTCGCCTTTTTCATCACGTGCTGTGTCATCTCTCCTCCCTATTCCTCGCTTCTTATCTTTCTTCCTCCGTTATCAATTTTTCACTTCTACGGCCTCCTTCTCCTCCACCTCCTCCTCTCCTCTTCTCCTAGTCATCCGCCTCGTCTATCTTCTGTTCCCATATAACTTGTCCCCCCCCCCCTCTTCGACTACCTCACGCCCCCCACTCCCCTCCCTCCTACCTCACACTACCTTCCTCTCCCCTCCCCACCCCCCTCCACCCTACTCTGTTCCCTCACTACCCCTCCACATCTTCGTCTCCCTCCTCCCACCCCCTCCACCACACCTTCGTCTCCCCCTCCCACCCCTCCACACTACTCCGTCTCCCTCCCTCCCTCACCCCTCCACCACTACCGTCCCCCCTCCTACCCCCCCACATACTTCCGTCTCCCCTCCCTCCTCACCCCTCCACTAACTTCGTCCCCCTCCTCCCTCACCCCTCCACCATACCTTCCGTCTCCCTCCTCCTCACCCCTCTCCCATGGATAAG
>NC_051415.1:35130386-35130516 GCF_015228065.2 Penaeus monodon
TTCCAGCATCCGCAGAGTCGCCGAGATCTCCGCAGCAGACAGAGGAGCACGCGCGGGGTGGAGGGAAGGGGGCTGGGTGGGAGGGGGTCCTGCTGCCAAGGAACATATGCATTGCTCAGGAGAGGTTCGC
>NC_051415.1:35131582-35131890 GCF_015228065.2 Penaeus monodon
ATCTGCAAGGCAGAGCAACAAAGAAATCAAGAAAAATGCGATTAAGCAACAGCAAGACAAATTGACTGCCAAATTCCGTGTGTTTCGGTTTCACTTTCCCGTCGAGCGATTCACTGAACGGAGATGGAGGGCGATAGTGAATAAAGAAGGGAGAAAGAGCAGCTCCTGATGTGTGATTAGAGGAAAGAGAATAGGGAGAGGGAGCAAGACGGATAGAAATGGGGAGATAGGGAGAGAGATAGGAGAAAAATATGGTTAGGAAGAATTGGAAGATAAATTGAACTGAGCGATTAACAGGTAGATAACAA
>NC_051415.1:35132047-35132675 GCF_015228065.2 Penaeus monodon
TCTAAACAGAGTTATTATAAAAGCATTGACATTCGTAAAAAAGGTGGACTTTTTGCAAGCATCTAAAAACATTATAAACATTCATATCTAATCATACATTAATTAACCTACGTGCACACAAAGGCACAAACATACATTCAAAACACAAACGCATTCAAAATGTGGATGAAAAATGTTACAACAAAATTAGTGAAAAAGATAGAAGAGGAAAGACCTTGCACTTTACAATTCAATTGTTATTTACTATCAAGAAAACATATTCCTTTTTCAAATGTAGCATTATTGACGATGGTCTCGCTGTTGCAGCTGCGACATAGTGAGGAATCATGGTATACTTGTAGGTGAATGTCAATTTACAGTGAGTTATGTTGAGATATGTTAGAACGTTGCATCATGAATGTAAGACCGAGATGTTGGCGCGTGGGAAGTGCTTCCGAAATATCTTTGAAGACGAAAAACGAAGTGGCGCACATACGAACATGCGATAAGAATACAGGTAAAAGCAAGAAAAAGAAACAAAGACAAGAGAAATTATCCCATCAATCACTCCTGACACCCCCCTCCCCCACCCGGCTACTCCCCCTCTTAAAAAAGTAATCATTTCTTTCTTCCAAAGACGTGGTCTATG
>NC_051415.1:35132774-35132980 GCF_015228065.2 Penaeus monodon
CCTCCCTCTTTTTTTTAACTTTCATCCCTCTCCCTTTCCTCTTTCTACCTGTTTACCACCCGATTCCGGTGCCGGGCGGCCCAAAATACCCACGTTTCTTCCTTCTACTCACCCAAACAGGAGGCCTATCCACCGCGCGACGTACCTGTTCATTGGGGAGCAGAATGTAATTTGTTTCGGAAATTGGAGAAGCTCGCGCGGTCAGT
>NC_051415.1:35133342-35133463 GCF_015228065.2 Penaeus monodon
AGGATATGGAGGATTTGTGAGGGAATGAAAGGGGGGAGGCGAGGTACATAGGAAGGCAGAGGGGGAAGGGGGGGGTAGGGGAAAGACCATGGATATGGAATGGAAGTAAGAGCAGTCAACG
>NC_051415.1:35133509-35133864 GCF_015228065.2 Penaeus monodon
GAAGGCGTGTATTTAGCAGATCAAAGGCATGGAAACGGTTGGGAGGAATGTACCTACGTTTGTCTGAATGTACTTTTGTTTACATCGACGTATCACTCTTTCTGAGATGTGTATTATCATTATTCTCATTATTGAAATCATTACAATTACAAAAACCGTCACTGGTGTCATTGATACGATCCCAGATATCAGAAACTATTTCATTATTATCGTTATTCTGACCTACCCATCTTCGTGGTACGCTTCTTAGATTAATTACTAAAACATGTAAGGTTCAGGCTCGAGAAAGGTCAGTGACCTTTTTTCCTCCCTAGAGCTCGCTCTCTTTAATTAAAATTAAGCCCCGGGTTACCTG
>NC_051415.1:35139708-35139974 GCF_015228065.2 Penaeus monodon
GGGATAGGGAGAGATAAATAAATGTGTGGAAACCTGACAAAGACGAGTAAAAACAGAAAAGGAAGAAAAATAAATGATAATATATTTTAGGGGGTGCTCAGAAGACGAAAATGAGGAAGGATAATAGATCACTCAAGAATAAAAACGTAATGATGATAAATTTTGGATTTTTTCCTCACCCGACAAGCTTTGTTATCGATCTCACGACTAACCATTTTTTCTAAGAAGAGTCTGTTTTATCTCATTGCATGTTTGTATTTTTCAAT
>NC_051415.1:35140095-35140206 GCF_015228065.2 Penaeus monodon
CTGCGTATACGGTGTTGCCATCACCATCTCCAATATAATTGGTATAAGATTTACCTTGTAGACATACGTAATCACTTCCTCTAACTTCTAAAACAATCAAATTTATTTTCT
>NC_051415.1:35140254-35140386 GCF_015228065.2 Penaeus monodon
ACTTTTGACTCCACTAAAGGTTTCTCTACGTCTCATAAACGAGAGGAAACGCAACAGTTCAAAGAGCCTTTTATAAGTTATATCAACATCCGGAAGTCATTGCAATGTGAAACGCCGCCTGTCTACGACTTC
>NC_051415.1:35140455-35140538 GCF_015228065.2 Penaeus monodon
CTAGTTCTGGAAATAATAACTAGTGTTTTTTTATATGTTGGGACAGCTTGATTAATGACGATGTAGGAAAGTAGATCAGAATC
>NC_051415.1:35141468-35142181 GCF_015228065.2 Penaeus monodon
CTTTCTCGCCCACAAAAACCGCGATGTGTATTTTCTAAAAGTTCGGAAATGGACCCAATTTCACATTGATTAATCCCCCGTAATTAGATAATGCTCTCTGTACCTCAACACTAATCAATTTCGCGCTCTTTGTCCCAATAGATTCCCTGTGAAAAATTGCCTGTAGTAATTACATTAGTCACAAGGATGGAAATCACCCTAAAAAGATAGGGACTCAAAAAGGCACTGGATCTTTTTTTTTTAATCCTGATGTCTGAATATGTTTTAATCATTTTGCAATTTAATATTCTTGAACGAGGAAGAAAAGGATTATGAAGAAATGAAACTGTGGTGATTATGAATACCAAGAGTTTATATAGAAAAAATGAGGATGATATAGTGACGATGGCCTTTGAATGTTGCTATCATTATCATCATCATAATTACAAAAAAAAGTGACGAACGATGTAAATAAAAGAATGGGAATGATAGAGTGATGATGGTCTTTGAATGTCACTATCATTATCATCATGTAATCACACACAAAAAAAATGATGATGAACAAGGTAACAAGAAAAAAATATGTAAAAAGAGGAATATATACTATCTATAACTTCCCTGCGTTATAAACAACAGCTGCTTTTAAACTCGGAATTTGGATTTTTATTAAACCCTCTCCATTTGTAAACAGGAACAGGAAGATTTGCCTTGATACTTTGCTACAAACATTCATA
>NC_051415.1:35144525-35144606 GCF_015228065.2 Penaeus monodon
GTCCCGTGGAAAAGAAAGACTGGATATGTTAAAAGAATTAACAAAAAATGAAAATGACCTGCCGTAGGGCAGAGGACTGGA
>NC_051415.1:35145865-35146137 GCF_015228065.2 Penaeus monodon
CATTGAGTACTCAGTACATGGACCTTACCACTATATGCAACATTGGTGCTTTTCATAAATCGAGGATGATGCTTGGTCTGTACATGCGCGTGTACATGTAGACGCGTAAGTATAGCGGCATTACGGCGTCAGGGCAGGTAATGCGCCCAATCTGTTGGCCATAATGGACGGTCGCCGGCGGAAAACGGCGAGGCCACGGGCGGACGCCCAGGACTGTGAGCCCGGCCTTACTTCACTCTATTTCTGCATCCAATTTTCTGTTTCTACTTTGC
>NC_051415.1:35148004-35148363 GCF_015228065.2 Penaeus monodon
GCATCACTTCCCAAGCATATAACTAGCGTTCATTTGCTTTGGTCTCCGATTAAATTTGTCAAGCATAAAGATTAAGAGTTAGCAGCTGCCGGCCAAATATCTCAGACTGCCGGTCAAATATGCCGCAACAGCTCGCAAATATCTACGCAGGAAGTGCCTTGTTATTCTTCGCACGGTTATAGAAAACGATTCTCAATGTGTCAAAAGTTAGTTATAGGGTCAGGTGTCCGTGTGATGGCGAGGAGAATGCAGGAAAACAGATTAGCTCCCAACTTTCGCGGTTAATTAACTAGGATTCGTACATTTGCAACACGTGAGGACAAGGGAATTGCAATGCAGGGTATCTAATTATCGACTAT
>NC_051415.1:35148405-35148616 GCF_015228065.2 Penaeus monodon
CTCTGACATTGCGCTTACATTGACTGTCCCGTAACGATTACCAAAGCGCTCTCGTGGAAGGCCGTTTGTTAGTTTTGTTTCCGTCCGCCAGGGAGCTCTGAGTGGCAGTGCGCGGGCGGCATGGCGGGAAAAAATGCTACGGCTTTAGGTGATTTTTCAGGCGTTATTCATTTTTTTTTTTTACACATTCAGATAGGGAAGACAGGAAATG
>NC_051415.1:35149001-35149240 GCF_015228065.2 Penaeus monodon
TTACAGCATCAACCTCAGTGCACACGGAGACACAAAAAGATAAAAAAAGAAAGATAACAGAAGACGAAATCCAACAACGCCAACCCGGAGGATCGCGTCCGGAGCGGCGGCGCCAATTCATCCAAAGTCCGCCTCTTGCCCGCAGGTCCGCTCGCCCGGAACCGGCGCCTCGGTCCTGCGGTCGGAAGCCGAGGCGGAGGAATTCGCGCTAAGTCGTCCGTGATGAGGAGTTTCGGCTT
>NC_051415.1:35149530-35149649 GCF_015228065.2 Penaeus monodon
GAGGTAAAGCAAAAGGGAGGGAAAACGTAGAAATAGAAGAGGACGAGAGGTGATAAAACCCCGACCAATCAGAGAAGGACTCTCTGATAGACTGCTTGAGTAGATGGCTGTGTGTGTGT
>NC_051415.1:35149686-35150563 GCF_015228065.2 Penaeus monodon
AAGGAAAACAAAAATTCACGAGAGAAAGATCGTGAATAGCAACACCCAAGAACATAAAAGGAAATAAAGATAAGCACTAAAGAGTGTAAAATATATACACTGGATATACCTTTAAGAATGAATGGAGATGAAGACAATGATAACCTTTGTGTCTGTAATCTTTTCTACTTGATAACTGAGGTAGAAAATTCGGAGTGAAAGGGTGAGGAAAAAAAGAGTTCCGTATGTGAGTAGAGGCGCATTATTGGGATTGGAAAAGAGATCGATGAGGAGGGGAGTAACTAAGATATGTTTGGTTGTAAATAAGTGCGTATGAGTGGTTGTAAATAAGTACGTGTGTTTGGTTGTAAATAAGTACGTATGTTTGGTTGTAAATAAGTGCGTATGAGTGGTTGTAAGTAAGTACGTGTGTTTGGTTGTAAATAAGTGCGTATGTTTTGTTGTAAATGAGTGCATATGAGTGGTTGTAAGTAAGTACGTATGTTTGGTTGCAAATAAGTGCGTATGTTTGGTTGTAAATGAGTGCATATGAGTGGTTGTAAATAAGTGCGTATGTTTCGTTGTAAATAAGTGCGTATGAGTGGTTGTAAGTAAGTACGTATGTTTGGTTGTAAATAAGTGCGTATGAGTGGTTGTAAATAAGTGCGTATGTTTGGTTGTAAATGAGTGCATATGAGTGGTTGTAAGTAAGTACGTATGTTTGGTTGTAAATAAGTGCGTATGTTTGGTTGTAAATGAGTGCATATGAGTGGTTGTAAGTACGTATGTTTGGTTGTAAATAAGTACGTATGTTTGGTTGTAAATAAGTACGTGTGAGTGGTTGTAGGTTATGTGTGTTTGCTTGTGTTTAGATGTAACATATGGAAGCCAACGTTCG
>NC_051415.1:35151125-35151419 GCF_015228065.2 Penaeus monodon
CGGCCTGGATCGGCCGCCTATCAGGTGGTCGGCCGACTAATAACATCTGCCTCTCACTTAGCGCCTGATTCCATTGATGATGCATTGATGCTCCGTTAATCACCTCTAATTGATAGCGTTCGCGGCTCATGATTAATGCAATTACACGCACTCGGAGGCACGCAGGGACAACATGGCAGATAACAGGCTAATGAGGGAATTGTTGAGTGATATAGGATGAAAGGGATTTTGATCTGCTATCAGGGACGGCCGAGCGGAGGACCATGTTGGGCTGCCATGCGGGGAAAATTTCTA
>NC_051415.1:35151847-35151940 GCF_015228065.2 Penaeus monodon
CATGTTATTAATTCTCCAGTTCATCGAAGAAATGCGAGGCCGTCTCTGTCCTCCGCTTCATCCCGTGTTCGCCAAAGAGTAAATGAACAAAGC
>NC_051415.1:35152216-35153001 GCF_015228065.2 Penaeus monodon
GAGGTGATGGTTTTCTCGACTATCATCGGTGTGCTGCTGGCTTTATTTGTTGCGTGGTCATCTCGGCGATGGTGGATTTAATACATTCCACAGTCGTGATGCTCTGGCTGGCTAGACCGCAGCCTCGGAACTTCCACCAGGAGCCGATTAGCGTGTACCGTCCTTGTACTTTTCTCCCGGCCGTGGGGTGGAAAACGGGGGCAGGTTAGAAGAGGCACTTGCTGGACTTGAGCCTTGTGGAGCACCTTTAAAGCCCCGATGTCGCGACGATGTTCCAGCTCGTCGATGTGACGAAGATTGGTGGCTTCCTGGATAAGCCTGAGATCCTGCTTTTTTCTATTTCATCCAGCATATTAATGCTGGTGGGCGCAGTAGACGACCAGGCCAACGAAGCATATTCTAGGTGTGGTTTGATCTGGGACTTGGACAGCGTGAGAATCTCCTGTGAATTCAGGAGGTAAGATATGTGTCGAAGGCCTTTCACTTTCAAAGAAGCTGTTATGCAGATCCTGTTAAATCTGAGGCCACTGTCCAGTGGAATGGCGATGTTGTTCATTAGGATTTTGTTCTTCATGACGTCTGATGCAGCTGAGAGAGGGATATAAGCATTGCCTGGCTCTTGTTGAAGGTAAATCTTACTTGCCATTGTGATCCCCATTCGTAGATAGCTTGCAGCTTTGAATTCATGTTCGTTGCAACAGCGTCATGATCCTCACGTTGATATGAAATAGAAAGGGTGCATACGCTTTGATTTCAAGATGTTCCCTAAGCATAACATCAATATG
>NC_051415.1:35153284-35153609 GCF_015228065.2 Penaeus monodon
AAAGTCGGCTGTCGATCGGGAGGATCGAAAGCCAAACTGCCTGATGGAAATAAGGTTGTGGTTTTCCAGGTGTTTCATGAGCTGTTCAGCAATGATTTTTTCAAGTACTTGCTGACGCATGGCAGGAAGGAGGTGGGCCGGTAGTTGTCTGGATTTATTTTTGACTGTTTCTTATGAAGAGGAATCAGTCTTGCCTCCTTTCTTAGTGGGCCGGCCATTCGTACGTACATACATACCGCCACCATCAGCCGATATCAACATAATTGACTCTGCCTGCTAAGCTTGAGCATCGCCGTCATTGAGTGAAGAATCCAATCTGGATATA
>NC_051415.1:35155041-35155876 GCF_015228065.2 Penaeus monodon
TCTGCTATGATAAAGAGAAACAGACACTCATCCCCAGCTTACTTCCACACGAAGCCGGAATCAGTCCCCCGCCTTTTTCCCTCCTTTTCATTGAAAAAAAGACAAACTTTCTAAATTTTGTAAAAAAAAAATTTCCCTTTTAAACCAAAAACATTATTTTTAATGTATCATAGGAAAAATTCAGACGTCTAAAAACTACAAAAATTACAAAGGGTTTAATTTGACATAGATTTTTTCTCGAAATATTTCAACATGAAAGATATACAATAATAACATAGCAATGAAAACTGAACAAAAATATCTTGGCTTACACGGAAAAGTTATCACTAATGAGCCTGGAATTTCGAGTACTGATCGGCTCCACTTTTTTCCTTTTCAAGTTCGCGAATTTTCTGCAAATTTTTATAAAATTTGTTCTTTCATTTTTCCGTAAAGGTTTCTTAATTAAAAATTTTTTATCTTTTTTATTCTTTTACATTGCTTTTTATTTAATCGTGTTGTTTTACTTTTTCTGTCCCTATTTACGTACTCTTTTAATTACGAATACTTATATTATTAAAATTACCTTTTTTTACCGTTTTTTTCCCCTTTATACACATTTTTTGCATGTTCTATCGTGTTGCATGTCATAATAAGAATTCTTATTGGATAGGAATCATGAAATTCTTCGCGATGTCTTGAAATACTGCAATATTGTGCAAATAAACCTTTGCCTTGCTCTAATTGGCGGGCGGACTGTAAAGGGTTTCTACAGCAAGCCACATATCATGAAGAGATAAGGAGAAAAAGAACGGGGGTATTATTAAATGCATACTATACATACGCGCGGTGGTAT
>NC_051415.1:35156468-35156734 GCF_015228065.2 Penaeus monodon
GATCTTGTCATCCTATCACTGCTGGAAACGTATTTGATACATATCGCGGCATGATGGCTGAATATCACCCTTGCTGACGTCTGCCACAGAGGTCAAATCAGCATGGAATAGCTTGCAGTCTAGGCTAGTTTCGTCTCCACTATGCAATATACTTTTTGTCGTTTGTATTTTGTATTTGGAACGTTCATACCATTTGCTCGGTTTATGTCTGTAATTCGCTCTTATTTTGCGCTTGCATTTTCGAATTTCTTTGAGTAGTAGTAGTA
>NC_051415.1:35157148-35157394 GCF_015228065.2 Penaeus monodon
ACCTTGCGAATGTTTTATACCTGTAAGTGCTCTACAACCAGCGAAATAAATTTTCCCCTAACAACGCTTTATTTCGTCTGAAGACCTCCTGGGTAGTACAAAGTGACAGTAACGACGCTCCAATGAAGTTAGTTTGAGATGGTTACAGTAAAAGGGGGCTCCCCTGGCTCCTCTAAAAAAAGCTGGTGCTTCGTACTGTTCCGGCAAAGCAGATCATTTTCAGTTTTAATGTTCAGTCTCAACTTC
>NC_051415.1:35157455-35157638 GCF_015228065.2 Penaeus monodon
GTGCGTGCGTGTTGGTTTAAAAGACCAAATTGAAAATATGGTACGTTGGGTTTTATTGAAGCTGATAAAACAAATGCTTTAATGAACTCTATGACAAGTTGGCTGGACAGGTGGGTAGTTTTGTATGTAGCTCGGTCTTTGACATGTATACGTCATCCTAAATTCTGCTTAGTCAACGATCCG
>NC_051415.1:35157677-35157786 GCF_015228065.2 Penaeus monodon
ATCAACCAGGGGGTGATTTCATGAAAAGGGTCGATCATAATGATTGTATTAAGGATAATAGTAATGACATTGAAAAAGATAATGGGATATGATAATAAAATAATGACAT
>NC_051415.1:35158012-35158430 GCF_015228065.2 Penaeus monodon
AAATGTAATATTTTTTTTCTTTCTTGTAATAAAACCCCAAATAAAAAAAAGGGCTAAAAAATAGGACTGAATAAAAACTGAGGACTCTTACTGCACCCCCAAGTCAGTCATAAAAACCAAATCCCCCAAAAGCAAAGATCATAAAGAGGGCAGCAACCCCCAACTGCAGAATATGGGGTCGATTCCAAGAAACATTTGCCCACTCCATCCGGGATGCCCTGAGCTACCAAGACGGTACTTGCCAGACACACAGGTTGCACTTACGTACACGGAACATATGCAAAGAAAAAATTAAAAGTAACAGAAAAATTGTCGATCAAAACCCAAAAACATATTGCCACGGCAACCTAATCATAGGGTACTGCCATACACACCGATGGGAAAAAAAGGCAAACGGCAGATATAATCAAAAAAATGG
>NC_051415.1:35158663-35158764 GCF_015228065.2 Penaeus monodon
CCCGCCCCCCTTTTCGAAAAAATGCTATCCATAATAAAACACATAACCTTTCTAGGGTCCGGGGGTTATCCCCAAAAAAGAAAGCTATGAAAAGAATTTTT
>NC_051415.1:35159642-35160149 GCF_015228065.2 Penaeus monodon
ACTTTTTCATCGAAAAACTTAATATATGGGGGTTTTTGGAAAATTCCGAAGACTGCAGTGAATCGGTTCAAACACCCTTTCAATCCTTTGTAGTTTTTCACTGCCATCGAGCACTCGTGGGCAGGACATGGTCAGGGGCCGCCAGCGCC
The DNA here is from genome assembly GCF_015228065.2 of Penaeus monodon. Lineage (NCBI taxonomy): Eukaryota > Metazoa > Arthropoda > Malacostraca > Decapoda > Penaeidae > Penaeus > Penaeus monodon. The sequence continues at coordinate 35,159,792 of NC_051415.1, forward strand.
TTTGTTGGCTGCTAGTGATCTCAGATTTTTGAGGATTGCAGTTGTCCTCCCAGAGCAGATACCATGACTCCCGTTTGTGACGAGGTAGGATTATTTTGGTGTGATATTGCGGCTTCGTTGAGAAATATTCTTGAATATATTAAAGGTGACGTATCAAGCTGTCAATAGAGAATGGGTATCATGTATTTTTCATGTGTATTCAGCAATCAGTATCTTTGTCAAACTAGTGATTAGATACTCTCATTTCATAGGTTTTCATAGTTTTAATCTTAACCCATGGGCTTTGGGATCCCCAGTGTCATACTGACCCACGCGCCATGTGCATGTTGAGAAAATATATAATGAATATAATCGAATG
>NC_051415.1:35160184-35160981 GCF_015228065.2 Penaeus monodon
GGGGGGGGGGGGCAATAAGGCTAAAAAAGGGCGTAAGCCCTTTTTGGGGGGGCCCGTTTCTCCTCGACAAAATTTCAGCTGAGGCCAAATAAGTGTGCAACTGACGTCACTGGCATAAGTATGATAATTTCATATGATTTCTTTTCATATTCCCATTTATCTTGAGAGAGCTAATACGATATCTTCAGTGATCTGTGTTGTGAGTACACGCCCCCTTGAACCCCGTTTTTTGATTCATTCTCCTACGAAAAAGGGCAACCGATTTTTTTTGTAGACGGCAGCGCATCCTGGGAAGTCTTCCCAGACCCGTTTGTGATTAAAGTCAAAGGTGGAAATTTTAAACAGTGGTTGAAGGGGTTTAATTTCTTTTTCGGGATCGCGAAGGCTTGGTTCACCTTCCATATATGTATTGACATGGTATTCGTAAAGTGGAGTGCAGAATGATAATCAATAAAAATCATGATGATAAGGGAGTAGTAAAAAATGGGGATAACATTATAGTGTAATATATGATAATGAAGGGACCGTTTTTACCCAAATTATCCTACCAACACACACCACACACACCACTACCAGTATTTTGTAATGTTGTGGTGTGTGTGTGCATGGTTTGCATGTGAGTGTATAATCTTTTATTCTTATTATTTTCTTTCTCCCATATTTTTTTATCTCCGCATTTATTTTACTTTTTGTTTTTGGTCGCCTTTCCTGTCTTCCCTTCCCATTTACAAGGAAGAGCCCCAACGAGCGGCCTTCGTCCAAAAAGGGCGTGGAAGACTGGAACGTGTTCGGCAGCC
>NC_051415.1:35161355-35161837 GCF_015228065.2 Penaeus monodon
TTCTTTTCTTTTAAAAGGGCCCTAACTTAAAACCCTTTGTCCTCGGAAGAGAGTTCGAATTCAATAAACTTTTCATTCCATTTGTTGCAATCGTTATTCTTATTCAGAAAATTAATGTTATTTTGCAGTACATGTAAATGTAGGACGCACATAAAATTAAAGGTAGTACATTTAAGTCTTGTTTATTCATATATATAGCAATCCGACATCAATGATTTGATTTTGAATGCTCCAATCTGATATTTCTATATTAGTTTCCCCATTCTGTCGACATGTAGTGACTTTAAATGTTTATGGTTTTTATTGCCCATTGTTGGAAAAAAGTGCCCCCTTTGATAATATCTTTGACTGACTTTTGAATAAGCATGCAATTATCGTAATTGCATTTGTATTGCACATTAACCCTTTATTTAGTTTTAGGGGGGCTTGTTATCATACTTAGTTTTCATTGCAATACTCTTTTTGAAAATTTTTACGCGACA
>NC_051415.1:35162104-35162407 GCF_015228065.2 Penaeus monodon
CAAATAACAAAACGTCTGGGAATTCGCGTGTGCAAACCTCCTTTTGGCATCGCCGCCAGAGTGCCACGAGCCATCTAAGAGTTCCCACGGGCGTCCGAGGGTGCCACGTTGCAGCCAGGGTGCCGGGAGTGCAGGATCGCAGGGCACTGGAGACGATGACTGCCATTTAGGACGACACTTGTGAGATGAGTTACACCAGATGCTCTAGAGATGGCCTTTGTGACCAATGGGCAGTGGATATAGCGTAGATATGATAATGAAACGTGACAGAAACCACTACTTTTGAAATACAGTAAACAGAGC
>NC_051415.1:35162962-35163328 GCF_015228065.2 Penaeus monodon
TCAATATTTTTCACTTTCGCACCCAAAGAAACTCTAGGGAATTGCATAGCCCGATTTCAAAGTAAAGGCGGGATCTCGTCATTAGAATTATCATTTCATGGAAGGGAAATGCATGGATGTTCATGTTTTTTTATCTTATGCAGAAACACTATGGTTTTTAATGATTTAATATCGACGGTGTACGCCTGTCATGAGGAAGGCGGATTTACAAAAAATATATATATATGTTTATGTTAATGTAAAGACAGTTCAATCAGGCTCATAAAGACGTTCGTTGCAATGCAGGGAATCAAAAAACATCAAGGTTTTGAGGGAGTAAAAGAGGCAATCTAAGTTAGGAAAAGATCAATTTCCAGATATCTGGAG
>NC_051415.1:35163521-35164238 GCF_015228065.2 Penaeus monodon
ATTCGAGCAATGTACCTATTTCTTCTCCTCATCTGGAAGATTTTTTCGCCCCCTCCTACCTTCCTTTCCTTAAGCAGCAAGAAATGCAAGAAACTTCTTTGATGTTGAGCAATTTTCGTGATCAAAAAAGTTTTAATTGAAATGAAGTTCTCATTTGGAATTAGAAACTCGATTCCTCGGAGGAGTGCATTCGACGGCAGGGTGGGAGGGGGGGGTATTTCTTGGCAACGGGTGGGGGTGGGCAGGGGTGGTGAGATGGGGGTGGTGTTTTGGGGGGCCCGGAGGGGGGTAAGGAGGGGGTGTGGGTGTGCGGTGGGGGAATGTGGGTTGGAAACTGTTGCAAGCTGGGGTATGGGATGAGCAGGGGGAGGGTAGTAGGCGGGAGGGTGTGGGAGTGGATGGGGGAGAAGAAAAGATTATGGGAAGGGGGGAGGGGGTTAGGTGGGCGGGGGGAGGGTGTGGGAGGGGAAATGCGAGGGGGGAAGGGGGTAAAGGGGGTTGCTGTGTGCATTGCCTGCTTGCTTTTTTCTGATAATAATACTCTCTGTGTAAGTGTGCATGTATGCGCTTCCTTGTATGTACCTTCTTGTGTGTGCTTTTGTATGTTTGTGTGTGAGCGCGTCTAAACACATAAACATCTCTAAAATCAAGACAATAACAAAAATCAGCATATAAAAATTGATTGAAATGATAATGTTAATGAATTTATTACATTTG
>NC_051415.1:35164465-35164928 GCF_015228065.2 Penaeus monodon
GGAAAAATGATAGAAATGATAACCCAATCTCCAAAAAATAATAACCCAAAAAGGAAAAAACGTAAAGCGATAAGGTAAAAAACCCGAAAGGGTAAAAATATAAAAGCAGATAAAGAGATAGGATAAAAAATAGTTAAAGAAAAAAGCAGATAGGATAAAAACATAAAGATAAAAGCAGCTAGGATAAAAAGCAGATAGGAAAAAAATCAGATGAAAGCAGATATCGAGAGTCTTCCTCAAGCACGAGAGGGAGATACAGCAGCGCCTGCCTCGACCCAAGCAGAGGCGAGCAGATGGAAGCTTCTAGTGTTTCTAGCGCTGAAAATCAAACCTCCGTCTGTCAGAGTGAGAAGTGACTAATATCCCTTGACAAGATCTCAACTGGATTCTGTTTATCTATTTATTCATCTATCGTTACTGTTGTGGGTTCCTATTCTACTTCTTTACTTTTTATTTGTTTTTT
>NC_051415.1:35165435-35165693 GCF_015228065.2 Penaeus monodon
GGGTTGGGGGGGGGGGTACACTAACCCATGAATAGCCAGTAATTACAGGCAATTATAGAGTTAAATGAACAGACGGAACAAATTCATTATGCTCCGAAAAAAGGATAAAGAACCATTCATTTGCATGATATTTTGCGCATGACAGCTGCTCGTTTCCTGCTCTGTCGCGTACAAATTTTGTTTTTAATTGTTTTGGGCCCAAAAATCCTGTTATTCTTTTGCTACTTCGGTTTTCAGGCTTTATCCATTTTTTCATGT
>NC_051415.1:35167472-35167627 GCF_015228065.2 Penaeus monodon
TTGATTTTTTTTCTCTGCCATCTTAAAATTGCATATATTCCAGCAGCACTTAATAACTGATAGAAAAATGCTTATGTATATGAATGGGTTCATTAACTAAGTTATCAATGAATCAGTAAAAATCAAGTGAAGCTGAAGATGAACATATTTGATTT
>NC_051415.1:35169170-35169456 GCF_015228065.2 Penaeus monodon
CACGCACTGCTTTCTCTCATAAGAAACAAGCAGAGACCGAGCTTAAATTCAGCAAGAAATTAAAGTAAAAATAGAAGTGCATTAACCAAGACTTCCAGAGTAGTTTCTTTAATCGTTGAACTTCTGGAGTTAACGTTAAACTTAAATGTGCAAACGTTAGCTGTAAACGTTTCGGGATGTTCCGTAGGCTCGGCGGTCACGTGATGATGTGGCAAAAGTTTGCTAATTAGAAATGCTTATGCAAAACAAATATAGTAAGTGAATGTTGTTGTCTAGAGAATCTTTT
>NC_051415.1:35169740-35169960 GCF_015228065.2 Penaeus monodon
TTCCATGGCAAAAACTGCAGATACTTTAGCAAAACTTTTAAGAACAAATGAAAAGATAAACGAATTTACGAAGAAATATCCGATGTGCTGGTCGTACACAAGGATATTGCGTCATGGAATAAATACGAAATGTGAAATGCAACAAATGCGACAAATTACGATGAATGTCTCACATACTTTTATGCAATAAAACACCGAGAGAATTAATTCATACCTATCT
>NC_051415.1:35171096-35171613 GCF_015228065.2 Penaeus monodon
ACCTGTAAACAAAGTAATGGTTTGATAGCAACATCATACACTTGACAAGAAATGCAAATAACTTTCCATATTCGCCTCAGATATGAAATAATACTCACATATAAAAATCTGAGACTTTAGCAAAGACTTTTTCTTTTGTTTGCATCATATATTTCAAATTATCATATGATCAATAGGACTGCTCATATGTAATTACAATATATGTACTATAAAATAACATGACCCACAACACTGGCTCCTTATGTTTGGTTCACTGTACAGCATTTTTCTAATTCCATGAGTTCTGATTCATGACAATTATTCTCAATTAATTTGGAGATGAATATATCATCATAACTTTGGTTACACCTATTTTGCATACTCACAATTATATCTATAAAACATGCGAGGAAATAATATATACAAAAGAAAAATCATCACTCACTCATTATGAGTCTCCCAAGAACTAAAATGGTTGTCAATCGTGCTGCACTCTGATGTTTACATATTCACTAAACAAAATCCGACCGACATACAC
>NC_051415.1:35172894-35173064 GCF_015228065.2 Penaeus monodon
CTTTCTCCCGAAATGCATCAGACGAGAGGACTAGAAGTGACGTCACACAGTGCTTGATGATATGGTCCCTGATACGTTTACAAATTAGAGGATTTCCGACCTTCCTGAGGCTGGGTTGAGGAGTGGGAGGGTTTTATAGGACTTTCTTGACCCGTATGAACTTTAATGCA
>NC_051415.1:35173313-35173521 GCF_015228065.2 Penaeus monodon
TCCCTCGCAACCCGCTCCGAAGGTCTTGAATCTAATGCCACTTTAATTATGTCATTATGGAGGAATATGTTTTATAACCTGGCGTTAACTCCTCTTTTTGCCTTTGTCTTTCTTACTGCTGCTTGTTATTAACTTATTTCATGGGATTAGGTCTCTTTGGTTTAAGTCGAGTGTTTCATTTTTTGTTTTTGCACACATACCATTTACG
>NC_051415.1:35176385-35176603 GCF_015228065.2 Penaeus monodon
CATTCTCTCGTTTTCATTGCTTCTTTATAAGTTATATATCCTTCCCATTATCTACTTAGCATTCCCATAACAAATCACAAGGGAATGAAAACAGAAAAAAAGTTTTGCCGGTCAAACTCGCCGAGCCTTTTGTGACCCAGTTCTCGCTGGCAAAACATTCACTTTACTGGCCATTTGTCATGGAACTTTCGCTCGGCGTTTTTTCCGACGAGAGTTCG
>NC_051415.1:35177215-35177495 GCF_015228065.2 Penaeus monodon
GTGCTTTTTATTCCATCATCAGTTTGGACGAAAGATTTCCATTTTCATTCAGGGTGAAATGAAACGCTGGTCTCTGCATTAATAATGATATTCATTTGTCTCTCTATTCGGGTCAGTCATTTATTGTCTGTTGAATTTTACTACCTCTCATCAATGCAGTTATTTTGCTGTTCCATTAATTTTTGCAGAGACAAATTAATTTGTAGCCAGACAGAGAGAATGATAAAACAGATATAGTTATATATATGCTTTTCTTAACCTATACATGCAATCAGCTATT
>NC_051415.1:35179071-35179145 GCF_015228065.2 Penaeus monodon
GTAACTTTTATGTTTGCTACAATCGTCCTTTGTATTAATGTATTTACGTTCTTTTACATATATTCTCAAGATTT
>NC_051415.1:35179191-35179598 GCF_015228065.2 Penaeus monodon
TTCTTTAACTTTCATTTTTGTTATCTCCTCTTCCATTATTCAGTGTATTACGTTGTTATTTCTTTCTTTTTTAATTCTTTGTTTTCCTTTTTCATTTTTTCAAATCAATTACAAGCATGCAGGCCAATCACGAAAGGCTTTTATTGTCCAACACGATACAAGCCAATCACAAAACGTGTCTCATTCTACCTTGCAATACAGGCCAATCACAAAACGCCTCTCATTCTGCCACGCAATACAAGCCAATCACAAAACGCCTCTCATTCTGCCACGCAATACAAGCCAATCAAGAAATGTCTTTTATTGCTCTCGAACGCGCCTATGTCAGACGCCTATGTCGATTGGCACTCAGGGGAATTTTGACTTGACGGACACGGGCAACCGCATGATTGAATGTATGAATGCGG
>NC_051415.1:35180101-35180271 GCF_015228065.2 Penaeus monodon
CCGCTGTTTCCGCCTGGCTAATCTCGTGTCGTTGCAATCGGCGTCCGCAATATCACTCAGCACCAGCGGTCGGACGGGGTCGACGCGCCCGCCCCTCCGACGAAATGGAACCCCGTTTGCAAAAACAAAAAGAAAGTGGGGGGAAAATAAGGCAATCGAACGGAAACGGT
>NC_051415.1:35180359-35180450 GCF_015228065.2 Penaeus monodon
CCGGGAAAGATAAGCGAGAGAGGGAAAGGGGTTGGGAACTGAATGTTACTCTAAAAGGGGTTTCTGTAGATGCATGTATAAAGGAGTGAGC
>NC_051415.1:35180600-35180805 GCF_015228065.2 Penaeus monodon
TTGGTGGTGTTGTATTTGTGGTTGTGTGTTATGTGCTGGCAGATATTTTGCGCGTTTGTTGATAGCTTGCATGTCAAATTCGTGTTCATGCCTCTGAACTTGTGTATTACAGATGTATTGCACTAGTGATGACTTAAACAATACAATATCTGATCCGACGCTTCGCTTTTAACACAATACGACGATTCTCTCTCCCAATCGGAAA
>NC_051415.1:35180992-35181079 GCF_015228065.2 Penaeus monodon
AAGTGGAAGCAATATTACTTTGAAAGGGGCTTCCGTAGATGCATGTATAAAGGTGTGAGCGTGTGTGTGTGGTGGGGAGAGGGGTCC
>NC_051415.1:35181162-35181584 GCF_015228065.2 Penaeus monodon
CAAGGGTGCACACACACTGACGAAGCAGAGAGCTGCAACGACATGCACCTTGCGGAATAAATGCCAGAAGTTACTTCTGCAACGCGTGAGGCAATCGATTAATCTTGCATGTTATTGCGTGTCATTAGTCATGCATTATGTCTCTCTCCCTCTGGCGCGATGCATGGGAATTAATGTGTAAACACCATGCATCTCCAGTGATTGCGTGCCTGTTCTCGGGTCAAGGGAGGGAAGGGAGAGGGAGAGGGAGGGAGAGGGGGGGAGGGAGAGGAGGAGAGAGGGAGAAGGGGGAGGGAGAAGAGGAGAGGATGAGAGAAGAGGGGGAGGGAGGAAGAGGAGGAGAGCCTGGGAGGCCCAGGAGAATGGGGCATAGAGAGAGGAGGTGAAAGAGGGAAGAGGAAGAAGGAAGGGTGGAGAACGAA
>NC_051415.1:35182201-35182638 GCF_015228065.2 Penaeus monodon
CTCATGCCCGGGCCGTCCTGAGGGACCTCCATCTCTTTTCAGCAAGTAAGAGCTGAAATTGATGAGGAATAGAATATGATTCAGCCTCCGTTCTTTCACTACCACTGGTTAGCGGTTCGAATTCAACAATTGTTGAATTTTCTTTTAAACACTTCCATGGTACTCTGAGTTGTGCTTCTGATATTTTTGACATGCTACTGCATATCGGCTTATTAATGAAGAAACTTGTCTGGGTTTTATTTTGATTCCCTCTTCTGTCTCTCTTGGATTTGGTGCCAAATTTTCAATCATCTAGACTTTTTTAATGAAATATCTTTCTGCCTGCGTTTGTAAAGGGAAAAGCTTGATTCTATCCCAGTAATTAAGTCCTGCCATGAGTCTCATGTTTGTACCTATTCTAGTGATATATCTTTTGTAAGACTTGGATTTCGCAATTA
>NC_051415.1:35182655-35183796 GCF_015228065.2 Penaeus monodon
TCGGAATCACTAGTGTTTTCCATAATGGCGGTAGATGTCCGGGATCTCTTGTCTGTAAAGTCATCATCATCCGTCCACTCATATCCTTTCCTTTGTTGACTGCCTGCCCAGTGTGATGACTGAAACTCACGTCATTACTCATAAACGAGCCTCTTTTACAACTACCTTTTCTTTTGAGCACTATTCCTTCAACAGAGTATGGTCTTGGCTTTTGACTTCCGGTTGGATTGTATCTTATAATTTTAAAATTATTAGCATTGAAATTTATATATATATTTACTTGCACATTCACAAATGGTATACAGGCCCTCTCTTCGTTTCTCTTCATCCTCCACTAAAATCAATGATATACTTGTCTTTGTAACATCAGCAAAAGATGTTACTCTAGAGTGTTTAATATATGCATTTATATCTCCAGTTACAATTAGGAACAACATAGGTCCAAGAACTGAGCCTTGTGGTACTCCACTTATAACAGTTGATTCATTAGAATAACAGCCATTTCTGAATGCTTTTCCCTTAATTCCAAGGTCCTTTTTCTATGCGGTAGAATTCCACGCTCGACCTTATCGAAAGCTTTTACATTGCAGTCTAAATACTTTACATCAGCTTCTTTATTATCAGGACTATTAGTATATCTCCGCAGTGGTTCAAGATTTGGGACAGACAAGCTCTACCATTTCCCAAGCCATAGTTTTTTTCTTATTGCCTTGTTCTAGGTACTGGAAGTTTTTCACATATTCTTGTAGTTAGAACTAATACTTCCCTCCTTCAGTGGCTTTGAAATAATTCCCATTTCCTCCATAGATTTGCCGGCGACTTTGCTCTAGCTTCTTTACAGATCTTTTTTCAACATTGCAGTGCCTTTCCCTGTTTTAGTAATGTCTCTTTCATTCCAAGTTATATAGCTAAGACGTAGTGCTTCGTCACTATCAGAATGTTGGTCAGGATAAGTGGTTGCTTCCGTTTTCGGCACACTGAAAACTTCACATATTGCTGTTTGAGGAGTTCAAACATTGCCTTTGAATCAGTTAATAAGGAACCCTTATTTCCAAAAGGTCCAATTTCCATCTCGTTCTATAAATTATTGTTGGTATGAGAGTAGTACTTGACATTACTAGTTATAATTTCAATTACTCCT
>NC_051415.1:35183824-35183943 GCF_015228065.2 Penaeus monodon
ATCTCTTTCAATCGACCCCTCTTTTAGTCTTAATCAGCTGTCATATTAGTCTTTTTGCTTCATTCTATGTGTTTTTTTACTGTTATCAACCTCTGCTACTTGTTCTTCCTTACATACAA
>NC_051415.1:35184112-35184628 GCF_015228065.2 Penaeus monodon
AGGTAGTTTATCAAAATTCGATTATGATGATTAAAAGTAATTTGACATTTACAGTGGGAATTATGAATGCTGCTGTTGAAACAAGCCAAAATTAGGGGAAAAGAATGAAAATCATCGTAGCGAAAACACCATTGATGATAATGGCCTCGTGATAACGGTAGCGATAACAATATAAAGCGCAGCAGAAGCGCACAATCGTTATCAGCATCGCAAAACCGGACAGACAGATTACGTCAATGAAATATAATCTAACTAGGCCATTAAAACGATCATGACGAAAGTTCGAGCGATAAGAAGCTTTACATAAGCCATAAGCAAAACAATTAACAAACAAACTGAGAGGAAGGGGGAGATGGCTGATAAAAAAAAATGAATCATTAATTTTTTGGATGACTGCTTAATGCCAGCGGGTCAAATCTGGCCGATTGAGCGAAATTGGCAATGCATGTAATAACGAGTTGTTTTCCTGTTGTTGGTAATGGCTATTCGATAAGTCTTGATTGGATGATAAGTGCC
>NC_051415.1:35184672-35184900 GCF_015228065.2 Penaeus monodon
ACCTTCATAGAGAGGAGGGGGTATGGATGTTAGGGTGAGGGCGGGGTAGGGGAACGGGGGTGAAGGAGGGAAGGTGGCGTGAGAGATGAGGGGGATGGGGAGAGGGTGGAAGAGGGGAAAGATGTATAGTGAGGAGGGAGAGGGGATGAGATCGGGGATGAGGCACTCGGGGTGAGGGGAATGGAGTGGGTAAAGGGAGGAGTTGGGGTAACGTGGGAGATGCTGGGA
>NC_051415.1:35184968-35185394 GCF_015228065.2 Penaeus monodon
ATCACACTATATTAACTAAGGGCCACGCAGAGGGTTTTCCGATGGCAGCTTAATATCTGGTATTGGCGACCTAGCGTGTATGACAGATTGAAATCCTGCATGCAACTTAGACGCTTGGAAATGGGTAGCAAAATGAAATTCGACGAGTATTTTATCAATAGTGCTGTAAATATCTAAAATGAGCAGCATTACAATATATCGTTACACAGTGTCATAAACCATAGTATATTGCAATGTACTGTAACATTCTGATATATATTGCAATTCTTCGTAGTAATATGTCATAATTCTGTAACTGAATTACTGTACGCTGCCTCCCTCGGAACTTCAGGAGCGCTTCGATACAGAAATCTATTTTCATCATTACTACTGCTACTATTACTGCTACCATCTCTACTGCCTTTGGTATTGCAGCAATCAACCACT
>NC_051415.1:35185629-35185869 GCF_015228065.2 Penaeus monodon
CCAACCAACCTTCCCAACTACACCAGCACAGAGGCGTTCCGCGAAGCCGAGTCTCGAGGTCAAGTAAGTCAAGGATTCTATTTCCTTTTCCTTCCGAGTCACTCTGCACCGCCCCCCCCCCCGGCTTCCTCAACGCCAGACATTCTAGTCGGTGGAGGGGCAGCCTCTTCGCCCTCTGCCCTTGCCTGTGTGCATGCTTGCCTCATTATTTGTTTGACTTTGATGACCTCAGTTTTTTTT
>NC_051415.1:35186215-35187313 GCF_015228065.2 Penaeus monodon
ACCCTTTTTCTCTAACCTATATTATGTTATCCTTTTGAGGTACAAACCCTTATCTCACAGTAATGTTTTTTTATTAGGTTGCTCCAACTTTTTCAGCATCGCGGACCACTCCAGCACTAAGATCATGTTTCGCGACCGCTTATACATGCATTATATAGTTAGTGGCCCTGATGGTATACAAAATTAATGCTAATCACATTGTTCCTGGTAATGAGATGTGGTCCAGGCTTTTCTGCAACTTTTCCATGTCGACTATTGAAGACAAGCGTCCAATGTTTCATTTCCTGTTGATTTCATGGTTTTGTCTTTCCTAATATTACACAATAAATAACAGTAATAGAAACATATGAGCGGGCGAGAGCCGGACGAGAGCAACCAGAATTGGCTCGTAGTTGATTTATAAAAGATACAAGATTGTCCTCATTACTGCTGGCACAATTGTCATCGTTATTACTGAAAGTGTCATTCATATCATCCTCATAATGTCAGTGTTCGTGTGATGACCTGCTTCGCCCAGAGACTGCAACTGGCAGAAGGAGGACAGGCGGAGGGACAGAGATGACGCTGCTGCTGCCACGCCCAGCATCCACGCCTCCGCCGGAAGTGTGGGAATGGCCTGACGCATCCTTATTCTCACCCGGGAGTCTTGGGTTCGGAAAACAGCGCGAGTGATCGTCTAAACGCCTCGTCTTCTTCCCCTTCTCTACTTTTCCTTCCTCCTACCCCTGCAACGCGCCATCTTCCTTCTTCTATTCCTTCTCCTCCTCTTTCCTCTTATTCCTCACTTCCCTCTTCCTCCTCCCCATATATCAACCTCTCCTCCTTCCTCTGTTCCAATTTCTTCTACCTTTCAACACTTCCTTCGTGTCCTTCGCTTTCTTATCTATCTCCCTTTTTCGCCGCATCCCTCTTCCTCCTCCTCCTCCGTCTTCTCTCCCGTCCTCCTTCACCTCTCCTTCACCCCTTCGTCACCCCCCACACTCAGCCCCCAACCCTCGACCCCCACACGTCCTCGAGCGGCCAACAACCTGAGCAATATTTGCCCAACAATGCAACCAATATGATCAACTGCATGTCAACTGCAATGCAAATACTCAC
>NC_051415.1:35187692-35188065 GCF_015228065.2 Penaeus monodon
CACCAAGCAACGGGATTAAGCTGCGCGTCTCCGGCAACGCAAACACGCCCGCGATATTTCATCCATTTCGCTGCGAACTCCACTTGTCAACATCACCGCGTGTCAACACCTCCTTCGTGTCCTTCGCTTGCTTGCCTCATTTCTTCTTCCTTGCCTGCTTCCTGATTTTCTTCTTTTCCTGGCTTGCTTTCTTCCTGAATTGCTTTCCTCGTGAGTTTCTGCCGGATTTTATTTTCCTGATTTTTCTCCTGACTTCTTCCCGATTTTCTTCCTGGATTTTTTCTGACTTTCTTCCTGACTTTCTTCCTGACTTTCTTCCTGACTTGTCCCTTGCTCTCTGTTCGTTCTCGTCGCTGCTTTCCTGTCCCCGTTT
>NC_051415.1:35188094-35188350 GCF_015228065.2 Penaeus monodon
TATTAAACTCCTTCATAACTTTTTTCTGTCTTTCTTTTTCGGAGGAAATAGTGGTTTGCGATCTTCTCGACCCTCGTGGCTTGACCTGACTTAACTTAATTTTCGAATTCTTGCTTTTAATGTGTGTGTGATGGTCCTTCATTATTTTTTAAGAGACATCTCACTTTTTAATCTCTCGTGAAATGTTAGAATCTTTTGAATAAAGAGACTTAAAATCTATGACTCCAGATGTGAATAAGAAAATAGCTTGGCAACA
>NC_051415.1:35188385-35188815 GCF_015228065.2 Penaeus monodon
ATCGACATGGTGGGGTACTTCAGAACCTGTGATGTTGAGGTACCCGTGTCTGACTTTTTTTTTATAACAAGAAGAGTTTCTAAAGTTTCAATATTCATTGCCAGAGAAAACTCCTAATAGCTTTTACCATAGATTTTCCGTTTTAAATTTTCTTAAATAAGAAGTTATTCCAGATTTTAATCCCAAACTCTTGGACAAAAAATAATTCGATACTTTTCTCTCTCAACTGTCACGTGAATTGGTGTGAGCTTTGTACTCTGTCGTGTATGAATGGCAGAGTTAGAAATTTGCTGAAGAAGACGTTCCCGGAGTTTTCTTTTCATTTTGCGGGATCACTTATTCAAAAAAAAAAAAAAATGTGGGGAATGAAAAAAATCTTTGGAAGTTGGCGCTCTCTTGGATTGGGTCCGATTTTAACTTCCCGCTCGCT
>NC_051415.1:35191160-35191377 GCF_015228065.2 Penaeus monodon
CATAACAAGCCATATTAACAGAAGACAATTTTTGATGAAGTAGTGGAAGCCCCACGTCACCTTTCCCTTGCAATTTTCCATTGTTAAGATATCGAAAACAATACATGCCAGAGAACTGCAATATCCTGAAAGGGATTTATAAAAATATATTGCCTACTCTTGCCGCACTCATGGATGGCCATAAGTCATAAGTCTCGCAACGTCACAGGCAGAGGGC
>NC_051415.1:35191468-35191562 GCF_015228065.2 Penaeus monodon
GAGGGAAGATATAAGCGAAAAGAAAAAAGAAATAGTGATATTTTTTTTCTCGCTTACCCCTATCTCGCTTTGGTTTGCTTACAGCACAACAGTT
>NC_051415.1:35191672-35191805 GCF_015228065.2 Penaeus monodon
CTTCTTTCTTTCTTTCGTGTTCCCCTTCTCCGCCTCAACCCCCTTCACCTCTCCCTCAATTCATCTGATTTAAAATTCGATTCCAGACCAATATCGCCTCTTGAACTGTATTGCGAGCCTTCACGCCGTGTCT
>NC_051415.1:35192063-35192655 GCF_015228065.2 Penaeus monodon
TTGAATCACATAAGAAAGGGAGAGAAGTGGGAAAGCCCTAATATCCCTTTGGCGCCAGAATCTCTGAGGAGAATTTATCAGACGGAATTTGCACCAACGTCGGGCCACGTATCACAGGAAGAGTTTATTTCTCAGACTATAAGGTCTGATATCGAATGACAAACGGGGAGATTTTCAACCTTACCGATCGCATGAGACTTACGCATGCAAAATAGCAAGGTGTTTGGGCGTCTGAGAGCAATACAGGGATTATGTATCGTGTTCTGTGGCTCAAGTGACTTTGTTGCTGATGGAGAATGGCTGACGATGGTGATGATAGCGACGACGGGGATGGCGGCGAGAGCTCCGATGGTGCTTGTGGTGACGAGGAAGGAAGAGGAGGAGGAAGATGAAGGATGAGGAAAAGTAGGATTTAGTAAAGAGGGCAAGACGGAGAAGATAAAAAAGGAAGCGAAAGAGAAGATGTTGATGGTTATGGTAATGCAAGAGAGGAAGCGGAATAGAATAGGAGGAAGAGGAGTAGAGGAATAAAAAGAAAGGTGATGATGAAGAACAGAGGAAGAGAAAGAATAAGATGATGATGATGTTAGTG
>NC_051415.1:35192704-35192998 GCF_015228065.2 Penaeus monodon
CGTGGGGAAAACACAATAAAAAAGAAAAAGAAAAAACTTTAAATTCAATAAAAAAGCAGTCTATGATATAAAAGCGAATAAATGTGACAGACAACTTTTGCTCAAACGCATTCCGTCAAAATTACAGGACAAGTATGGTTGTTCAGTTGAATTTTTGAAGCTGAAGAACACATTATTGAATTAGTTTGAATGTGATTTGCTTTGTTTTTTACGTGTGATCCTTTGTCTCCAGAAGCCGGAATGTATAAATGGATGTTTTATTACTTTTCTCCTTCCGTCCTCCTCTGATCATTA
>NC_051415.1:35193274-35193352 GCF_015228065.2 Penaeus monodon
GTTGGCCCTTTTTCTCTTCTTCCATTCCTGTCTCCTGTGAAAATAACTTTTTGTATCAGGTTTTCATCTCGCATCCTG
>NC_051415.1:35193913-35194108 GCF_015228065.2 Penaeus monodon
CTTCATCCAACCCCTTCTCTCTCCCTGACTCTTTCTCTCTTGTCGTCTTACCTTCTTGATTAACTAATTGGTAATTAGTCTAATTATTATCATATTTAATAACATCCCTTTTAATATTTGTATTCCATCTTCTATTACATTCTTCTTTCGTATATCACTTGTTTTTTTCTTAGTTTCTTCTTCTGTAATATCGTA
>NC_051415.1:35194515-35194808 GCF_015228065.2 Penaeus monodon
TGCTAACCAAACTCACATCAGGTCAAAATATCATTCGTTCTTTCCTCCACTGTCAAAGACAAAGACAAAAAGAGTATCTTTTGTAATCTTCCTCTTGCCGAAAGACAACCATTTTACCATTCATCCCCTGAGTTTCTTTAAAATGGTGGCAGCGGTGGGATTGATCCCCATCGTGTTACATCAAGAGACGACGGAATGCACCATCGCCCGTCATCGTGCGGCATCGCACATAACGCTAAGTCAGCCTCTCAACATTCACTCCAAAAGCCGATCATCGAAGCGACTACCGGCAA
>NC_051415.1:35194833-35194912 GCF_015228065.2 Penaeus monodon
ATAAATAAGATATTACAAAAATGAAAGTTGGTGTCACACGAATAAGGCTAGATTCATTGTTAATGCTCGATAACATGAT
>NC_051415.1:35195354-35195999 GCF_015228065.2 Penaeus monodon
GGCGATATAGCTAACTACACTGGATCCCCTCCGCCTGTTATAGATTGGTTGTTATTGTTCAATGATTGCAGTTCAGAAAACAAGCGGTTCCAATCTAGGACTCAATTCAGCCGAATATGATAAAGCAGTTTGCCAGCGAAAGGAAGCGAGGAAGCGGGTAGCGGGGAAGCGAGGAAGCGGGTAGCGGGGAAGCGAGGAAATCGAGGAAGCGGAGAAGCGAGCGAGAGGAAGCGAGGAAGCAAGGAAATGAGGACGCAGGGAAGCAGGGAAGCGACGTGGACTGATCAGCGAGCGAGCGAGAGGAAGCGAGGAAGGGAAGAAACAATGAAGCGTGCGAGAGGAAGCAATGAAGCGGGGAAGCGAGCGAGAGGAAGCGGGGAAGCGTGCCAGAGGAAGCAAGGAAGCGAGAGGAAGCGGAAAGGGATTTATAAAAGTATATTACCTTACGCGATAAACGGGGAAGCGAGCGAGAGGAGTCGAGGAAGCGAGGAAGCAAGGGAATGAGGACGCAGGAAAGCAGGGAAGCGAGAAACAGACGTAGATGTGGGCTGATCAGTGACGGAATTCAGTACGACAATCTCAGGTGAAAAAAGTAGCTAAAGGGGAGTTTCTACGGTCGTTTTGTTAGCTTTATCGTCCTTATAT
>NC_051415.1:35196050-35196502 GCF_015228065.2 Penaeus monodon
TAACTACAGATACAGAATCATATACTTCCATGAGTCCCGACGTCACAGTAAATTAGTTACCAATAAAACCTGCGGCTAGAGCCCGTAATGTTTCATTTCATGCCCTACACTGAACTCTATATTGCAAAGGCATAAACTGTGTTGATATCGTAGGATAGCATTTATTTAGCGTTTATTGCAACAGGAAAGCGATATGCAATTTGGACATTTCTAAATGGAATTTATGATATGAAAATTTAGCGAACAAAACGATACAAAACAAAAACGGCAGAAAAAAAGCAAAAAAAAAAAAAAAGCAAAACAAAAAATACTGCCTCTGGTTAAACAAACATCAAAACAAAGCAAATATACGTTACAAACAATTAAGGAAACAATTGAAAAATACAAAGCCTAAACAATCCTGCACAAATTATCTCAGAAAATGAAACAACACAAAGAAGTGTTTGTGTGCC
>NC_051415.1:35196709-35197785 GCF_015228065.2 Penaeus monodon
CGTGCCTGATAGAGAATAAAGAATATATATCCAGCACCAACTTCGATTTTTTCCACCAGCCCCCACACTCGCCTGTGTGTCGCTGTCACACGCAAACCCATCATTAACTACAGGACAAAAGCCAACTTGTTTAGATTATATTTTAATCACACAGCTCGCATCATTAACTTAATTTAAATGTCTTTTGGGATGATCAAAACGTTTTTTCTCTTTTATGATTGTCTTCAAATTCATGGATTCTACTCCGATGTTTCACGATGATAAGATTTTTTTCGTTTTCTAACAAATGGCTGCGGCTTTGGCTTCGTTCAATCCCATTTAAAAATATTTGTCCGCCTTGAAGAATGATACCAAGGCTATTTATATATCCTGTAATGGCTGCCTCTGAAAATTTATTGTCACCGCAGACGGCAGGATAATCGGTGTCATATAAATAAAAAAGATGTTCGCCATATATCGCTGTGAAACAAAAAAAAAACAAATACAATCACGTATTACTTTGTTATTTTATTTCTTTTCGCATTATCGCATGCATGTTTTACTCTGTGTGTTAAGGTTACCGATGGGAAATTTCAAAGAAGGCAAATTAGGCCACAACAGATCTTAAAACTGTTTGTATTATTTGCGTCACCGAGGCAGGCAAGTGTTTGTGTAATATGAAACTAGGAACAAACGGAACTTTTTTTGCTAATAAAAACTGTAATAAATCATTAACATTTTATTTGCGATGAGAATGACAAGAAAAACTTGTAGAATCACCGAAATAGATATTAGTGAAAGAATTCACAACTCCCACACGTTAAGAACCTTCCTGTGATCCGATATTTGGGAGTAAAATCCAAATCAGCATTAAAAAGGATAACAAACAGATATCAGAGATAAGAAATAGAGAAAATTCGAGGAACAATTGGAAAAGCAATAATACTGGGAAAAACGCACGTGATAAAAGGGACTAATAGTTAGTTCTTTAATGAAACCTCCTTCGACGACATAACAGCTTTCTTCAAGTACATAATCACGTTCCTTCTGAGTTTCTGTTCCAGGCCGGAGTGTAGCCCAAAATCGTACAAGTTGAT
>NC_051415.1:35199704-35200444 GCF_015228065.2 Penaeus monodon
CAGACATAAGGAGAAAAGTAAAGTATGACGAAACCGAGAGAATAACCGGAAAACAATTAATTCCGGCCGCCACAAACTGCCCCCAAAGGTCCAGGTCAACGCAGGATATTCACAGATGTCGCTCTGGATATTGCTCCGTGAGAAATGGACTCCGACCTCGGAACTGTGTTGCATATGGCGGGTCGGCCCCACGCACTGCACTTCGGAAAAGCTCTGCGGGAGGAGAGAAATAAGTGTTTTTAATTTTATTTGTATCGCAATACATTCAAACCTCCACATAGACATACGGACACATCAGTGCAGTCATGCATTGTTTACATTGCCATCACTTATCACATGCGAACTGATGCACACAGATACACCCAAACATGCACACACAAGTAGAATAAAATGTACAAGAAGAAAGAGGAGAAAGAAAATGATAACTAGAGTGGTAAACAGATGGAAAATTAGTTAACAAAGTAGAAAGCGAGGGAGTGCGATAGCTCATTGCATCGATATAGAAACAGAACCTCTATTGTTCGTTTAAGAAAAACTGAAACTAATAAATAACGACACCAGAAGAGGAACAAGGAGAACGGAAAGAAAGAAAGAGTAAAGGAATGCGCAAAGAAGTGCGCAACTCGGGCGTCCTTTGTCTCGCTCGCCATCAATCAAGGTGTAACGCAACTTGCCGTGTCCAGGCCCGCCTCGCCGACACAAAATGATTTATTCCCGCAGCCAAATCGACTCCCGTTGCC
>NC_051415.1:35200797-35200902 GCF_015228065.2 Penaeus monodon
GATATTTTTTTTTTTTTATTTGTACTTTTCTCTTCGCCTCTCTTTCTCACTCCTCGTCTCTGCTCTCTCCTCTATCAGTGTGGCCTTCCCTCTTACATCCAGTCG
>NC_051415.1:35200973-35201517 GCF_015228065.2 Penaeus monodon
TCTTTCATAATATTCGCCATTTATCTTCTCTCGTCTCTCCCTCGCCTCAATTTCGTCTTCAGATTCCCTCTTCTCTTCGCTTTTCCATTTATTCGCTTTCACCTTTCAGCTTTACTCCTTCTTCTTCCCGCATTTCCTTTCTCTTCACTTCTTCCCTCCCTCCTTGTTTCTTTTCTCCCTCTCACTCCTTTCCTCCCCCCCTCCTCTCTCTCTCTCTTCCTTTCCCTATTTCCAAACCACTTAATTTCTCACCCTCTTTCTTTATTCTCTCTCTCTTCCATCCTTCTTTCCTGTCTCTTCCATACCCGTTCTGTTTCCCTCTTTAGTGACTCCCTTCTTCACCTCTTCCCATCCTTCCCTCTTCCCAGTTCCTTCCCTCCATCTACTCCATGCTTTCCCTTCCTTTCCGCCCTTTTATCCTCCCACTTCTTCCCTCCTCGTTTGTTCGTTTGCTGTCTCTTCTTCTCCCCTTTCTCCTCTCTCACGCGCTATTCTCCTTATTACTCTGCCCACCCCTTCTCCCTTCCCACCTTAAATCTTCCAC
>NC_051415.1:35201624-35201749 GCF_015228065.2 Penaeus monodon
CAGACCCTCGTGTTAACGCTTCCTCTACAAGTAAACTTTAATAGGACACAGAGCTAATCTCTCCCAAATCTTATAAGTATCAACAAGAAGCGTAAACCTTGGAAAGCGCTTTACATTACTTTATC
>NC_051415.1:35201784-35201990 GCF_015228065.2 Penaeus monodon
TACGTCTTACCAGAGGGATTAAATTTGGGAACTGTTAAGACCCTGAGAGAGAAGCATGTGGTGCGAACGCGAATTTGTTTCATTCCGTGGACACTGACTTCGTTTGAGTGTTAGAAAGAATTAGTAGTGATGAAACTACACACACACATAGACGCGCACATACACGTTCATGGATTCTTTTCTTCTTTCCTACGGTCATAAACAAT
>NC_051415.1:35203509-35203681 GCF_015228065.2 Penaeus monodon
GATTAACAGCGAATACGAGAGAGAGCGGGAGTGAGAGTGAGTTTGAGAAAAGTAGCAAATGCTAGAGTAGAGAGCGAAAACGTCCGAAAATAAATACAAACAAAAAACAAAAGGTCTAATGTCAAGATCTCTGCATTTAGAGTATTGGAAAGCGGGGAACGTGAATGCAGGT
>NC_051415.1:35203708-35203931 GCF_015228065.2 Penaeus monodon
GAGGCCGAAGGAGGGAAGAGAGGGGTGGTGGGGGGTTCAATGTGTGGGTTCGCAGTGAGTCGTCTTCGTGCGAATGGGGAGCGTGTGTGCGACTTTGTTTCTCCTGCGGGAAAGCGAGGCGCTGGGACCCTCGAGGAGAGGGCGGAGGTGAAGGGATGGGGGAACATATGGAGGTCATAACGTTTTGCCACGTCTCCCCAAGCTCTTCATTCAATCTTAGTTA
>NC_051415.1:35204009-35204109 GCF_015228065.2 Penaeus monodon
GGTGTATTCTTGTTCTCGTTCTCGGTTGTTTTTGTTTGTTCTTCGTTGTGTTGTATTGCTTATCTATTATATCTAAATATATATTATTATCTCTATTTCT
>NC_051415.1:35204174-35204254 GCF_015228065.2 Penaeus monodon
ATATGCATATATATCTATGTCTGTCTACTTCTATATTCTCTTTGTGATCTTTTTCTATGTAGTGTTATTCTCTCTATCTC
>NC_051415.1:35204757-35204850 GCF_015228065.2 Penaeus monodon
CTCGTCTTGAAATAGATCATGTAATTTTTGAGCATCATTAGAATGGGATCATCCATCACATGAGCCTTTGATCCTCTTATACGAGAGTTTATA
>NC_051415.1:35204959-35205191 GCF_015228065.2 Penaeus monodon
GACGATGGAAATGATTGATTAATTGCGACAATGGGCCAGTGCCAAAGAATAACGGAATGGCCATTTAACTCGTTCGAAGGCGCGGGCCACAGGTGTGCCACGGGGTAACCTGCCCTATCGCGAAGTGGGCCGCCGATGGCCAAAAATGGAAAAAATATATAGTTTAACAATTTGTGGTATTTTAGCACACACATGAATGTAATAATGTAAGTCAGTTTTTTTTTTTTTTTCT
>NC_051415.1:35205547-35205947 GCF_015228065.2 Penaeus monodon
GACACCTTGCCCTTAAATGTACATAACATATGGTACTGTATAACTTCCTTATTGATATATTATATGTCATGGATGCGTTGCCGATTACACCTCAGCTCTCCGCTTGCATCATCGCGGGGTCGAGCTCCTTGCGCGGATTTCCATAACTCGATCTGCCTTCCGATGCGTCGTCCATCATGTAAAGGATAGCTGCCTATGTTATCGCATCGGTTTTCGCTTATCATATATATACATAGAGACATGTGTCCGTGTGCACTATTCGCAAATAATGCATTGTCTTTTCTTATCGTAAACTGGGACTATTGACTGCATTGTGGAACGATTTTTTTTGTTTTGTTTTGTTTTTTCCTATTTTTAATATTTCTTATTGTCATATCTTATAAGAAACTATAGTAGATGG
>NC_051415.1:35206372-35206463 GCF_015228065.2 Penaeus monodon
TATAAAACAATAGAGGAGACAAAAAAGAAATCCAGAATATTATTTGCATTTTTTTCTCTTGTCATACACAAATATCATCGAATCCCCCCCG
>NC_051415.1:35208186-35208532 GCF_015228065.2 Penaeus monodon
CGCAAATCGCCCTTGTTAATCGCTACTTTCCAAAACTGTTATATGACTTTTGACGTGTCGCACCATTTAATCGTCAACTAACCCCCCTCTTTACCCTTTTCACTGTCACTCCTTTCTGTGGTGTTATATGACCTATTTTGCTTTGTAAATATTAACCATTAACCATCCTATTTTTCCATTTTCTTTATTTCTTTCTACTTCATCTTCTTTGTCATACTATCATTTCCCTTCCATTCCCCAACACCCCTCCTTCCTTGCAATTCATTATCCTTTCCTCCTGTTATCGATCCCGTCATTCCTACCCCATTCTAAGCCACAGCAGTCCCCCAGTCCTCCCCCTCCTCGC
>NC_051415.1:35210025-35210501 GCF_015228065.2 Penaeus monodon
GGCCTTAGGCATATCCATGTGATTTCTGTTCTTCCTATTGTTTTATTCACAGTGTTGGTGAGTGAGTGTTTCATTGTATGTTTGCATATAAGCTTGTCTGTCTGCATCCGTGTCCTGTGTGCGTGCACGCGTCTGTCCATGCATGTCTTTCACGTGTGTGCCAAGGTCTTTCATCCTCCCATGTTCCTGACATATTCCCCAATTCACCTACGTTATGCCTTTCCTCCCTTCCTTCATGGCGATGCCATCACAGAACATCAGAGGGCCCTCAGACAAAGCAAAGAAATCATGCACGCAAGCGATTTTCGTATTTACCTTGGGCAATCAGGTCACGTTTGCATTAACGTCACGATGTGTTTTATGAATGGTTTTATGTTATTAACCCTTAGACTGCCTAAGGCAGCCCCACCTCAGTGCAATTCTTTTTTCGTTTTGAAATCAATATCATCTCAATATATAATTTTCCTAGAACTTTC
>NC_051415.1:35211149-35211462 GCF_015228065.2 Penaeus monodon
AGTAGATATCAAAGCTGCTTTACATGCTTGAACAGCAAATGACATGGAGAGTAGTGAATCTAGTATATGTAGAAATTATTGAAAAGATTTTTAAAAAACTCGCAACGGCAACGCCATTCCCACAGCCAAAGGAGAGTGTTCGATATCAGATTTCATTACATACATCATTTCACATCAAGGCAGACTGGAGAAAAAAGAAAAAGAAGAAAAGAGAGAGAAGCGGGGGGAGGAAAAGAGAGAGAAAAGCTTTCGATGCCTTATTTCCCGGGCGGATATGAAGCTAACGGCGAATAACCGGTTTGATCTCCGTCCC
>NC_051415.1:35212001-35212433 GCF_015228065.2 Penaeus monodon
TAATCCAATCCGCTAGAAGCCTCTCACCTCAAAGCCCTTTCCTGATAATCATGATCCCTCTAAACTAATCGCGGGAAAGAGAAAAAAAACATTTTTGGGGGCTTCACAAGTCGGGTCAGATTGATCCCTTCCGTGCGCGATACCAAGCCAATGAATAACATCCTTTTGATCAGATAGTTTGCCCTCAATAAAGGCGAATCGCAGACTGCCTCTCGATGACGCAACTCGAGGCATCAAAGACCAGACGGCGGGAGCGGGGGAGGCCTGCGGTGACCCCTTTGCTTCCCTGCTTCAGAGTCTTCGTGATGTTAATTGTTCTGAATAAGATGCTGCGCCGGCTGGGGGACGGAGGACGTGGCGACTCTGGTGCGAGGTGGAGGCGAGGAGGCTCTGGCGATTACGTGGTATGCGGCCCTGGGTATGTTGCCGCGG
>NC_051415.1:35212794-35213158 GCF_015228065.2 Penaeus monodon
TTATTAGCCAAGATAAGCATCAAAGTGATAAAGAGCACAATAATAACAAAAAAAGGAGAGCAACACAAGCACTTTGCAGAGATGATGACAAATTAGAAACTACAACAATAATAACGAGCATACAATAGAACAGTAACAACAGTGTTTGACAATGTAAACCCAGGCGACTGAATTTCCCTGCTGGCAACATTCGTGTTATTTGGAGTTTCCAATTACCAATTTTCAAGCTTCTAGAAAGAACCATTACTGCATCACAGTAAGGTCACAGCCACGCCTCGCAAAAGGTCATACGATATCTCTGCATGGTGTATTAAAAGCAAATATCTTATGGTTTAGAGTTCAGAGTTTTCCTTAATCTGGCGAG
>NC_051415.1:35213258-35213454 GCF_015228065.2 Penaeus monodon
TCTGTTTCCTTTTCGATTATCTCGAGAATCTTCCACTGCGTGAAGATGAAATCCAGCGGGTGTATTGCTCAGGACCCAGCAATGTTTGGCATTCAGTGTGAAGTTGACTGGATGAGCTGTTCTTAAAAAAAGTGCATATATATCCCAAAGAGGCATATTTGGACACAATCACACGAACTAATACAAGTAGTTCTGG
>NC_051415.1:35213486-35213855 GCF_015228065.2 Penaeus monodon
GCAGTATAGCTCCTTATGCAAGAAGGAAAATGTCAGTTTGCCATCTGTGTACGGATGCTTATCGAATCGAAAAAAAACACGAGTCCTTTAAATTTGAAGAAATCGGTAGATATGTATGGACTTGTATTATCAGAAGGGTTTTGTCTGTTTGGTTGCAGAATTTCGATTGTGGTTAACATGAAACGAAAAAAATAAATCGCCAGCACGGAACTTGCAGAACTTCGGCTGCAGTTACCCCAGGCTGCGAATTCGGACCAGTGCCTCATACACGGGGCCAGCGATTATGATAAGCGTTACGGTTACCATTTGTAGTAGTATTACCGTTGTAGGGGCTGTTTTGAGCAACATTATGGTCGCTATTGAATCTCA
>NC_051415.1:35213993-35214651 GCF_015228065.2 Penaeus monodon
TCGTAGAATCGCAATACTTGTCGCCATAATTATTAATTATGTGATAATGAGAGAGAGAGATTATTGCCAGCATTCGAAAGATTTTTAATACCATTATTTTATCATTATGATTGGGATTCTTAGTATTATAGCATAAAAAAGGTTTACTGCGGATTTTGATGAAACGTCTTGCATGCGCTACACATGGGACAAGTATCAACAGCTCATGTTGATAAAGATGACTTCCGGGGACTAGCAGCACTGTGACGCCACATTCAGAACTGGGATTTCCCTCCACAGGAATCCGATTCGCCAAGTCTTCTGTGAACAAATAAGAAAGTTCCACTGAAGGCAGATAATTATATGAAGACAAACCTTGAATGTATATAGGTTTTAAAAATAAATATTACGTCAGTTGATCAGAATAAATAAGAGCGCAAAATAACATCAACCAAAGTAGTAATTCAATAACATCACGATGTCATACGGCAAAATGTAACTGCAGGCATAGCCTTTTATTTACTTCTGCTATTCAATGAGATGATGCCATTGGTGACAACGCGACTGCAAGACACCGTATCTATGACAGCGGGAAATGGTTCAGCTGTGCTATATTCTAGCGCAAGTATTGACGTTAACAGCATGGACGGATGGCTCTCGAAATCATGCAGTGCAGTGT
>NC_051415.1:35215538-35215767 GCF_015228065.2 Penaeus monodon
CCGGCATGAATGGCTTACATCTGTTGCAATTATCTGGATTTCCATTACCGTTGGTTTCTAAAGGAAGCAGGCTGTTTGCATGCATTTTTTTTTATTATTATTGAGATATATATTCTACCGTCTCTCATGTTATTAATGTGAATACTAAAAAGGATGATATTTTTTTACGATGGAACCCGACTTTAATTTACTAATGATGAGGATTCGTGGAGTTATTAAGGTTTTGTGT
>NC_051415.1:35215900-35215983 GCF_015228065.2 Penaeus monodon
TTTCCAATCCAAGGCAACTGAAACAAGTAATATAAATATATAAACATAATGAGAATAATGACGGTAATAACAGTGATGACGCT
>NC_051415.1:35216007-35216090 GCF_015228065.2 Penaeus monodon
GCAACTGAACGATTAATTTTGACTAAAGACGAAAATGAAAGAAACATGACGAAAATGTGGAGCATCGTAAATAGTCACTTCAT
>NC_051415.1:35216789-35217598 GCF_015228065.2 Penaeus monodon
ATAGACTTTGAAGATGAGAGATCCTTTAAGGGATTTCTCGAAGAATGTGCGACGAATTTTAAGCTGAAGGATTATAAGCAGATTTCAAGAAAGGGTTAGCCTCACGCAGAACTAGAAAAGTGACGACCTCTCTGTGGATGAAGGAGAAGGCGGAGGACTAACGTAAGCTCATTTGCTTAAAAGCTTCAGGAAATTAGATATACAGTGAGGGTTACCACCAGTTCTTTTCTTTTTGACTCCCCTTTTCTCTCTGTTCATCTTGAGACGTTGGCGCTTGACACTTAAGAAAAGAAAATTACCCCAAAAATGGGGATTTTGATCTTCAGAAAGACTCATAAAGTAAAGTGAGTCAGAGCGGGGAAAATGTGG
Organism: Penaeus monodon; assembly: GCF_015228065.2. Lineage (NCBI taxonomy): Eukaryota > Metazoa > Arthropoda > Malacostraca > Decapoda > Penaeidae > Penaeus > Penaeus monodon. Next base: position 35,217,159 of record NC_051415.1, read on the forward strand.
ATTCGTTGCGACAACTGTGAAGGAATTATTTCAGAAGGTAAGATGAAGAGTCACACTCTTTTATAAGCTTCGTCTATGGAAAACGTGTATATATTTTATATATTTTGATGAAGATTAAAACTACCTTGCATGGTATTCATATTCACTCTCATGACTTTCATCTTCTGAAGCAAGATCTTTTTAAAAGATATAAAAAGAAAAGAAAATCGATATCAACTACTAGCATAAACTAAACCCTTTCACCAGAGAAGAAATTTTAAAAACTGAATTCGCAGCCGAACCCTCTTCCAGCCCCTCGCACGCAGCGCGGAGAGAGGCGAGGCCGCGTCAGGTTAATTCGCTAAATTGAATTCGTTCCGGCCGCGACACCAGCGCCAGTGTGGCCCTTCGGATGACAGGGCGAAGGTCAGGGGTCAGCGGGCGGAAGATTTCCCTGGTTC
>NC_051415.1:35218784-35219129 GCF_015228065.2 Penaeus monodon
CTTTTCCCGGTGGTCTTTCTTTTATAAGGCAAAGTTCGTTTCTGTGTAGATAAATCGGATTTCGTTTCGGTGAAATTGAATATTGGATTAAATATAGGATTTATCCGCAAGGAGGATTATCTGTCCTCTTTCATATTTGCTTTTTGACTTTTTCGCAGATAGGATAATAAATTTATTTGCGTTTTGTATTATCATTTAACTTGGTTACCCTAATCAGTGTCGCCTAGTAAGACTCCCGAGGCAATGTCATTCGGAGCTTCTACAACCGCCACTTTTTCATCCAGATAACTTACATTACTGATAACTTTTATAAGCTTATCCAAACTTTAAGGGAAAAATATCACG
>NC_051415.1:35219193-35219619 GCF_015228065.2 Penaeus monodon
AACGGCTGTTCACCCACTAAATCCTTAATTTATCCACTCACGCAGGCTGTTCATCCACAAAACTATCCACGAGGATATCCGTCCGTCCCCAATATCATCCACAAATTCACAGGACCACGCAGTCAAGATCCTCTACTCATCCACAGCTTCATCCACAAAGTTATCCATTCGTTCCAAAACCCTCATCCACAAATCATCTGCAACTATGTCTATTCATCCACAAAAATACCTATTCAGTGTCATCCACCCATTGACAAAATCCTCAGATCCTCAATGATCATTATCAAGCCTCCAATCATAAAAAAATAAAAAGATAAATACAACAAAAATCATCCACAAAATCGCTCATTCATCCTCACAATCCCTCACTCATCGATTTCATCCTTAAGAGCAATCCACATTTCCACCCTCATTTAACCCATTCAC
>NC_051415.1:35219657-35219802 GCF_015228065.2 Penaeus monodon
TATAACACGAGGCAGAAATTGCTTTGGGGCCTCGGCTCGTGTCTCCCATCGGCTCACTCAACAGGTGGAACTCCGGACGCTACACCTGTGGAGGGGCTTAGGAAAGGAATCTTTTTCTCATCATTTATGTCCTTTTTTCAGTCCC
>NC_051415.1:35219978-35220157 GCF_015228065.2 Penaeus monodon
AGCTCTTCATTTTCCCTGAACTTTCCGTTGCTTTAAAAGTTGATTTAACGACACTGACCTGGTGAAGGGTGACCTAAACCCGCCAGTTCTTTCTCGATAAATTGTTTTATATTTCAAAAGCTATGAAAAAATGACATGCTTAGTGACAGGTTAACTGAAGGGTTTAGTAGATGAACGTT
>NC_051415.1:35220323-35220981 GCF_015228065.2 Penaeus monodon
ATCAAATTATCCTGTTGGAGTATACGTTTCAGAACGTTGTTACTCGGGTGCGATGACCCCTAAGTCTGATTAAGTATTCATAGTTTACATAAAAAGTTATCCTGTGATATCTTTTGCATGTTAAGCACGAAATGCTCGGGTCATTTAATCTACAATACATAAACATTAGTTAAAAACACTATTTTTCATTGTTTTATTGCGTCATGTAATATATATCAATGGTATAGCTCGCATTAATTTCCACGAATGCTAACCTCTTGTTGCCTCCCATTTTTCAGTTCATTCCCTCAGTTCATTCGCCGTTTGTGCTGCTGTTGTATTCGATGAGCGGTCCAGTGAGGAGCGTTCAGTGTTAATCGTACAAATTCTGGAAAGCTCTCCCTAAGTAATAACCGCTGAACTGTATCTCCGCCGACTTCTGATATTCTCCACATGTTGAAGCATATACCTGCAATTAACACTGCTGCAGCACAGTAATGAGAATAAATGAAAACCTGTACCTGCTTTTTTCAGCCTCTGACGGATATGATTGACGTTAAACAATAAGTGTAAATGATCTTGCTAATGAATATGCATTTCTAAAACAGGTGTTCTTAAATTATTGCCTCGATAGCCTCTGGGGTATCCAAAAAGGCATCATGCGAAAGGAATAAACAAA
>NC_051415.1:35221233-35221828 GCF_015228065.2 Penaeus monodon
CATGCATGTGTTTGTACATTTATAGATATAAAGGACAGCAAGTGCCTTTCGTGACGCTGTGCCGAAGGCGAGGCTGCTCCTCGAGGCCGGTCAAAGGCGCCATAATAAGTCGGCGCCGCCCCACGCCTCTCTCCAACGCCTGCTAAATCTTAAGATCAAAGGCCTAATTATAGTGCTATAAATTACTCGAAGTTTTTTTTTTATTGCAGATGCAGTTAATTTCTCTTAATGAGCATATATATTGCGAATCCATTCAGTGACGACAATGCAAATGATCTTTGTGCGACAGTTTAATGGCGTTCCTCTGGGTTCTTTAACCTGTCCCAAAATGGCTATAACGCGCATTGAACAGCATATCTATAGATGAATGACGTGGCAAAGACATGTTACGTATTTTTTGACATTGTCTGTACTGCCCATTCGTTCCTCTTTCAATTCCAAGCGTTTTGTGCTCATATCTCCTTCATTTGATTTTCTAATTGTCTCTCTACTTCTCTGGCTGCCTCGATCTGTCTAGGATTTTTTTCCATATTGGTGTTCGTCTTTCTATTTTATTATCAACATTTCCCAAGCGAGAGAAAACGATATAGAGAAG
>NC_051415.1:35221966-35222253 GCF_015228065.2 Penaeus monodon
CTCAAATCAAACTAATCTTGGAAGGTTAGCAGATGACCTGACCTCGTGCCCAGAGAGTGCGTGTTCTGCGACTGTGAAGGCTGACCCCCCCCGCCCCCCTGGCTCCCTGTGGCCGCCTCCGCGCCCCCGCCCGGACGCCCACCTGTACGAGAAGCGCCTATGCTCTACACTCGCTTCCTTCGAGCAATTAGCACATGCAGCCACAGGGGGTTTCACCGCACCAACAATATATTACAAATTTGTCTTAACTAGAGAGGATTTTACATCAACGGCAAACATGAAGACAG
>NC_051415.1:35222461-35222543 GCF_015228065.2 Penaeus monodon
CCTGTGCGGATATTACCTGAACCGTTCTGTTCGTCACTTTCTTTTTGTCTTTTGTTCCTTCCATTATGATTTTCTTTGTCTT
>NC_051415.1:35222591-35222671 GCF_015228065.2 Penaeus monodon
TTTTCTTTTCATTATGCTTCTTTGTTTGGGGAGTTTTCAATTCCGTGTTTTGTTTATTTTTTATCAATTCTTGTCTATTT
>NC_051415.1:35223159-35223534 GCF_015228065.2 Penaeus monodon
CACTTAATCAAGCAAGACAAAAAAAATCCCAATAAAGAATGGGGAAAAAGTCAACGTATGAAGAAAAAAAATGAATTTTAAAACTCATTTTGAACATTTCGTACTTTTTCAACTTCGCTTACGGAGAAAAAAAGTGATTCAAAAGATCATAATTCTGTAACTATCTTCAAATCTCATACGAAAAAGTTGTTACGAGAGTCACGGATTATCTGCATTTTAAACAGGCTCTGATGATACATAGGAAGGAACGCTGTGTGACGAAGACAAACGCTACATGAATTCCCTTAACAGGCAGCCGAGTCAATTTAGATCAGGGAAGGTACGGGGAGGGTGGAGGGGAAGTATATATTGAGGTGAGATGAACCCTCATCTCCA
>NC_051415.1:35224020-35224818 GCF_015228065.2 Penaeus monodon
GCGCTAAACAAGTCTACCAGTCTATCATTCCCGGCTAGCAAAACAATATCTGTAATATAATCAAGAGGGTTGTAAGTATATTTTAGCAACGTATATGCAACCTTTTCTGTATATCACTTCCTTGAATGTTACAACATGCGCAATGCAACATATATGTTACTATATGACTGTATTACCAACAGCACGGAAAAGAGGAAATTACATTTCAGGCAAAATTACATCGCGTTATGTGGCATCAAATCTCTTTATTTTCTGACGTGCGCCCCTGCATGCGTGCCATGACGAGTGCAGTGATGTAGTGCAGAGTGTTTATGCAATAATTCCTTATGAAATTCGAATTCAGTATTATGCGTTACTGAACCAACATTAATGAAATATTCAGTGTGATAAAACCTCTTGTTACTAAGCCTGCCTTTCCTTTATCGAATGTATTTGTACGCTTATACATCATTTGTTTGGTTATATTGAAAGAACACAATTTACATCATTATTATTCATAAAATACGTGCATTTCAGATCTTATAAAAGGAAAAGTGAAATCTGAAGTACGCCCTACCATTTTCTGAGGAAGAACTTTCGTACTCGTACGAAACACAGCAGCTCGTCCATAACAGACGTCACGAAGGGCCTCTGCACTTTTAAGGGTAAAATATTTATACGTTTGTCGCCTTAAGTATGTACGTGGTGGATACCGGCATTTGCATAGTCGTAAACGAGTAGAAAACTGGCATAAGATTCGAAAACGATATGCAGTTATGAAAGAATATATTAACTTAATGGATGATCTTACCCCCTTGC
>NC_051415.1:35225901-35225976 GCF_015228065.2 Penaeus monodon
AAAGAGACTCAAATTGTGCGTGTTTTTTTTTTCCCTTTTCTCTTATTTCATTTACATTATACTTATGGTTATGTG
>NC_051415.1:35226045-35226322 GCF_015228065.2 Penaeus monodon
CGGGGGGAGGGGGTAGCCTCTGGTAATCACTGTACAACATCATTACACTTCAGGAGAGAAACATTGTGTCTTAGTTTGTATAATGATGAGAAATAAGACGAATGATAGTGCCAGCGTTTGAATTATTTTCTTTAAAAATCTTTCGGTAAAGCTGCAAAAAAATAAGTCAGCGTTAGGTCTTGTTTTTTTGCGGCAGGCATGTGAGGTTTCAAAAGTTGAAACGTTGTAAATTTAGTGTTCAAAGTTTTTACTGTAAATTCACTCACAGATGTGCTTT
>NC_051415.1:35227238-35227668 GCF_015228065.2 Penaeus monodon
CTCGGGGGGAGGGGGGTAGCCTCTGGTAATCACTGTACAACATCATTACACTTCAGGAGAGAAACATAGATTTTAGTGTTTTGAAAGAAAATTGTAAGTCTTAGTTTGTATAATGATGAGAAATAAGACGAATGAATGTGCCAGCGTTTGTAGTATTTTCTTTAAAGATCTTTCGGTAAAGCTGTAAAAAAATACGTCAGCGTTAGGTCTTGTTTTTTTGCGGCAGGCATGTGAGGTTTCAAAAGTTGAAACGTTGTAAATTTAGTGTTCAAAGTTTTTACTGTAAATTCACTCACAGATGTGCTTTTTATATGACCGTAGAAGTATGAAAATAACTATTGTTTTTTTATTGTTATAATACATCATCTCCATACTTTACAGGCCAGAAACAGTGCAACGATGATGCAATGTCTATGCAGCATTTACAGTG
>NC_051415.1:35227724-35227953 GCF_015228065.2 Penaeus monodon
CACACCTTTTCTTATCAAGACTAATCGTCATGTTTACGTATCCGAAAATTGTAACACTGAATTGGTAAGTAAAATGAATGACGTTAGTTGCCAATAGTATTACGCGTAAGAGAGTGAAAATAAGAGCAAAAGTAATGGTAATAATGACAATAAAGAACTATAGCATTGAAAATAAGAGCATTGGTAGTAACGGCAACAAGCAGTGGCAACAACGGCAATGATAATAAAA
>NC_051415.1:35228090-35228327 GCF_015228065.2 Penaeus monodon
ATGTTGAGACTCCGATAAGACATGCAAAGTAGATCTCAGCGTCGCTTGCTCCACACCTTCCCCGACGTCCCCCCCAGCTCCTTGCCCGGAAATAAGAAATAAAAAATTCTCCCGTATTTCTTAATTCAATTTCGTTCAAATCTGCTTCCAGAGCCAAACGAACCTTTGGGAGAGAAGAAAATCGAGTTTCGAGTTCTCTGCGTCAGCGCCGAGGATGCTCGTCGAGAGGAGCCTCAG
>NC_051415.1:35228545-35228694 GCF_015228065.2 Penaeus monodon
CAATTCCTATCACAAACCACTAAGGAACAGATCTGATCACAGTTCCGAATCAGTTTCAACCTGAGAACGAAACACCTCGAATACAGCTGCTCTGCGCACATTGGTAATCACAAAAAGTTGTTTTTCTCCTCCATGGTGGTTATTAGATT
>NC_051415.1:35231247-35231768 GCF_015228065.2 Penaeus monodon
AGAATGGAAAACCGATGAATTATGAAATGAGTAAAATCCGTGAATATGAAGCTTATTTGTCTCAATGAAGAGGAAGAATTAAAAAGGTTAATATTGTTAGTAATGTTATTCATAAGTAACACAATATTTTTGCATCCAAACATTAGATTTTTAAAAAGTCGGAAAAGAATAAATTATTGTTACAATAATTGAATTTTATATATGTGTAATTAACTGCTAATTATGTTTCTCGGGCGGACCTGGGAAATACTAATGATTTACCAGTTTAGCAGTTTAAATAAAACACATTACATTATAACTGCAATAATTACAGTTGGAGTTTTATTGTGATCCATTTTTATTTTTGTTACACCATCTCAAAATTCCTTAAGAATCAAATGCTTTACAAAATAGTTACGGGGGGAAATCAAGTTTATAGATTTTCAATAGCTTATTGGCACAGAGGAACCATATGTCAAAGAAATTTCCATAAATCGATGTTGGGTAGTATCACCCCCCCCCCCACCACACTATAAAAAATC
>NC_051415.1:35231813-35232438 GCF_015228065.2 Penaeus monodon
ATGTTTGTGTACTGTCATTGTTATCTTTACTAGCTTAATGAACATTCTCTCACAAAAGGAAAAAGTCCATTGAAAATTGACTATATTCATAGTTTCATTTTACCATTCGGCAGTGTAGCGCAGTTTTTGCTCTACTGAATTGCACTTATACTGTTCACCATATTCACTGTAATCATTCTTTTCCCGATACTGAATTTATTTATAATTTGCAATGAAATAGCATATACTTCAGTTTCCTTTCTAGTCATACTCTCCACTATATTTGAATTAATCTTCCAGTAACTTTGTTTTATATACTCTTCACCATACCTGCATATCCATTATAATGCAGTACAAGGCTTCCATTGTACAACACTGAATTTATTATAACTTATAGCAATCAAACCTTGATTACAATTTTTGGTACAATAGTTATGCATATTCATCAAACATTCACCCTAATGATACCACCATACCTACACCTTCCACTACACTACTTCATGCTGCCATAATACTCACACTCCCCATCATACTTCATCATACTTTATTGGCATAATGCTCTCTCTGTGTTTAACCACTAGGAAAGGGGAGGCGAGACGGGCGTGCCAGAGGCCGATGTCGATCTATTATGCATGTGGACCAACGC
>NC_051415.1:35232524-35232919 GCF_015228065.2 Penaeus monodon
AAGGGAAATGTATTATTCCACTTTCCTGTTACGTATCATGATCTTTATCCTCTTTTCAATCTCCCATGTTCTCTTATTTTCCTGTTATTTCCCATCCTCTTCCTCACGTTCTTTTCGCCATTCCCGTAGCCCTTCACCTTCTCCCCAGCCCTATTTTCTCTCTCTTTATTCTCTCCCCTTCTCCGTTTTCCTCTTTCATTTTCACTTCCATCTCTTCCGTATGTGACCCTTTCTTCCCCCTCCTTTCTTTTCCTCTCCTTTGCCATCCTTAGTGCCCCCCTTCCTTCTGCATTCTCCCCTTTCCTTCCTCTATCCCCTCACCCTCCCCCCTTTTCCTGCTACAGTCCTCGGCTCTCTTCGCCTGGCAACAGAGCGTGCACAATAGTCGACTTTCA
>NC_051415.1:35236808-35237489 GCF_015228065.2 Penaeus monodon
TCTTTTTTTGCTCTGTTTAATCTGTAGAGCTGAGGAGACGAATTATTTATTATGGATGAATATTGTCAAAACTAACAAAGAAAGATATTATGACCAAAGTCTAACTCAGAAATGGACATTATGATTAATAATCGTAGCGCAGAAATGCATATGAATTCCATATTCCCACTCGAAAACATTTGCATGATCAAAGTGGAAGTCGGGAATATGTACAAATTCCTCGAGTGAAAATCTAACTCTGTTTACTGCAGAAAACATTACCGCTCATGTTCTCATTTGGCATTTCAGTTTTCACTGCGGCCTAGTAAAGAGATCAGATATAAAGTGCACATAAAAATTTATATGATGACCCGTAACTATGTACACAGTTTTAATACTGTGCTTTGACTCGAAAATACGTTATATATAAAAGTATCTCAGGGAAATGAATACCGTTTCTATATTTATTTGTCTTAACTGTATGAAGAGTTTACTCGGATAAAGGTATCGCGTCCATCTTTTAAATTGGAAATAAATGTTGCATCCAAAGAAGTGCGATGTTTACGCCAACAGGTTTTCTCAAATGAGTTATCCAGTTCATTCAAAACCAGGTATCCAGGATTTGAAACTCTTGTTCGCCCTTCACCATCTGTTTTAACTCGAGAAAAATGCAGATTTTGAACGCTCTGTTACAACTGCAGT
>NC_051415.1:35238224-35238994 GCF_015228065.2 Penaeus monodon
GTCTGTCTGCGTGTCGTTGTTTGAGTGTTTCGTCCGTTCGCCATTCTTCGTCTTTTGTCCTTTTCTCATTCCTCCCGTGTCTCTCTTCTCCACATCCATTCTCTCCACCTTTGAGAGCGTGCGTTAATTAACACCTCCGCGGCTGTTCCTATCTTTCATATATTCGAGAATTGTATCGTTTTGCAAAACATTCGTAAATGTTGTTGAACGAATGCGATTACTTTTAACATCTGTATTTCAGACCTTTTTAATTTGACAGTTTTGTGCTCGGGTTATGCTTATTCAGAAATTTAATCCTTGTCATTTGTAATCACGCTGCGAAACAGGTATTTATGCGTCTTTTTCATAATCCTTGCGATTATTTCTTGATCCTTTTACCTGTCTGATACGAGCGTGTGTGTTCAGGTGAATTTAAAGAAAAATAACAGCCTATGTTTCAAGTAAAGGCTGATATGATGTTACATTTTTCAAAACCGCAATGATAACAACTCTGTTTCATGTCTCTTTAACCGCGAGCAGGAAAATATGATTCTGAAGATGTAACATTAAATGTTGATGCTTTTATCGCAGGACAGGAAAGACACAAAAAAGACTAACAAAGGTGGGCAGGAAAATATTGAGGCAACTGCAGAGAAAATGTGGAAAGGAGCGACAAGCTATTAATAACAAGAAAGGTTGACTCATTTTCCCGCCGGCGGCGACCTCGAATGTCACTGATGTCATTGTGAGCAAAGTTATCGCCTTTTTAGTCAGTTCATCGATTCGTCGTT
>NC_051415.1:35239300-35239570 GCF_015228065.2 Penaeus monodon
GCCGGAGAGCGAGCGAGCCAGGAAGGCGAGAGACACAAGGCGACCCCGCCAAGGTAACCTCCGCGTAGAAAGAGCCTGAAGTGATTGCACAGGCTGCAAGTCAACGGGAAAGCAAAGTGATGGATCTGCCTCGTGCGTGGGACAGTTTGTTGCACAAAGTGTGATGCCGTGTTGCTTTTATTGCAATTTCTATTTATCTTTTAAAAAATGCTGTTATCTTTGAAAGTTTTTCATGATAGGATATGGCAGATGGTTACCATGAAAGGTAAT
>NC_051415.1:35241821-35242029 GCF_015228065.2 Penaeus monodon
CCCATTAAATTCACACAAATGCTCACAGTCAGCACAAAGGCAATCCAGTAACCGCTGCAATGCAACTTCTGGCAAGCAAACCCGAAAAAGAAATGCAGACAATGCAAAAAAAAACCTTCCGACTCTTGCTCCATGAGGCACATGTTGCAGAGCAATATCGGGCGCGCGTCACGATGTCCAGCAAGGGCGTAACTATATTGGATTGTAT
>NC_051415.1:35242152-35242685 GCF_015228065.2 Penaeus monodon
CCTCGGCCTTGTCTACCCCTTCCGCCATCATCCTCGTCTACCCTCCTCCACATTCACCCCCCCCCCCCCACCTTTGACGGATGGATTTCTCACCCCCATGACACCTCCCCTCACAATCATCCCCCCACACCCCCTCTCCCCGCCCCCTACTCTACTCTCACCACATTCCCCTTACTTCCCCTCCCTTACCCCCAACAAGGACCCCCACCCCCCACCCCCAATCCACAGAGGGCCAATAAAACCGATTTGTCATCCAAGTGGATCGGTAGCAAACGCAGTGGTTTTATTTTATATATCTATATATACAGATTTTTTATGGCGTTTGTGTATGCTTCTTTTTCATATGGTTTGTACTATTCCCTTCTGTTTGTATTTATGACTTTATTGGTTTGTTTCCTTGTTCCTTTTACTGCGCTTGTGATCGTGTTTTTATTCCGTCCTTCCAGTTGTTTTGTATTTTTTGGGGGGTGGGGGGTTCATACTTTTTATCTTCGTTTTTTCTGTCAGTTAAAAGGATTTTAACGTTCAGTAAT
>NC_051415.1:35243067-35243184 GCF_015228065.2 Penaeus monodon
ACTACGAGAAACATCAAAACATTTTAACGAGCCACCAAGAAGGTGCAGAATGGAAAATTGAGGCCGAGTTGAATCAAGGATCGCTGTCCTGTTTCGTTTCTGTTTTGGCCTTTGCTG
>NC_051415.1:35243553-35243897 GCF_015228065.2 Penaeus monodon
AACATAAAAAACACAGAAAAAATTCAACTGCGCTAGGGGAAAAAAAATCGGATTTCCTCATTAAAACTAACAGAGCCCGGAGTTAAATAAACATTACATACCGCAGTCTCTCATCCTCTCACTCTTCCGTCCTCCTGCTCTTTCAAAACGCCAGGATTTTTATTCATATTCCTACACGTAAATGTGTACTTTCATGATCTCGTATGTATAAATTTACTCAGCAATACATTTAGTCGCTGGGTACATATTCATATTAAATCTCATTTATTATTCGTAGGCCAACAAAAATATAGATTTCTGGGTACTAACATGTATACTACACATGTGCAAACATACAATGCGCG
>NC_051415.1:35243978-35245701 GCF_015228065.2 Penaeus monodon
GTCTCAGTTCTCCAGTTAACCTCCCACCCCGCCCCCACCCAGCGCTCCACACACATGCTCTCTCCCGATACAGCTGGAAATAGAGGATTCTTTAGCCTTATGGTAATGTATGCAAATGAGGGCTCGGCGCATGTATCTCTTGTGGTGATTTCGGGCGCGTTGAGGGGATCTCTGCGATGCGTGAGACGCACAGATGTTCGGGCACCGGGCAGAGGGCGCGAGGTTCTACAGGTATGGAGCAAGGTCACCACCACTACTGCAAATGATACGAATGCGACACTAGAGCGATGGTTTCGGCGCTGACTGGAGTTAGTCATCAGTGATTGCCTGTCTGTCATGATGGAAAAAATACCAAATTATAATGTAGGTAATCGATTTGCTGCATTTAACTGAAGTACAGACGATTCATAAATAAGTTCATAGACATCGTAGTCCGAAGTCTAAGCTCCGTCATCTTATTCGCATGGTCTGTGGTAACAGTGACAACTATGGTATGGAGAAGGACCTTTAGAGGCGGGCACGTGTGGAGAGTGGTGTGGCATTGTACAGAAGGGTACTTTGTGATTCTAAACATGAAGTATGACTGTACAAGCTCTGGGCATGACCGATACTGAAGAGGTGGTACAGTAGATGCGAGATAGAACGTGCATACATATAGTTGTCAAAAGTTAGACTACTGTGAAGAACATGTCAGAGAAGATGGAACTGTACACCCTGTTGAAATGTGTAGTGTGAGTGTTCATAACTGGGCAGGAGCTGAACGAGACGGAAATGGATATATGTGCGAAATTAAATCAATCGGGGTGGGGCGGTGGTGGTGAGAAATTCTAAATGGCTTTGAAAGTTGTAGTGTGCATGGAATCACTAGTAACATTACCTCGATGATAAATAGAGAACTAATACATGAAAGAAGAGAAAAAAAAGAGAACAGAATAGCAGATCAGTGCAAAGAGAATGCAAATCCACTTCTTTCTGCACAATAAGGGCACATTTAGAATCAGTGGAGGAGGTGCCGTAACATTTCGATATCGCTCGAACTCCTGTCGTCAACTGTTTCACTTCATGTTCGGACCACCGAGCACTTCTCGAAATCGACGGTACAGTCTCAGCATCTCAGTGCTAAAGGATTTTATAAAATTTGCCCAAATTCTGTGCAGTACAACTAAGTGCACATTTCAACAAATTTTCCAGGAGGGTTTAGAGGGTGTGAAATTTATACATATTTATAAACATTGATTATTTCTTAGAGTTAAAGTGTTAAATTGGTATATTATAAATTTAAAAATATAAAAAAATAGCTACCCAGGATATTTTATTAAAATAGGCTAGTGTGCAGGACTTTCAAGAATAAATAAATAATAATCTAATCTGGTGTTTAAGTTGCTGAAGAATGAAACATATTTCAGAACAGAAGAGTGACCGATTTGTTCATCGGAACAAAATGTTGTAATAATTTCCTATGTACAGTTGGAAAAAAAATAATACGAGTAAGTAAAATTGTGTTTTTATTATTAAGCCCGATATCCTTAACTATATAAAATTTACATCGTACACTGTGCATTTCTAGGCAAATACCACTTGACACATTAATCAGAAAAAAATATAAAACGTGATTTGTTTGATTAACCATAAAACCAGAACATGAAAATAAATTTCTTTTTAAATCAGAAAAGGTCCATAATAGCTTATCAGACACTGTATTAACCAGTTACATTCCTGTGTA
>NC_051415.1:35246367-35247102 GCF_015228065.2 Penaeus monodon
GAAGAGTATTGTGTAATAATTTATTATAATATACCTTTTTCAAAGTAATTGAGGCATGAGCATGGACCACACATTTAGAAATAAATCCCCTAAATACATAAAAACGTAATACATTATTTTAATGCATTTTTTCATGCGTTATTCTTGCTGTTATTTTACTTGACCCTTTGACATGTATGCATTACACATTTCTTTGTTGCAGTGTGCCTCATAATGTTATTAGTGAAACAGCTGTAGAGTATTTTACGGGCACATTTGAGCTGCATAATGACTGCGATATCCCACTGATTCTGGACAAGAATCCAAGGTCCATTTTTCAAAATACTGAAACTGTTCTGCAAAAGTCATCACACGTAATGAACAGAAGGCTTTGTGAAATCTAACACAACTGGAGATATAGAGCCAGAACAGAGGAAAACAACTTGACACAACGTTGGTACCAAAATAAAAATTGAAAGATAGAAAGGAACATTTTGTTTTAAATGGAGGGTAACGCTGTGTTTAAAATGTTTGGCCCTTACTATCAAAGGTTTCAAAAATGTGCATATTGTGACGGATTATGCCTGATGTAGAGGCGTAATTATTCTATCGATTCTTTAAACATATCATGGGGGAACATAACCCAAATTATATTTTAGTTTTAAATCGTAAATTAGGCTACAGGCATTTAATTCATATACCATAGCGTACCGGGAAGTATTATTTTTTCACCCTATGACAAGCCTATTAAGCGCA
>NC_051415.1:35247138-35247712 GCF_015228065.2 Penaeus monodon
ATTTGCCCCCACTATTTATGCATCAAAGCTGTCATTTTTATAAAAACTGAAAACAGGGTTCACTTCACTGATTTGGCATAGCTGCTGAATTCCCTTTTTTAGAGGGGGTGTATGGCATCGGCATCACGAATCACAGTATGCCTTTATTCTTCGAGAAATTTGGGACGTTAATACCTAGTTGAAGCTTCTTTTAGTCAGTATAACTGAACCAAACACCTAAAAATGAACGGTCGATTACTACAGACCATGTGTACAGCAAGGCCATTCATTCATGGTCGTTTGCCTGTGATCTACAAAATGTCAGGCGCCAGATTGCTAAAGGGACACTTTTCCTCGTGCGTAGGGGCTCGAGCAGTGCAGATTTGGACTCGTGGGTCTTTGATTAAAGAGACGAAGAAAAAATGACAATGGTATTGTTAACAATAATTGTTATAATGATAATCAAATACCAGTAGCAATCACGGTATTGGTAATAAATTCGCATTAGTTATGTTTTATTACAATAGCTACTGAAGGTAATGGTGACGATGACGATGGCGATGATAGTAAGGGAAAGATCATAGCTATTCTACTC
>NC_051415.1:35247982-35248103 GCF_015228065.2 Penaeus monodon
CAATTGGATAAGAAAATGCGTAATAAAAGTGAAAAGCTACGAGGGCGAGCCAGCAAGCTCGTGAGCTTTCTGTTGTAATGGATTCTCGCTCCAGAATCCTTAGTGTTTGGGTTAGACTAAA
>NC_051415.1:35248378-35248490 GCF_015228065.2 Penaeus monodon
CCCCCTCAGCCCCCTTCCCCCCAGGCACCCCAAAGAGCGTATTAGCAAAGGCTCCGAACAGATGAAAGTGCCAAGTCCGACTCAACGCGGCAGGAGTGGAAATTCAGAACAC
>NC_051415.1:35248510-35248963 GCF_015228065.2 Penaeus monodon
GGTTCAATTTTGTTCCACCTCTTAGGAAATTGTTTCTCATTATCCCTGGGTGGAGGGGGGGGGGAGGAAGCGGAAGAGAAGGGGAGGGAGAGAAGGGGGAAGGCGGGGAGGGGGGGGAGGAGCGAAGGTGAGGAGGAAAGGGAGGAGGGATGCGGGGAAGGAGGGAGGGGAGGAAGCGGAGGGGGGAAGGGGCAGGGTAGGGAGGGAGGGAGGGGAGAGGCGGCAGGGAGGGAGGAGGGAAGGGGAGGGGGGAGGGAGGAGGAGGGTAAGGAGATAGGAGGGGGAGGGGGGGAAGGGGAGGTAGGATGAGGGGGAGGAGAGTCGGAGGTAGGTGGTCAGGAAGTAATTTAAGCTGGTAGGACTATGTAACCAGGGTAGGGTAATGGCCGCCTGCTTCTATTTCGCACATCACCCATCTCTACACTAGGACTTTAAACATACTGGTACTTATGC
>NC_051415.1:35250196-35250650 GCF_015228065.2 Penaeus monodon
CTTTCATTCCATTGGCGATATGTGCTTTTTTGAGGTTGTAACATGCTTTAGCCATTAGCTCTCTCTCTCTCGCCCAGCCTTTTTTTGGTTTTGTGGAATGAACAGTAAGATTGAAAAAAAAGTAAAGAATAAAAAAGTAAATAAATATGTATATTTATTTTTTTAATGATGACATGAAGCAAACCAAAACAGAGGTTGGATGAGCCACGGCTGATCACCTTAATCATCTGTCGCGTTTATGCTTTGAAATAGATGAATATCACTGTCATACCTAACGTAAGTTACGCATTAATATTATTCCTCATTAAAAGATAATTGGTATTCGTTAATATCAGCAGATTATAAAAATTCATGGATTAATGATCTCGGCGATGAATGCCTTTCCGGTAATGAATAAGTGATCAGTTTGTGAGTTTATCTGGTGTTTCCTGATGCGCTTTTGTTTTCTTTTCTA
>NC_051415.1:35251085-35251521 GCF_015228065.2 Penaeus monodon
CATCCCCTCGCATGCAAAAGTCCCCTTATCACCTCCCTCGGTTCCTCTTCAGTGACCAGCCACGTCCTGCGCTCCTTCCTATCAGCTTTGCTGTGATCCTGCTTCATCCTCTCTTCTCCGATTCCTTATTATTCGCCGCCTCTCCTTCCTCGCCTTGGCGGAAAACGCGATGCATTTTCTTCTTGCATTCTTATTACGTATGCGTATAAGCTAATTGCGTATTCGTGCAATCTTTCAATCATATCATTGTCTAACCAGACAGGTTGTATTTTGCAAACCCGGGCCCACACTTTCACCTGCGATCAAACCTGGCGCGACGGGTGTGACAGCCAGACACGCAATAACACACTTACTAAGACAGAGAGTAACCCAAATACGGGCCCACACTTTCCCGGATACAACGACTGTAACTCTTCTCATCACTTCTCCTTCTCCT
>NC_051415.1:35251756-35251869 GCF_015228065.2 Penaeus monodon
CACCCACCAATAGCCCTCCATGCTCCCGGCCTCACCCTCCCCGCCCCGCCGAGGCAGAGTGAATTAGCATATCAAGACATGCTTTTAAGTGGGCGTGTAAATCCCAGGTTGCG
>NC_051415.1:35252069-35252193 GCF_015228065.2 Penaeus monodon
TTCACCTTCCTTTTTCTTCGTTCTCCTGAATTCTATATTTCCATTTCCTTCCCCTTTTTTCACACCTTTTCCTTTTTACTTTTTTATCTTCTCTGGCTTATTCTCCCCAAAGAATAACGCAAAT
>NC_051415.1:35252223-35252322 GCF_015228065.2 Penaeus monodon
TTTAATCTAGCAAAGGTAAATAGGTAAATAAAACATGAGGGTTAATGGCGGTCGTTCATCACGGGAGTAAGATGAGGAATGAACATTGTTACCCAAATG
>NC_051415.1:35253218-35253398 GCF_015228065.2 Penaeus monodon
TCACACCACGCCGCTCGCCCTCTCGCCCGAACCCCTTCTTGTGGGCGGAATCCCTTGCCTCGTAACATCCGACCGCATAAGAGGCAATCAAACACCTTTCACCGGTTCATCAGCGACGCTCTTGGTGCCGACGACGATGAATTCTCCTCGCCTTATTTCTCGTAGGATTCGAACGTTTTT
>NC_051415.1:35253970-35254221 GCF_015228065.2 Penaeus monodon
TCTTTTCGTGATTTTTTTCTTAAGTTATTTTCTCAAGTTACGATGACTTCAAACATATTTTTTCCTTACTATTGTCCTTACTTCACATAAAGATTAAACCATTCTCTCGTTCTTTCTTGCTTCTTCTTCGTCTTTCTTTCGTTTTCTCTTTATCGATTCTTTTCCCTATTCTTTTTTTCTGTTTCTTTCTCGAGGTTTCTGAATTTTTATTCCATTTCGTATGAATTCTTTCTCATGTATTCAGATTTATT
>NC_051415.1:35254670-35255103 GCF_015228065.2 Penaeus monodon
AATCCAGATTCCTCTTCAACCATATTCTTTTATCCCCTCCTCTTTCTCCACGTTATCCCCCTCTTTTCATTCCTCCTTCCTCTTTTTTTCCTGTCTGAGCTCGCAAAAAAAATCTAGAAAATGTCAAGAAATTCTGTTCGAATTTTATGCCCTCAGAGACGGTCGCTCGACTATGAAAAAAACGCATATATATAATATTCATCTTAATACGTTTGATGAGGAAAAAAAATACTTTTACAGAAGTAATGAGAAACGGAAAGGAAAAATATTTATAAACGGAGTAAGAAGAGACACAGATGGAGCGGTGATGCTAATAACGCGGTCATGGCGAGCATCTCTTCCAGCTCTGCATCTCGGTTTCATCTCCCACTTCGGGCTCTGGCCTCGTTGCAGAAATCCAGCGGCCTCTCTGCTTTGCGCTCGGACACTGGTT
>NC_051415.1:35255463-35255650 GCF_015228065.2 Penaeus monodon
TAATGGAGATAAGGTCGAGCCATTTCTCAGGCGCGAGATTACTTGAGTGTCAGTGGAAATTAAACTTTTGTGAATCATGTTTCCCGGTTGATTGTGAGAGGAGAGCTTCCGCCTCTCCTCTTTCTCCTCTACCTGTTATGCCGCCTGTCTTTCTCGCTCTTTCTCGCTCTCTGTTTGCCTACCTTAG
>NC_051415.1:35255826-35256223 GCF_015228065.2 Penaeus monodon
CTGTCTTCTTTTTCCTTTGTTCCTTCAATTCATTTATCTGTGCATCGTTTCGAGGATAAGTGCATAGTATCTCTTGTGATATCCCTTATCGAGGCTGCAAATTTCAATGACTAAATATTTCTTAATTCTAAACCTGACATAAATGAAAAAAAAAGAAAGTTAAAATGGAAGAAAAACAGCACAAGTTACATATTGTAGTGCACACCACCAGTTGGCCTTCATTTGCATTTGAATATGGTCGCCATAGCGTTCCAGAGTGATGCGCTGAGTTTTCTGTCAAATTCGAGACGGCCGCAGGTGAACTTGATCTAACTCATATATACCGTGACCCCTAAGGAAGGCAAACTCTGATGGGTTCCTTTTTTAAGGTTTACAGTAACGTTTGTTGATCTTACTC
>NC_051415.1:35256295-35257223 GCF_015228065.2 Penaeus monodon
CTATCTCTCTCAAAGATTATAACAATGATGCAGAATTTTGCGTTGTATTTTAACGTTAGATTACCATAAATTTACGTAATTTTACTTTATTTATGATTAGCTGTCTGAATCTATCTGTTAAGAATGTTTAACAAATGTATTTGAGCCATAGTGATCTACTGAAACCTATTTTTCATGAATTTTGTACGAAACATCTTTGACAACGATGGATATGTAGTAAATTTTTCGAGAAGCTTTGACATAGTGAATCATGTTATTTTGCTAATCGAATTGGATATAGAAAAACAGCATGTTAACAAAAGTGGCCGGATCTCTGATAACGTGCTAGTTAATTCCGGTGTGCCTCAAGGCTCAATTCTTGGACCTTTAATTCGAGCAAGATGTAAGCGGCTTTAATGAGAGATAGCTGTCATTTGCTGATGACTGTGCTGCCCCCAGTAGCGGCAAAAATCACATTACCAAATAATTACTGGTAATCCACAAATTATCAGGTAACAAACTGGTTACTAATAATTTGACCGTAAAGGACGCAAGGCTTTCAAAGAGAAACGAATGACAATCAAGGAAACTTTGGACGAGTAATATCATTTCAGCAAGAAAAGGGGGGGGAGAAGGAAGTCAGTGGCCAAGTTTTGTCGTGCCACGCCGCTCGGTCGACGCTGCGAGTTCGTGGTCACGGATGCTAACACACTACTTACATGCTTATTTGGCAAAAGGTAAGTTTAATACTTACTTGACGTAAGCGTATGTGTCTACTTAATTTCGTAAACAAAAGTACAAATCTGTTGAAAGTCAAATATCCACAGGATTTTTGGGCGTTGGTGTTCTCACTTAATTGTTAATTTTCAACAAATGCTTTGCCCTTGTTGATAATTATCTACACTAGTTAAATCAGCTCCATGAGAGCTAAGTCTGCTCACAATTCCAG
>NC_051415.1:35257265-35257557 GCF_015228065.2 Penaeus monodon
ATGCAGTGTTAGATCAAAACCGAAAATACATTTGTTCGCGACTTCATTGTAATTACAGGGCTATTATACATTAAATCTTTCCTTGAGTTTTGAAAAATGTCTTTTTCACAAAACAAAATACATGACTTTTACTGAACAAATCCTCAGTGGTTTTGAATGTAGGCCATGAGTAGAATAAAACCATTTTTTTTAGCTAGGATCAAAGCACAAAAATAACTATAACTTATTTTTGTGCTTTGATCCAGCTAAAAAAATTATACATACGTAAGTTTCCATGCAGAATTTCCTATTC
>NC_051415.1:35257591-35257954 GCF_015228065.2 Penaeus monodon
CCTTATTAGAAACAGTATTGCTTGCGTATTTCCCATCCTCTATATTTTAGTTTTTGTGTTATAACCCTTTATATTTTTTATATGTTAATATCCTTTCGGTATACATATTGCCACGATGAGATTCTTTGAGATGTCTGATTATTTTCAAAATGTCTGGTCTCTACATCTGGTTAACGGGCTTCTTTGGCCTAAAAGCTAAATCTCTCTCTCCTTTCCTCAGCCTATTCTTATACTGTTACGAATGTTGTTCATACGCTGAACCCTATTACTGATCCGTAGATGGTAAATCCTAACATTTCTGGTGTTTTTCCTGTACCTACTTCTACTTCCTCTTGCTCACTTCTGATAATTTCTTTGCTAACG
>NC_051415.1:35257978-35258234 GCF_015228065.2 Penaeus monodon
AACGTACTCACCGTTTATTTTCATCAGCCCATGCATGATGAAAGAAGATGGCCAGTCCCATTTTCATTTTACCAAATTCTGTTCTCAGGTATCATTCGAAAATGCTCAGCAACAAATTACATTAATATGGTAAGTCGTTTTGACGGAAATCTCCATGAAAGCGCGGCCGGCTACTGAGACAACGTGATTCTCATAAAAACGCGGGACACTCATGCCGCTAAAATGGTCGAGTGTTACTATTGAGTTCAATCAGCTG
>NC_051415.1:35258261-35259092 GCF_015228065.2 Penaeus monodon
TAGATATGCTTATATTTTTTGGACGAATTTTTATCGACGATGGGAAATGTAACATAAGGCTGAGGTGCAGCAGAGCATGGAATCCAGTTTGAGCCATGAAGATTAGGTCATCTAAGAGTGATGAGAGGTTAATGATGCGAAAAGGAACGAGTGGACATTTAAATGAAGTGCATGGATGAGGGTGAGTGAGAGAAAGGAAGAGGGAGAATGAAAGAATGAGAGGAAAAGAGGAAGCATGAAAGAGAGAGCAAGGCAGAGCGACTAAGTGAATAAAGGAAAGACACAAAGTATATCAGTGAATAAAAGATAAAGACGGAGATAAGCAGAGTGAGAGAGTATGCTGTAAAAGGTTTCTTCAAAGAGGAGCTCGACGGCTCGGGGAGATGGAGTCCCTCTGTGACGTCATCAGGCCTCCCGCGCTTTTTCCGAATTTCGAATTCGGCGGCAGTGCTTTTAGGGGCGGATGTCGACGAAACTACAGACCTTATTGTCATTTTTTGTTGGTTAAATTCATTCCATGACATCAAAGATTGCACGGACAAAAATACGAGATTTGCTTCTCGCCTCTACCCCTTAGCATTGTATCAATCTGTTCCCGCCAGCCGATTATAGTTTCATCTGCTCACATTCCTGTTTACTCTTTTACAGTGCATTTCCTCCTGCTGGCTGATGCTTCGATTACCTGCAGGCTTCGGCTACCTGTTTTCCTTTTTTTTTTAAATCACGAAGCAAATTTTTGCCCAGCCTTCAATCAAACGCCTTGAAGAACAGAAGAAAAAGAGTTTGTGTATTCAGGAGCTGCCAGGCTACTTGATGGGCCGTCTTCCCGCT
>NC_051415.1:35259269-35259358 GCF_015228065.2 Penaeus monodon
CATTTATCTGTCTAATTATCTATCGTTCAATCAATCTATCTTTGCTTACCTATCTATCGATAGCCTACCTCTGTTCTCTCTAGTCTTTC
>NC_051415.1:35259421-35259692 GCF_015228065.2 Penaeus monodon
TTCCATTGATTCCTTTTCTTTCTGTCTTCTGCTTCTCTTTTCTATCTCTCTCCTTACTCATTTTCATAGACTCACTGGGCCCGGGAGTGCCAGAGCCACAGGGTCGGAAAGCCTGAGGGCCCTGAGTCTGCTGTGTCTCGGCCCTGCCTCCGGAGCTGCGTCCCCAACTGCCCCTCAGTGACCTCTCGGAGTAGGAGGCTGTCTCGGTCCTCCTTGTTCTCAGTCCTAGCGGGGAGCAGGCGACGTTTTGCATAGAAGCCGCATCTAAGAA
>NC_051415.1:35259755-35259849 GCF_015228065.2 Penaeus monodon
AGATATGTGACTGGGTGTGGCGGAGAGTATAGGGAGGTCTCGTGATCATGGGTGTGTGCCCCCCCCCCCTACACCCCGACACTTCACTCCGGCT
>NC_051415.1:35264596-35265295 GCF_015228065.2 Penaeus monodon
GAATATATAATGCATTTGTACACCTCAAGGTTTTCATCATCCCTTCATCTATTTACTCACATCCTTTAGAAAAGAGTGAGAGGAAAAAACAGTTAAAGAACTTTCTCACTACTTCACTTTTATTCACCTACTAATCTGCCTAAAATGTACTCCTATATTCATAGTGCTTTAGTCATTCATTCCCTTCGTTGGGAGACATGAAATCCCTGAAATCCCTCGCAAGTTTTAATGAACTCGCTCGCCCTTTCCGTTAGAGGCAGAGGCGCTATTTCCTTATGCTCGGGAACACAAACTTTCCATTGTGTTGTTTATAGTCCATAAAAAGAAATTTTAGGCGTGGAAACGTCTTCTTGAGACTTTAACGACTTTTAGAAATGTGCCAACTTTTTTTTCTGTTTACCCTCCGTAGTTATTCTGCTTTTGCAATTAAAGCAGTGTTCGTAAAGATACCCTCTTCGTCGTCTTCATGTGCGTGAAGACATAATTTATTTTCGTTGTTATTCTCTTTTTATGTAATTAAAGCGCTGCCTTTAAAAAGGGTAAGATTTTTCCCACCTTGTCCTCCTCCTCCTTCATCTTATTTTCCTCCATGTTCGTCATCGTCTTTATGCCGTGGAACATCTTGAAACTTACTTGGCTTTTAAAAATGTGCCAAACATTTTCTTCTTCTTTAATTAAAGCAAGGGCACGTTATAATTC
>NC_051415.1:35265343-35265706 GCF_015228065.2 Penaeus monodon
ATTTTCCTGTATCACGAAAATATCTTGAGATTTCGACGACCTTTGAAAATGCGTCAAACTTTTTCGTCTTCGTTGTCGTCGTCTTCGTTTTTCTAATTAAAGCCAATTTTTACTCGTGTTTTTCCTCCTCCTGTTTTTCTGCTCCATCACCGTTCTCCGCCTTCTTTCGAAAGTATAGATTCAAACACGAGGACCTAGCAAGGGGAAGTTTGGCCAAAGTTATTAAGCTCCTGGTCGACAAGTTCCTCGGGTCTCTTCAAAGGCATATATACTTGGCTGTGACCTTTGAGGAGAGGAATTGCTATGTGGCCTCATTTTGTTGTTGCTTTTCATCATTTCTGTTCTGTATCCTTTCTGTCTTGA
>NC_051415.1:35265736-35265847 GCF_015228065.2 Penaeus monodon
ATGTTCAAGGCCAAAAACAACAATATAAACAAAAAAGGCAGGTTCGAGCATCACATTAACCATGATAATAACATTACCATGACAAGAGTGTTTTCGCGCTATGCAGTATGA
>NC_051415.1:35266074-35266344 GCF_015228065.2 Penaeus monodon
GACGGGAAATGGGATTCGCTCTTCCAAGTGTCCCCAGGAAGACGCGTGTTCAGGCTCTGGGGTCATTTAGTATAATTAGGCGTGGAAGCATTTACAAAGGAGCCCTGCTGATGCGCTGATGCGCTGACGCAACAAAATTCTTCTTAATAAGCGAAAAATATACAAAGGTATGTCTACTATGTGGCCAGGAATACAAATGCGCTGTAATGATTTCTCAGGAGAACAGTTACCAAATACATACTCAAGATGTATAGTAACATATAATCACGA
>NC_051415.1:35266621-35266693 GCF_015228065.2 Penaeus monodon
CACATAACCATAAGTATAATGTAAATGAAATAAGAGAAAAGGGAAAAAAACACGCACAATTTGAGTCTCTTT
>NC_051415.1:35270530-35271340 GCF_015228065.2 Penaeus monodon
TATTGCAAGGGGGTAAGATCATCCATTAAGTTAATATATTCTTTCATAACTGCATATCGTTTTCGAATCTTATGCCAGTTTTCTACTCGTTTACGACTATGCAAATGCCGGTATCCACCACGTACATACTTAAAGCGACAAACATATAAATATTTTACCCTTTATAGTGCAGAGGCCCTTCGTGACGTCTGTTATGGACGAGCTGCTACTTTTGAAGTGTGAGTACGAGTACGAAAGTTCTTCCTCAGAAAATGATAGGGCGTACTTCAGATTTCACTTTTCCTTTTATAAGATCTGAAATACACGTATTTTATGAATAATAATGATGTAAATTGTGTTCTTTCAATATAACCCAAACAAAAGATGTATAAGCGTACAAATACATTCGATAAAAGGGAAAAGGGAGGCTTAGTAACAAGAGGTTTTATCACACTGAATGTTTCATTAATGTTGGTTCGTAACGCATAAAACGAATTCGAATTTCATAAGGAATTATTGCATAAACACTCTGCACTACATCACTGCACTCGTCATGGCAGCATGCAGGGGCGCACGTCAGAAAATAAGAGATTTGATGCCACATAACGCGTGTAATTTTGCCCGAAATGTAATTTCCTCTTTTCCGTGCTGTTGGTAATACAGTCATATAGTAACTATTTTGTTGCATTGCGCATGTTGTAACATTCAAAGGGAAATGATATACAGAAAGGTTGCATATACGTTGCAAAATATACTTTCAACCCTCTTGATTATATTACAGATATTGTTTTATAGCCGGGAATGATAGACTGGTAGACTTGTTTATCGCCC
>NC_051415.1:35271755-35272123 GCF_015228065.2 Penaeus monodon
TTCATCACACCTCAATATATACTTCCCCTCCACCCTCCCCGTACCTTCCCTGATCTAAATTGACTCGGCTGCCTGTTAAGGGAATTCATGTAGCGTTTGTAGAGTTTGTCTTCGTCACACAGCGTTCCTTCCTATGTATCATCAGAGCCTGTTTAAAATGCAGATAATCCGTGACTCTCGTAACAACTTTTTCGTATGAGATTTGAAGATAGTTACAGAATTATGATCTTTTGAATCACTTTTTTTCCGTAAGCGAAGTTGAAAAAGTACGGAATGTTCAAAATGAGTTTTAAAATTCGTTTTTTTTTCGTACGTTGACTTTTTCCCCATTCTTTATTAGGATTTTTTTTGTCTTGCTTGATTAAGTG
>NC_051415.1:35272611-35272783 GCF_015228065.2 Penaeus monodon
TGAAGCGAAACAACAAGAAATAAATAGACAAGAATTGATAAAAGAATAAACAAAACACGGAATTGAAAAAATCCCCAAACAAAGAAGCATAATGAAAAGAAAACAAGAGGAGGACAAGTGAAAGATAAGAGAGAGAAGGGGGGCAAAAGCAAAGAAAATCATAATGGAAGGG
>NC_051415.1:35273022-35273313 GCF_015228065.2 Penaeus monodon
CTTTTTTTCTCCTTTTTCCCCTTTTTTTTTTTCCTTTTTCTTTTGCCCTTATTTAAAAACTTCCCTGTTGGTTTGTTTTTTTCCCCCCCGTCCCCCCCCTTTCCAAAACTTAACTCCTTCTTCATTTCTCCCGGGGGGGGGACCCCCCCCGGGGGGGGGGGGGGGGTTTTTCCCCCATTGGGGGAAAATTTTTTTAAAATTTCCAAATTTTTTTTTGGTTTCCCCCTTTCCTTTTTTCCTTTTTTCCCCCCCTTTCCCCCTTTTTCCCCCCCTTCCCTTCCTCCACCCTTC
>NC_051415.1:35273427-35273968 GCF_015228065.2 Penaeus monodon
CGTTTGGGAAGTTGATAATAAAAAAAAGCGAACACAATAGGAAAAACCCAGACGATCGAGGCAGCCAAAAAAGTAGAGAGATAATTAGAAAATAAAATGAAGGTGATATGAGCACAAAACGCTTGGAATTGAAAGAGGAACGAATGGCAGTACGACAATGTAAAAAAATCCCGAAACATGTTTTTGCCACGTCATTCATCTATAGATATGCTGTTCAATGCGCGTTATAGCCATTTTTGGGACAGGTTAAAGAACCCAGAGGAACGCCATTAAACTGTCCGCACAAAGATCATTTGCATTGTCTCACTGAATGGATTCGCAATATATATGCTCATTAAGAGAAATTAACTTGCATTGCAATAAAAAAAAAACTTCGAGTAATTTATAGCCTATAATTAGGCCCTTTTGATCTTAAGTTTTAGCAGCGTTGGAGAGAGGCGGGGGGCGGCGCCGACTTATTAGGGGCGCCTTTGACCGGCCTCGAGGAGCAGCCTCGCCTTCGGCACAGCGTCACGAAAGGCACTTGCTGTCCTTTATATTT
>NC_051415.1:35274303-35274994 GCF_015228065.2 Penaeus monodon
TTTGTTTATTCCTTTCGCATGATGCCTTTTTGGATACCCCAGAGGCTATCGAGGCAATATTTTAAGAACACCTGTTTTAGAAATGCATATTCATTAGCAAGATCATTTACACTTTTTGTTTGACGTAAATCATATCCGTCAGAGGCTGAAAAAAGCAGGTACAGGTTTTCTTTTATCTCATTACTGTGTTGCAGCAGTGTTAATTGCAGGTATATGCTTCAACATGTGGAGAATATCAGAAGTCGGCGGAGATACAGTTCAGCGGTTATTACTTAGGGAGAGCTTTCCAGAATTTGTACGATTAACACTGAACGCTCCTCACTGGACCGCTCCATCGAATACAACAGCAGCAAAACGGCGAATGATCTGAGGGAATGAACTGAAAAATGGGAGGCAACAAGAGGTTAGCATTCGTGGAAATTAATGCGAGCTATACCATTGATATATATTACATGACGCAATAAAACAATGAAAAATAGTTTTTTTAATATCTAAATGACTTTTTATTGTCTTTGTAGATTAAATATATGAACCCCGAGCAATTTCCGTGCTCAAACAATTGCAAAAAGATATATCCAACAGGATAACTTTTCTTATAGTAAACTATGTAATACTTAATCCAGACTTAGACTGGTTACAAATCCGCCATGGCGTCGCGAGTAACAACGTTTACTGAAATCTGTCTCCTCTC
>NC_051415.1:35275115-35275283 GCF_015228065.2 Penaeus monodon
CAGTTAACCCGTCACTAAGCATGTCATTTTTTCATAGCTTTTGAAAAATAAAACAATTTATCGAGAAAGAACTGGCGGGTTTAGGTCACCCTTCCCCCAGGTCAGTGTCGTTAAATCAACTTTTAAAGCAAAGGAAAGTTCAGGGAAAATGAAGAGCTTCTCTCTCTA
>NC_051415.1:35275372-35275808 GCF_015228065.2 Penaeus monodon
CTCCTCATGTAAGCAGCACAATATTCAGTTCCACTAACTTAGAAACTAATTCATCAGAAAAAAATGCAATATAGATTTTTAAAAAATCGAGGCTTTCCCAAAAACCACGTTAACTCGCACCCCATTACCAAGCACGCAAACACACACACAACAAAGCAAATAAACCCAAGCACACAGAAAAAGGCATAAAGATGAGAAAAAGATTCTTTCCTAACCCCACAGGTTTTTAGCTCCGGAGTTCCACCTGTTGAGTGAGCCGATGGGGGAACGAGCCCAGGCCCCAAAGCAATTTCTGCCTCGTGTTATAAGGTTGGAGGGAAGGTCGAGGTGGAGGAGTGGAAATGGTGAATGGTTAATGAGGGTGGAAATGTGGATTTCTTTAAGGGTGAAGTCGATGATGAGGGATTGTGGGGTGAATGAGCGATTTTGGGGATGA
>NC_051415.1:35275838-35276535 GCF_015228065.2 Penaeus monodon
ATGATTGGGGCTGATAATGCTTGGGGACTGAGGTTTTTTTGTCAATGGGTGGATATACTGAGGATGAATAGGTATTTTTGTGGATAATGACATAGTTGCAATATTTGTGGATGGGGGTTTTTGGGGAACGAAGGGAAAACTTTGTGGATAAAGCTGGTAGTAAGGATCTTGCTCGTGGTCCTGTGAATTTGGGGATGATATGGGACGGACGGATGTCCTCGTGGATAGTTTTGGGGATGAACACCTGGTGAGTGGAAATTAAGGGATTTGGGGGTGAACAGCCTTTTTAAAAAAAAAAAGGGATAATGAAGACTTTATGCTTAAAATTCAAATGTTTTTTGGAAATGAATGGATGAGTGATATTTCTCCCTTAAATTTTGGATAAAGCTTATAAAAATTTTTATCAGTAATGTAAGTTATCGTGAAAAAGGGCGGTTGTAAACCCGAATGACATTGCCTCGGGGGTCTTACTAGGGGACATGATTAGGGTAACCAATTAAATGATAATACAAAACGCAAAAAAAATTTTTTCCTATTGCGAAAAAGTCAAAAAGCAATATGAAAAGGGAAAATAATCCTCCTTGCGATAAATCCTATATTTAATCCAATATTCAATTTCCCGAACAAATCCATTTATCTACACAAAACGAAAATTTGCCTTTTAAAAAAAAGCCCGGGAAAAGGGAGGGCTTGAATG
>NC_051415.1:35277934-35278823 GCF_015228065.2 Penaeus monodon
TTCTCCCTTTCATCCTCTCTGCCTCTCTCCCTCCCCTACCCCCTCTCCCTCCACTCTTGCCCTCCTTCCCTCCGCTCCACGCCTCGAACCCGGGAAACTTCCGCCCGCTGACCCCTGACCTTCGCCTGTCATCCGAAGGCCAACTGGCGCTGGTGTCGCGGCCGGAACGAATTCAATTTAGCGAATTAACCTGACGCGGCCTCGCCTCTCTCCGCGCTGCGTGCGAGGGGCTGCAAGAGGGCTCGGCTGCGAATTCAGTTTTTAAAATTTCTTCTCTGGTGAAAGGGTTTAGTTTATGCTAGTAGTTGATATCGATTTTCTTTTCTTTTTATATCTTTTAAAAAGATCTTGCTTCAGAAGATGAAAGTCATGAGAGTGAATATGAATACCATGCAAGGTAGTTTTAATCTTCATCAAAATATGTAAAATATATACACGTTTTCCATAGACGAAGCTTATAAAAGAGTGTGACTCTTCATCTTACCTTCTGAAATAATTCCTTCACAGTTGTCGCAACGAATCCACTTTTTCCCGCTCTGACTCACTTTTACTTTATGAGTTTTTCTGAAGATCAAAATCCCATTTTTGGGTTATTTTCTTTTCTTAAGTGTCAAGCGCCAACGTCTCAAGATGAACAGAGAGAAAGGGGGAGTCAAAAAGAAAAGAACTGGTGGTAACCCTCACTGCATATCTAATTTCCTGAAGCCTTTGAGCAAATGAGTTTACGTTAGTCCTCCGCCTTCTCCTTCATCCACAGAGAGGTCGTCACTTTTCTAGTTCTGCGTGAGGTTTTAACCCTTTCTTGAAATCTGCTTATAATCCTTCAGCTTAAAATTCGTCGCACATTCTTCGAGAAATCCCTTAAAGGATCTCTCATCTTCAAAGTCTA
>NC_051415.1:35278874-35278978 GCF_015228065.2 Penaeus monodon
TTCGCTCCCGGTTTCTCTCTCTCTTTCCCTGTTAATCTTTCATTTACTCTCATTCTATCTCCGTATTTTCTGTGTCACTGTCTCTGGTACTGTATTCTTACACA
>NC_051415.1:35279513-35280060 GCF_015228065.2 Penaeus monodon
TTATGAAGTGACTATTTACGATGCTCCACATTTTCGTCATGTTTCTTTCATTTTCGTCTTTAGTCAAAATTAATCGTTCAGTTGCTTTGTTGCTGTCTTTTTCTTTTTTTTAGCGTCATCACTGTTATTACCGTCATTATTCTCATTATGTTTATATATTTATATTTCTTGTTTCAGTTGCCTTGGATTGGAAAATGTGTGTAGACAAACACAATTTTGGGATAAGAATGCATGCGTTTCTTTTGTGCTTACTGTGGTGTACGAATGCATGCTTGTATGTGTTCGTGCACATGTATATGCGAGAGCACGTGAGCTTAATTGCGTACACACAAAACCTTAATAACTCCACGAATCCTCATCATTAGTAAATTAAAGTCGGGTTCCATCGTAAAAAAATATCATCCTTTTTAGTATTCACATTAATAACATAGAGACGGTAGAAATATTATCTCAATAAAAAAAATGCATGCAAACAGCCTGCTTCCTTTAGAAACCAACGGGAATGGAAATCCAGATAATTTCAACAGATGTAAGCCATTCATGCCGG
>NC_051415.1:35280863-35281379 GCF_015228065.2 Penaeus monodon
CTGCACTGCCTGATTTCGAGAGCCATCCGTCCATGCTGTTAACGTCAATACTTGCGCTAGAATATAGCACAGCTGAACCATTTCCCGCTGTCATAGATACGGTGTCTTGCAGTCGCGTTGTCACCAATGGCATCATCTCATTGAATAACAAAAGTAAATAAAAGGCTATGCCTGCAGTTACATTTTGCCGTATGACATCGTGATGTTATTGAATTACTATTTTGGTTGATGTTATTTTGCGCTCTTATTTATTCTGATCAGCTGACGTAATATCTATTTTTAAAACTTATGCACATTCAAGGTTTGTCTTCATATAATTATCTGCCTTCAGTGGAACTTTCTTATTTGTTCACAGAAGACTTGGCGAATCGGATTCCTGTGGAGGGAAATCCCAGTTTTGAATGTGGCTGCTATTCCTCGGAAGTCATCTTTATCAACATGAGCTGTTGATACCTGTCCCATGTGTAGCGCATGCAAGACGTTTCATCAAAATCCGCAGTAAACCTTTTTTATGCT
>NC_051415.1:35281645-35282009 GCF_015228065.2 Penaeus monodon
TGAGATTCAATAGCGACCATAATGTTGCTCAAAACAGCCCCTACAACGGTAATACTACTGCAAATGGTAACCGTAACGCTTATCATAATCGCTGGCCGTGTATGAGGCACTGTCCGAATTCGCAGCCTGGGGTAATGCAGCCGAAGTTCTGCAAGTTCCGTGCTGGCGATTTATTTTTTTCGTTTCATGTTACCACAATCGAAATTCTGCAACCAAACAGACAAAACCCTTCTGATAATACAAGTGCATACATATCTAACCGAATTTCTTCAAATTTAAAGGACTTGTGTTTTTTTCGATTCGATAAGCATCCGTACACAGATGGCAAACTGACATTTTCTTCTTGCATAAGGAGCTATACTGC
>NC_051415.1:35282041-35282240 GCF_015228065.2 Penaeus monodon
CCAAACTACTTGTATTAGTTCGTGTGATTGTGTGTCCAAATATGCCCCCTTTGGGATATATATGCACTTTTTTTAAGAACAGCTTCATCCAGTCAACTTCACACTGAATGCCAAACATTGCTGGGTCCTGAGCAATACACCCGCTGGATTTCATCTTCACGCAGTGGAAGATTCTCGAGATAATCGAAAAGGAAACAGA
>NC_051415.1:35282340-35282754 GCF_015228065.2 Penaeus monodon
CACGCCAGATTAAGGAAAACTCTGAACTCTAAACCATAAGATATTTGCTTTTAATACACCATGCAGAGATATCGTATGACCTTTTGCGAGGCGTGGCTGTGACCTTACTGTGATGCAGTAATGGTTCTTTCTAGAAGCTTGAAAATTGGTAATTGGAAACTCCAAATAATACGAATGTTGCCAGCAGGGAAATTCAGTCGCCTGGGTTTACATTGTCAAACACTGTTGTTACTGTTCTATTGTATGCTCGTTATTATTGTTGTAGTTTCTAATTTGTCATCATCTCTGCAAAAGTGCTTGTGTTGCTCTCCTTTTTATTGTTGTTATTGTGCTCTTTATCACTTTGATTCTTATCTTGGCTAATAATTTGGAGTATTGTCATTTTCACTGTTATTGCTCTAATTATCACGATCG
>NC_051415.1:35283022-35283480 GCF_015228065.2 Penaeus monodon
AAAAAAAAAAAAATCCGCGGCAACATACCCAGGGCCGCATACCACGTAATCGCCAGAGCCTCCTCGCCTCCACCTCGCACCAGAGTCGCCACGTCCTCCGTCCCCCAGCCGGCGCAGCATCTTCTTCAGAACAATTAACATCCCGAAGACTCTGAAACAGGGAAGCAAAGGGGTCACCGCAGGCCTCCCCCGCTCCCGCCGTCTGGTCTTTGATGCCTCGAGTTGCGTCATCGAGAGGCAGTCTGCGATTCGCCTTTATTGAGGGCAAACTATCTGATCAAAAGGATGTTATTCATTGGCTTGGTATCGCGCACGGAAGGGATCAATCTGACCCGACTTGTGAAGCCCCCAAAAATGTTTTTTTTCTCTTTCCCGCGATTAGTTTAGAGGGATCATGATTATCAGGAAAGGGCTTTGAGGTGAGAGGCTTCTAGCGGATTGGATTATGTCTGTGTATG
>NC_051415.1:35284155-35284467 GCF_015228065.2 Penaeus monodon
GGACGGAGATCAAACCGGTTATTCGCCGTTAGCTTCATATCCGCCCGGGAAATAAGGCATCGAAAGCTTTTCTCTCTCTTTTCCTCCCCCCGCTTCTCTCTCTTTTCTTCTTTTTCTTTTTTCTCCAGTCTGCCTTGATGTGAAATGATGTATGTAATGAAATCTGATATCGAACACTCTCCTTTGGCTGTGGGAATGGCGTTGCCGTTGCGAGTTTTTAAAAAATCTTTTCAATAATTTCTACATATACTAGATTCACTACTCTCCATGTCATTTGCTGTTCAAGCATGTAAAGCAGCTTTGATATCTACT
>NC_051415.1:35284816-35285268 GCF_015228065.2 Penaeus monodon
CCCACAAAACACACACCCCCACATAAAAAAATTAAAATTATATATTAAAAAAATATTAAATTTTAAAAAATATATATTTTTAATTAATTTTTAAAATTTTAAATTATTAAAATGGAATTTGTTATTAAAATACCCAAAAAAAAAAAACAACCCCCCCAAACCCCCCCCAAAAACCCCAAAACCCCAAAAACCCCCAAACCCAAAAACGAAAAAGGAAAAAATTTTTTTTGGGAATAGGCCCCCGAAAAAAGAATTGCAAGAAAGGGGGTTTGTCCTTTTTTTCCCCTTTTCTTTTTTTTTTTCCCCTGTGTTTTTTTTGATCTGTTGCCTTTTTGGGCTTTTTTCCGTTGCGGGGTTTCCCCCCCCTTTTTTATTTCTATCTGTCTCCTTTTCTTTTTTTCGGGGGGAAAAAAACGGGTTAGCCTTAGCTTTTTCCCCAAAATACTTTTAAA
>NC_051415.1:35285309-35285381 GCF_015228065.2 Penaeus monodon
CCCATTCCTATTAAAATTTTAAAAAAAAATTTTATATGCATCTTTTCTTAATTTCTTCCTTTCAAAAAAAAA
>NC_051415.1:35285691-35286245 GCF_015228065.2 Penaeus monodon
CCCCCAAAACACCCCCAAGAAAGAAAAATATTTTTGGGAAAATTTTAAAAAAAAAAAAATTTGCATGAGGTGGGGGCCCTTTGGGATCAAGGGGTTTAAAACATAAAACCATTCATAAAACACATCGTGACGTTAATGCAAACGTGACCTGATTGCCCAAGGTAAATACGAAAATCGCTCGTGCATGATTTTTTGCTTTGTCGAGGCCCTGTGTTCTGGATGGCAGCCATGAAGGAAGGGAAAAAAGGCATACTAGGGGAATTGGGGAATAGTCAGGAACTGGGGGGATGAAAGACCTGGCACACACGGAAAGACAGCATTTGGAAAAACGCGTGCACGCACAAGGACACGGGCAGACGACAAGCTTTATGAAAAAATACAATGAAAAACTCATCACCCAAAACTGTGAATAAAAAATAGGAAGAACAGAAATACATGGAATCCTAAGGCCCTTTCCTTAGGGTCTTCACAACAAACATACAAATCTATATATCCCTTTTTATCAATATTTTTGTTTTTATCTGCTTATATTTTTCCCAAGACACAACAAACAA
>NC_051415.1:35286535-35286636 GCF_015228065.2 Penaeus monodon
TTTAATATTTATACATATACATAACCTCCGATAAATAACAAATCCCCCAAATTATTATATCACATTATTAAAAATATTTTTATATAATATTAAATAAATCT
>NC_051415.1:35286663-35286928 GCF_015228065.2 Penaeus monodon
CCCGGGGGGTGGTGTGTGTGTTGGAAAGTGTCACGGCGGGGTGTGCCGTGGTTGTCTGGTGTTTTGGGGCTGTTGTTGGCCCCGGGGTTGTTCCTTAGGGGTTTTGTTGTATGATGTGCAAATAATATTTAAATAAGATAAAGAATATTATAAAAAATACACACCCACCCCAAAAACTCCCTAACTATATAAGATATAAATAAAATAATTAATATATTGTATAACCTATAAATAAATAGTTTAAAATTTGAAAATAATACATTTG
>NC_051415.1:35287030-35287550 GCF_015228065.2 Penaeus monodon
GAATATACATTTAGCTACATGAGGGGGAGGGGGGGAGGCGAGGAGGGGGAGGACTGGGGGACTGCTGGGCTTAGAATGGGTAGGAATGACGGGATCGATAACAGGAGGAAAGGATAATGAATTGCAAGAAGGAGGGTGTTGGGGAATGGAAGGGAAATGATAGTATGACAAAAGATGAAGTAGAAAGAAATAAAGAAATGGAAAATAGGAAAGGGTTTAAAGGTTAATATTTACAAAGCAAAATAATCATAAACACCACAGAAAGGAGTGACAGTGAAAAGGGTAAAGAGGGGGGTTAGTGACGATTAATGGTGCGACACGTCAAAGTCATATAACAGTTTTGGAAAGTAGCGATTAACAAGGGCGATTTGCGCAAAGTTTCAAAGGAAGATTGTGGAATTTGCAGGGGTGTCCGTCGGGTAAGGAGAGATTACAGAGGAGAAAGGGGATTAAGGACGATTAGTCACAGTTTCAGAAGATGTCAGGAGGGAGAGAATTCAGGGGGGGGAGGCTGTTTTGA
>NC_051415.1:35289134-35289217 GCF_015228065.2 Penaeus monodon
GGGGGGGATCGTGATATTTGTGTATGACAAGAGAAAAAAAATGCAAAAATATTTGGGTTTTTTTTTTGTCTCCTCTATGTTTT
>NC_051415.1:35289926-35290056 GCF_015228065.2 Penaeus monodon
AATCTTGAAGCGCCGGGGGTCCCATACATGCCCCTCGAGATTCATGGAAATCGCCCCATTACCATAATTTCTTCAACAGGCTCCCATAAAGGTGCTCATCCTTGTCTCCGTCTTGTTTTCCCTTTCTTAA
>NC_051415.1:35291436-35291610 GCF_015228065.2 Penaeus monodon
TAAAAGGTGAAAAAAATAGAAGTGATAAGGAGAAGAAGGGAAATTGTAAAAATCAGGAGAATATGTGAGGAAGGGAACACTACTGCCCTTTCTTTAATCTTTTTTGTTTTCTGTGATTTTGGAAACAGAGAATTATATATTTATGAACAAAGGGAAAAGACGTAGATCAGAGGG
>NC_051415.1:35291681-35292183 GCF_015228065.2 Penaeus monodon
GCCAAGCAAAAGACACGCAGAAACAAAATTATCATAAAAAATCTTATTTACATAAACAGGTGCTTTTAACCAGAAAATAGAGAGCCAGTACCGTTGTCTCACCCCAGGTTATCATGTTAATACCCTCGACATTCTCACAGGATTCCAAGACCTTTCCCCCTTCTCCCCTCCCCCTCCCCCTTCCTCCCTTCCTCCCTTCCCCCTTCCCCCCTTCCTCCCTTTCTCCCTGCCCCCTTCCTCCCTTCCCCCCTTCCCCCCTTCCCCCTTCCTCCCTTCCTCCCTTCCCCCCTTCCCCCCTTCCCCCTTCCTCCCTTCCTCCTTCCTCCCTTCCTCCCTTTCTCCCTTCCCCCCTTCCCCCTTCCTCCCTTTCCCCCTTTCTCCCCTCCCCCCCCCACTTTCCCCCCTCCCCCCCTCCCCCTTTCCTCCTTCCCCCTTTCCCCTTCCCCCTTCCTCCCTTTCCCCCTCCTTACGACTCTGTCCAGCCTCCCTCCCCTTCGACTTG
>NC_051415.1:35292264-35292452 GCF_015228065.2 Penaeus monodon
GCCTCACTCCCACCCCCTCTTAGAAACTTCTTTTTCCCTTTTTCCTTCCATTCCTTAATTCCTCTTGCCCCTGCTTCCGTAGTTCCTCTCCTATTCTTTCTTGCTTTTATCATGTCTGTTCCCCCATTCCCATAATCTTCCTCTTCCTCTCCTACCCCACCTATTGCCCTGTTTTCTCTTTCAGGGTT
>NC_051415.1:35292585-35292964 GCF_015228065.2 Penaeus monodon
CCCCGCTTCTTCCTCGCCCCGAGTTCCTAACCCGTCTTCCTCCCTCAACGCCCTCCCCTTATACCCACTGTCTCCCTCTCTCCTTCCCCCCCCTCCCCTTTCCCACCGTCTCCCTCTCTCCCTCCCTCCCTCCCTCCCTCCCTCCCTCACCTTATACCCACCGTCTCCCTCTCTCCCTCCCTCCCTCCCTCCCCTTATACCCACTGTCTCCCTCTCTCCTTCCCCCCCTCCTCCCTTTTACCAACGTCTCCCTGCCTGCCCCTCTCCTTTTTCCCCCTCCCTCTCCCTCCTTTTCCCCTTTTCTCTCTCTCTCTCTTCTCTCTCCCTTTTCTCCCCCTCTCCTCTCTCCCTCTATGCCCTCCCTCTCTCTCTCCTTCCC
>NC_051415.1:35293417-35293685 GCF_015228065.2 Penaeus monodon
ACCTCCTTACCTGTTTTTCCTCTGCACCCTTTTTTTTCCTTTTTTTCCCCTTTCCCCCCTTTCCGGGCTTTTAAAAAAACCTTTCGGCTCGGTTTTGGGGCCCTTTTTAAAAAAACTTTTTCCCAACTCCTCCCCTCTTCTTTTCCCTTTTTAAAAAATTTTCCTTTTTTTTTTTCCCTTTCCCAAAAACCCCCTTCTTTTTTAAAAAGAGATGGGGGGAAAGGAAAGGGGGTAAGTGAAAAAAAGGGGGGCTAGGGAAAAGGGAAGA
>NC_051415.1:35293723-35294414 GCF_015228065.2 Penaeus monodon
AACGAAAATAGAATTGAAAGAGAGCCCCGAATAGAGAAGTTTCTAAAAAGACTTCCCCCCCCCCCCTGGGGAGGGCGGGGCAACAAAGAGAACAAAATTTTTCCCAGAGGGAATGTCCCCTTGCAACAGAGGAGGAAGGGGGCCCCCCCCCGGGGGTTCCCCTTTTTAAGAGTGAGGGTTTGGGGGGAAGGGGGAGGGGGGGGGAGAATAAGGAAGGGTTTTTAGGGAGGAAAAATCAGGGGGAAAGTGTTCCCTCTTTTTGCATGCTACCGGGAATGTAAAATTTGAATATGAAGGATTGAAAAGGCCCGTCTCGCGTGCAGCGTCCCTGTTTGCAAAAACCTTGAGCAGTATGCAGTGCAGGCACGTGGGAGATGGTTGAGAATTATTGAATTTGAAAGAATCAAAATATTTACATGAGGTGGTTCTGCACACAATAGTAACACACATGCAACATTAACGCTTTGAAATATATAAAGAACAAGAGCGAGAATGTAACAGCTATGTAGAATGGAAAGGGAGGTGCAGTGTGATATTAGGGAGAGGTGTGTTGCATGGGCCTGAATTTATTGATTTCAACATCGTGGTAGAGGAGCATCAATTGCTGGACATAATGCCTCTAATACACGAGATTTAAATGTGCCCTTCGTCATTACCCACATAGCTTTGCCGAATCATGTTGCTGTGTCTT
>NC_051415.1:35294955-35295179 GCF_015228065.2 Penaeus monodon
CAAGCTGACGACGGAGCTCCTGAATTTCCTAGTATCGGACACTTTCCATGAGCAGGTGCAGCGCTCGACCCCTGTAGTTGTTAGCGGACCTCATCCAACTGCTTGTTGCGTTCCTCGAGCTAGCGCTGGAGCTGTTGAATCTGCCCCTCCTGTTTTAGTTCACCCTCCTGAGACTTATGAAGGTTGCGGTCTGCTGGCTGCATCCTAGCCTCTGAGGTTGAGTA
>NC_051415.1:35296706-35296964 GCF_015228065.2 Penaeus monodon
TTCCACATACCTACACAACCAATTAATTAAACGCATTCAAATGCGTGCAATGATGGCAGAAGGAATTCTGCGTCCTAAATCAAGCAAGGGTGTGGTCGAAGCGCCTGCTGAGTGCCTGTTGAGTGCCTGCTGAGTGGGTCACAGCTCACGCGGAGATGCCTCGGTGGAAGGTCGTGCTTTTAAAGAGGCCACGCGAGAAGGGATTCCAGCGGAGGAAATCCTAAGGAGGAGGGAGGCGCCCGGGAAGGAGTGGCGGCT
>NC_051415.1:35297194-35297427 GCF_015228065.2 Penaeus monodon
AGATATGCTGACAAAAATTATGATAATTATGTTGTTGCTTTTTCACGTAGCAAAGACGAATACCGCATGAATAATAAATGCACATATATTCTAAGCTTAAATTATTAGATTAGTTGGTAAATCTGCGTGCAAGTATGAATAATGATTGAGCAGATAATTTTTTTTACCTTACATGATATTTCCGTTCACTGCTCTTTGCATGTTAAAGAGTAATATAGATAGACATCATATAT
>NC_051415.1:35298907-35299593 GCF_015228065.2 Penaeus monodon
TTCCCCTCCCTCTGTCGGGTTCGAACGAAGTGAGAGCCAAACCCCGATCAAGGACAGGGAATCCGACTCTCTGAGCAGCAAGACTCCAGAAGAATTGAACACGAAGGAGTTAGTATTAAGTCCCGAAATAGGTTTCATTTAAGTCCTATTATCAGTCCCTGTTATCGAGTCCTATTATTGAGTCCCATTATTAAGTCCTATTATCAAGTCATTGTTAAATCCTATTATTAAGTCCTAGTATTGAGGCCTATTATTAAGTTCTATTGTTAAATCTTATTATTAAATCCTATTGTTAAGTCCTACTATTAAGTCCTATCATTGAGGTCTAGTGTTAAGTCCTATTATTAAATCCTGCTATTAAGTTCTTATTAAGTCCTCCTATCCAGTCCTATTATTCAGGCCTCCTATTAAGGCCTGTTGTTAAATCCCATTATTAAGTCCTATTATTAAGTGCTGTTATCAAGTCTTGCTATTAAGTCCTGCTATTAAGTCCTATTATTATTTCATGCTATGAAGTCCGATTATTGAGTCTATTAAGTCCGGAAATAGGTTCCATTTGCAGCAAAATGAGACAGAAACAGAGGAAAAGAGGAATAGTAGTTAAAACAAACAGGGAAAAAAAGAGAATAGGATGAAAAGGGATCCAGGAAGGTTAAAAGGAATTGTGGAAGAAAACGGACAATAAA
>NC_051415.1:35299958-35300241 GCF_015228065.2 Penaeus monodon
ATACATATGATTACAGAATAATATGGAATTCAAACAACTGACATTATAAATGAATACTAAAAGTAAAGTTAGTATTGTAAAGGAAATGTAAAAATACATAATTATAAATTCAAAAGGATTGTAAACTTAAAGACTGTGTCTGAAAACGCTAGAAAATATGATTTTACGAACGATAATGATAACTATAGAAAAATGAGATCGATTATGAAACAAATATGAGAACGATTTAGTAAAAATCTGAATCTCTCCCGGTTTTTCTCTCTCTACCTATCTGTCTGTCTAT
>NC_051415.1:35300738-35301004 GCF_015228065.2 Penaeus monodon
CGATGAATGTTTAGATAACGAATAATATGTATTTTTCGTTTTCTACTATCTCAATTTATTCTCTGTTTTCATCAATTTTTTTTCCTTTTTTTTGTCCTGAAACTCTTATGGTGTTAATAATACATGGGAATGGTATAATACAATTAATTATTTTGCTGCAAGATATCAATTTATTCGCGCACACATATGCTTAGCTAAATTATGTTTTAATTAAAAATCGAAGATATAAAATTAATTAATCTCTTGCAGAGAATTCAATCGGACAT
>NC_051415.1:35301829-35302238 GCF_015228065.2 Penaeus monodon
TCCTTGCCTCATGACAAAGCGTCTGCACCAAGAGTGAAAGGCAGTAAGAGTGACAGTGAAGCTGTGGTGTTATACAGATCCAGATGCCGCCATCACCTCCCCTCCTCTTCCCCTCCTAATCCCCCCTTCCTCCTCCTCCTCCCTCCTCTTCCCCTCCTCTCCCCTTCCTCCTTCTCTCTCCCTCCTCCTCTTCCCCTCCTCTTCCCCTGCTTTCCCCCTTTCCTCCCCCCCTTTTCCCCTGCTCTTCCCCTCCTCCTCCCCTTCCTCCTCTTCCCCTGCTCTTCCCCTCCTCCTTCCCCCTTCTCAACCCCTCTCTCGCACCTGGGACTGGTGGGGAGCGAAGACTGCGCCGCTCGAGTACTTTTTCTCTCCTCCTTTCTGTCTTAGAATCATCTGTGGTTTTGTATGC
>NC_051415.1:35302323-35302652 GCF_015228065.2 Penaeus monodon
CTTTTTTGGTGCGTTTTTTGTGTTTGTTCGTGGTGGTGTGTGTGGGGTGGGAAAAAAGAGAGCCCAAACTAAAAATCTGAAACCAAAGAACAAGTAAACTGTCCAACCAGGGAAACGATGGCCCCATAAGTGATACTGCAATAAAAATCCCCCTCCCCCACCTTTTCACCCCCTTGACCACCCTCCCCCTTTTCGCCCCTTGACCCCCCCTTCTCACTCCTCAACCCCGCCCATCCACCCCCGACCCCCCCTTTCTCCCCTGCCCCCCCCCCCTTTTCCCCGGGAGTGTTATCCGCAAAGTTTAATGAAAAGCTTCAGTGGTCTCTCTC
>NC_051415.1:35302737-35302995 GCF_015228065.2 Penaeus monodon
TGGCGGAGGCTTTGTTTCATTCTTTTCGTCTTTTTATAATACCTTCTTTTATTTTTCGATTTTTTTTTTTTTTTATTATTCTTTGTTCGTATTCCTTTATTGTGTCTCTGTTCTATCTATTTTCGCGTTGGCTTTTCTGTTTGCGAGTTTGTTTGTCTTTTTCACCATTTTCACAATCAATTTATATTCACATTTCAACCATTTACACAATTTCAGCTATATATAAATTTATCCTCACTATTTCCACTATTAACGCAT
>NC_051415.1:35305107-35305218 GCF_015228065.2 Penaeus monodon
AGTGTCTGCCCTTGTATTTAGTTAGGAAAAGGAAGGAGGGTTGGGGGGGAGGAACAAAAGGGGAGAAACAAGGAGGAAGGAAAGGACGCAGTCATGATAAATGACTGCACT
>NC_051415.1:35305315-35305815 GCF_015228065.2 Penaeus monodon
TGTTAGAGTAAGGGACGGGGTAAAAGGACATCATTAGAGATGTATTTAAATACAGAAAAACAAAACGAAGAATGCGGTGAAAAACGTAGTGAAAGTGGAGGACAGAGGGAAGGATAGCAAGGACGACGGGGTAAATAACGTAGAGGAGGATAGACCCCAAGCCCGCCCCTCGACCAGGCATTCGCTCAGCCTTCCCTGGGCAGGAGGAGGATCCCTCGAGGCTGCCGTGAGACACACACCGGTCCTCAGTGATAGAAGCCTAAGCTGGATTAGGGAGTCTCCGGTGCGTGCGAGCGGGGGGGGGGGTCAAGGGGAGACTATGAGCTGAGCCAAGTTGGAGATCCTTTGGCGAGTGTTACTGCTGTGTAGTAGGAAGTGTTGTGGTGGAATCAGCGGGATTTGCTTTGTGTGGTGGAAGGGGGTTTTGATGCCCTTGGGTATATCAGCTCCTCGGGACTTGTTCGTTGATGACGTACCGTATTTGCAGCATATTGCTATTA
>NC_051415.1:35306032-35306669 GCF_015228065.2 Penaeus monodon
TCCCCTCTTTACTCTCACTTAGCGTGGGCCCTTCGCTCCGCCTGAAGGAACACTCGGAGGGTCCCATGAATGGAGGCTTCCTGGGAATCCATGAATTCCTTTGACTCCTGGAGTAGCGCCGATGGACCGCCAAAGGGCACTAGCCTCTGGTTGACTCCTAAAAGTACTGGTTCTCGGTCCTCTGCTCCAGGTCTCTCAGTGTATCAATAGTTCTTTAACATAGACGATAAAATATGAAAACGTAGCTGCCCTACGAAGAGAAAGTTGAACACCTCAGTATCCTTTACCTGCCAGAAATTCTTGCTTGACTCGAAACGCTGAGGATTTTCCGTTTTCCTTCTTGCCCTTCTTCTCTTATAGCTCTGCATTTTTCGCAACAGACTTCTGGCGCAATAACAGAAGACAAAGACCAGAGTACTCAGGATTCAACGAGACTCTTGTGCCTTCGGCGGTCTATCCGCAAGTCAGGCATGCGTTCGCTGCGACACCCGTCTCCTCAGCGATGGCCCCAAGAGGAGGCACTTGGGCGGCGTTTTTACGACTCGATCGGCTCAAGGTGCTTATCACGCAGCAGGGGCCCCTCAGCTGAACGAGATAGTGAATATAATCTAATAAATGAATACTGGTGTGTGATAAG
>NC_051415.1:35307063-35307170 GCF_015228065.2 Penaeus monodon
CATCTGGGCTTCTTTCCTATTCTTTCCCTTCTCACTCGCTCATCACAATCTTATTTTTTTTCTTAGTATATGCTATAACTAACGTGATTACGTTGTGGATATATCAC
>NC_051415.1:35307507-35307681 GCF_015228065.2 Penaeus monodon
TCGGCGCCCTTGACGATAAGCCATAAAAGTAGACATAGAATCCCCTGCGATCCGAGAGACGGGGAGCACCGCGCGCTGCCCTTGGCGAGGGAATTCCGGGGGGCGGCCGTGGGCGCCAGTGCATGCCTGGATGTGTGGCAAGCGAGATGGCTGCATGTGTGGATAGACGGATAG
>NC_051415.1:35308295-35309699 GCF_015228065.2 Penaeus monodon
CAGTTTGGTAGGGAGAGCTTGGTCCTTAGATTTACTCCTGTAGATGGAGGAATCAGCAAGCTCTAATGCTGAAGCTTATTTAACAGCAATAAACCAGAGAAAAATGTTCTTATACAAAGAGCTTTATAAGTTTGAAAATAATCAATAAAGTAATTATGAGTAAAGTAATTATACTAGTTCTTCTGTTAAGCCTCCGTTATTACGTTGCAGTTGATATTACTCCTGTCATTAGGAATATACAGTAGTAATTACCTTCATAAGTTACCAACTTACTCAATTGCACTAGTTTAGCAAGTTTACAAGACACATAACAGGAGTACCCTCTCGGCACGCTCTTATAAACTTTATTACTCCCATTTACTAAAGAATTGATTATTTCTCTTTCCCACTTATTCACAGCAATCACTAAGAATTTCCCTGATCACATTCTTATTTAATCATCAACATAAGGCTACAAGTGTAACTGATTATTTCCCTTCACTATGTCATCCATCAGCTTTCCGTTGCACTTGTTCATCAGCGTCATTTTGTCTCTCTCCATTGCATTATGTCAAGCATTTCAGATAATCTATGCATCTCTCTTGCATTTGTACACTGTTAGGCGAAGAGGGGTTCCATTTGGCGAATATGCAAACAGCAAAAATACATGCATGAAAACCAAATCACTAATTATACAATAATATCAGAAATACATTTACTTCCCAATTAATAATCCGTAATTGAAATAGAAAGAAGAAAAAACAACTAACTACATGCGTTACAAAACTATATTGATCGTCATGAGAAGCCTTACTCCTGGAGCAAGTGAGAAATTTCCACTATTCAGACTAATAGTTCCTCATGCATCTGCACACTCGCTAAGCGGCGCTCGTTCAGGTGTTTCCTACACATCTTGCCAGCGCCGCGCGTCCCCGCTTCCGGCGTCTCTTCGGCTCGTTTCTGGGTCCGCTGTCGTCCTTGAATCTCGGTTAGACGAGGCATTCCTTTCGTTGCCTATAAATGCCCTGTGGCCTTTAATAGCTCTAGTAAGAATGGTCAGGTGCCCTACTTTCTGAATAATTTCTGGGCCCCATTCATATTTTCTATTATCCTTAGCGGTGACATCACACACAATTCACTATTTTTCAACAGTACTTTACTATTTCTCCTTTATTTTCCACAAACATGAATATTAGATTAATAACTGGCGCCCTCATATCGCTATGCTAAGGCCAGGCCGCCTTTTTAAATGTATTAATAACGCGATCATTATCTACAAAAAGATCGATTTGTCTTTGATAGGGAGAGAGTTTTCCGTCCTTTAGCTGGTAATAACATAATAAATTTTGCTGAATAACAAGGTAATTAAGAGGCTAAGCCAAAGCTCTGCCAACACCGCTGCATATCATTTATTTCTTTAAAAAT
>NC_051415.1:35309862-35310435 GCF_015228065.2 Penaeus monodon
TGTATAGAGTGTGTGATGTTCACAGTTTGACTTCTTCGCTAAGCTGGCCGTGTTTTCTAAACTTCGCAATTCAAATTTCGAGACTTGGGTAATCAACAACGCCAGTCTCCTTTGTGACGGGGATGTCGTTATTTCAGTCTCGCGAAACCGGATGAACAGGGCACGTGATGCATCGGTGCTGGCTCATGGGAACCTGACCTCATCCGTCCTTAGTTTTGTCATATTATCTTTCCAATTATTATTTTTTCACTTTGTACGCTCTGATTGTTCTATTATGAGGTTCTATTTTTTCTCTTTACTTGTTTCCCGTTTCTCTTATTCCCTACTTTGTCCTTCTTGTATCCAATTTCTCTATTCCCTTTTTTCTGCCACTTTTCTTCGCTTCTCCTACTCTCTATGTAATATATTTTTGCATTTATATTTCTTCATCTCGCCTTCTTATCTCCCTTATCCCTTCCCCTTCCTCTTTTTCCTTCTTTCTCCTATTTCTTTTTCTAGTTATCCTCTTTTTCGTTTATTTTTTTTCCCTTCATCATCTGCCTCTTCTTTCTTTTATCTCTCTCTTTTTCCCCT
>NC_051415.1:35310636-35310728 GCF_015228065.2 Penaeus monodon
AATCCCTGTGTTATGAAGACA
The DNA here is from genome assembly GCF_015228065.2 of Penaeus monodon. Classification (NCBI taxonomy): domain Eukaryota; kingdom Metazoa; phylum Arthropoda; class Malacostraca; order Decapoda; family Penaeidae; genus Penaeus; species Penaeus monodon. The sequence goes on from NC_051415.1 coordinate 35,310,658, forward strand.
GATTATCCTGGACAGACCCCGATCTTATGGAGGATTTGTGGACAAAGGCTGATATATATTGCGTTCTGCCC
>NC_051415.1:35314870-35314952 GCF_015228065.2 Penaeus monodon
AAGCCTATATCTAAAATGTACATGTCTCTAAACGTGTCTACATCATTTTCTTCTACCTATCTATCCTTACACCTCTTTAATT
>NC_051415.1:35315685-35315882 GCF_015228065.2 Penaeus monodon
CGTATCCCAATGGTATTGAAAGCCACACTGACAGAGGGATCACAGGCGGCCACCACCAACGGACGCTGAGCCATTAATTATGATGTTCAGTCAGCCACCGGTTTATCATGCAAGACTATCTCTATATCGCTGTAGGAATTTTTGGCCATTATTCATCTTGTTTGTCTGGTCCACGAAAGGGTGTTGTCGACAATGTA
>NC_051415.1:35317268-35317615 GCF_015228065.2 Penaeus monodon
TCATGTACATAGGAATATGATGTGACACAGGGAGACAGAGATTAGTTCAGAAATCTAAGATATAGGAACCGATTTAGCAAATCTTAGAGAAAACAACACCACGATCCTAAAAAATATAAATAATCACTTGCTTTTACGACCTACATGTGTTCGTAAAAAAGCCGCAGTATTTATGAAAGCTAGACTGAACATATATATCCATCCAGGAATCGGTATCGTGTGTTTGATCCCGAATGTTATATGTCAGCAATATTTTCGTGCTTGTGAAGGAGGCTCTTTGTTCCGGATATTTAAATGTAGGAACATAACTCTGCTTTATAACACCAGTTGAATTGCATACCTGTTGT
>NC_051415.1:35318799-35320277 GCF_015228065.2 Penaeus monodon
CCAAATAAAAGTTATACATAGTGCATGAGTTTGTGCAGCACAATACTGGCTGAGTCTGAAGGTTTTCACACTCATTAAAGCACCCTCTTAACTTCAAGCATATCTAATAATTGATCAAGGCTACCGATGATAATAATGATAAATAATTATTTGAGATCCAGAAACAAACTTTACAACATAATTTCATGGGATACGAAACTTCAAATTGCAACAAATTGTTAAAGTACAAACGAAAAACATGCAAGTCACACTGATACCATCATAAGTAGCAAAGTACACGCATTAAATGTTTTCAAACGAAGGCATAATACATTGTCTTTATGCCACTGATTTTTTTTTCTGGTCTTTGTTGGTTTTGTTCTGACGGAAGCTACAATGCTTTCCATTCTCGGGCCTCTGTCTGGCTCTGGTGGTTCTCAATAAAGGCAGAGAAGGATTGCATATGGGTTAGTTTCATTGTCTCTTGATTGGAACACATTTGCAGCACTGGTTATAGCCTCAGATACAAAATTTGCATATCTAAATGCAACACAGTCTTAAAGTTTTACTAATCTAAGGGTGGGTACGCAAACAGAGCATCGTAACGTAACTCCGACGCGTAACAAAACTGCCGGTGTGAACGGGACCTCGTAACGTCACTGCGTAACAACCGAGCAAAACAAAAGTGGGGGGCGTTCCCTCCATCAATTGCCCTTTTTTTTCGCGTCATACAAAGGGGGTTTCGGGGGAAGTTCGCGTATCACCCCGGGATGCGCTACCCGCTGGCGCCCGTCATCCAAATAACCCCATGTGCCTTGCCACCGAGGCTGAACGGAATGGAAATACTGTCCTTTAACTAATAAGGCACTACGAGAAAACCTTATTATGGGATGCAAAACACGCAAGGCATTTTAATAACATGCATTGCAGTGATGCGTGGATACACATTGCCCAGAAAACGGAAAACTGTGACTACCACCATCTTTTCTTTCTTTTCCTCATATATGATGATGTACATCAATCTACACGGCAGCTCCATCAGGTGAATTTGCTAGTGTCAGCACAAACTCTTTGAGGTGCGACTCGTGAAAGCTCGCGACGCGACGAGGTTTGGTTACGGACTCAACATTTCCACGAGTATCATCATCGCGCAGCACGGCCTTGTTACGATACGGTGTTATGTTTGCAATAGAGTACCCACCTAAGCCTCTTATAACTGTCACTCATGTGGTCATGTCTTCTTACCTCATAAATGTTCAAATAACACGTTTATAGGCCTTGTTTACATGTTCAAGTTAATCTATTGATACTCCTGTCTCTTATAAGGCTACATATTTCATGCATTATATATTGAAGATGTTGCTTCCAGGGTAGAGTATTATAAAAGATGACAAAGAACTTAGTGTTGTTTTTAAGGTTAAATGTTATCTATTACCAGAGGAGGAACTTGCGGTATTTCTTTACTTTGCCTATGGAACATTACATATTACCTTACCTAT
>NC_051415.1:35320491-35320605 GCF_015228065.2 Penaeus monodon
TATCTAAGATATATTATTGTGCAAAATAATACATGATATGTGTTTTTCAAGCAGTTATCAAATTACCTTTAGACTAGGCAGAAAGGGAGTAAAAGCTAAGCTGGTTAAAACTTC
>NC_051415.1:35320696-35320808 GCF_015228065.2 Penaeus monodon
GTATCAGTAATTATGTACAACCAATTAAAAAAATTAAAACAAAACCTGAAAGAGGCAAAAAGATAGGCAAAACTTTTGAAGGGCATAATGGTTTGTTAAGCACTTAGACTGT
>NC_051415.1:35321620-35321891 GCF_015228065.2 Penaeus monodon
TGTGAGAAACATGTGATTTGAAGAGTATGAAGGTTTGAGAAAAAGAATAGTGAGATCAGTAGTTATGATTCTAAATGTTTAGGTGTCTGAAAGTATAAACAGTCATTTTTGTAAGTATTCAGTTCTAATTACCCCACCCCCTTTTCCCTTGTAAGGTTTAGTGATTGTGATACTGCTAAATGTTGACTTTTCAAATTAGAGAAAATATCTTGTGAAACTTAGCCTTTTTGGCTTTAGGCAAAAGTCTAGACAAGAGCCAACACATGTCTAT
>NC_051415.1:35324264-35324491 GCF_015228065.2 Penaeus monodon
TAAAATTTGCAAGTGAATTTTGTGTTAGCTTTAACAAGAAGCCTTTAGACCTCTGTATCAGATAAAGGAAGACATGGATGAAAAGGGAAGGAAAAGACAGAACTAAAAGAGAAGAAAAGAGAAAGATAGAAATTGGTAACAGATTTCTGCTAAATGCAATGAAACACGCGCTCCCCTGCAAGGCTCACGTTACAGCGTAATGTAATATTTCAATCTCATGCTAGAAT
>NC_051415.1:35325500-35325989 GCF_015228065.2 Penaeus monodon
ACGTCATTATTATTGTATCAAGATTGTATCATCCTTTTATCATGTGTCATTGTATATTCACTGCATCACCACTGCATCACCACTGTTTCATCATCATATCATTATGCCACGCCACTGCATTATCAAACAAAGACACCTATAATATTCTCCAGTTCAGTCCAACAGCCTACATAAGATTTGCAGTGCACTCGTCAACCCCAAGTGTCTCACGTGTTCAAATATTGAAGCCCCTGGGAGAAAGAGGGAACAGAAGGGAGATGGAAAAAGAACGCGAGAAGAAAAGAAAACAAGGAGGTAGAAATAAACGAAAACGGGAGAAAAAATGGAATGCGGAAATCGCATGCAGATCCTCTCTCGCAACCTGTACCTGGCACCCCTCATTCACGCGCTGTAAACAGATCCTCTCCGGTAAACACAAACTGGATTATGCCCAATCACAGAGCATAAACTTTTTTTTAGGATACATTGTGGATGCAGAATCAGGTCAGT
>NC_051415.1:35326021-35326446 GCF_015228065.2 Penaeus monodon
GTGTGTGTGTGTAAAACCTAGCTTCCCCGACACAATGCACTTCGTTTACACCATTATCACGCGCGTACAGTATCAATTATTATTCCCCATTATGAAGGAAAATCCTATTTTGCAATATCGGATGAAGCAAAGGCAGAACAAATCTAATCTGCCTGTGTAAGTGAAAGCACTACAGCTGTATGGACATGTGTTTAAAATGCAAGGAAATATGTTTCCATATTTGCATGCTTTTGAACGCATCCCCAATATTTGATGTAAAACAAAAACACGCTTGGATTCCTTGACAAATCCAGGAGTGCGAATAGCCTGCTCGTGATTATGCAGAAATATACATAAAAGCTAACATGCATATGGGATATTTTAGGCCTGGCGGAGCATCTGCTGCTGGCTCGGTATTCTTATCGACCTGTTGCGGACATTGGTGT
>NC_051415.1:35326669-35327193 GCF_015228065.2 Penaeus monodon
ATTCCTTCCTCTTTCTCCCCGATCCTTCCCCCGCTGGCAAATCGAAGCCAAAAAAATTACAGAAACTCTACCGTTGTTTTATGGTGCTCCTGTCAACAAAACCTGCGTGGCCGGCTTTGTTCTGCATCCCATCAAACAGCGTACATTAGCGGCTCCATCTGCTACAAAGGGGAAAACGCCTCTAAACTAATCCAGCAGATCCTGTACTGGTGTCCGTACGCCCGCTGCCTCCATGTTATCAACTGTGTCCCTAGCGTCTACTTATGGGAATTTCACAGAGGCTTCATCATATGTATAGGGCTTTATGGTACACTGAAGACATTTCTTTGGTATTTTTATTTGTCTGGGGAGTTCATGACTTAAGTTTCTTCTAGTAGAGACTTGTTGTTTTTTTAGATTTGAGAGTAAAGTACTCAGTATGGACGGCCTCCGAGTGGCACCCTCCGAGTGGCCTGACTGAGCTTTCATCAGCTTTATGGTGATTACAATGGGGCGATGTTTTATGCGCTCACGCTGCCCCTTAC
>NC_051415.1:35327339-35327537 GCF_015228065.2 Penaeus monodon
AGGATGGGATGTGAGGTCATATGTAATTTCACAGGCAATCAAAAGAGAATTAACAGAAAAAACAATAAACTGTTGTTAGCTTCACGGAGAGCACAGTTAATGAATAGTATGTTATGCAGATGGACAATTGAAAGCATAAATATCCCCAAACAAATGGCCTGCGAAATAAACTTCGTGACAGATAAACAACAACGCACG
>NC_051415.1:35327596-35327817 GCF_015228065.2 Penaeus monodon
TTAGTTGAGGGAGGAGGAGGCGTAAGGCGGAAAAGAGTAGGAAGAGATGGTACGTGAAGGGAAAAAGGAGGGAGGGGGAAGTGGACTGAAGTGGAGGTGTGTGGAGAGAAAGGGGATGTCGGAGGGAGGAGTGGAGGGAAGTGGGAAGTGTGTGGAGAGAGGCTGCGTGTGGCTGGAGGGAAAAGGGAGTGGAAGGAAAAGTGGACTGAAATAGAATAGCG
>NC_051415.1:35327971-35328139 GCF_015228065.2 Penaeus monodon
TATATAAAAGTAACAAAGGAGAGCGTGGAAGCGCCACCCGCCGCTCGCGCACTCTCCTTCTTCTGCATCAAAGGAAACCTCGACATCGCACGAGAAAAGTTCAGTCTTTCTGCGCGAACTGAGGTTGAAATGATGGACCTTCTCCTCCCCGGGAAATATCACGCAGAG
>NC_051415.1:35328170-35328259 GCF_015228065.2 Penaeus monodon
CAGAGCGTTTCTCGCATTTGAGGGGAAGACCGTTCGGAGGAGAGAAGATGCCTCGGTGTGGTAGTCACGAGATGTCTAGCCTGATGTAT
>NC_051415.1:35329135-35329431 GCF_015228065.2 Penaeus monodon
CAGGTTGAAGACCACTGGTTAATTTTTAAAAATGCCCTCTCGGTGAAAGATACTCGCTAGAAATCTCAAGACTAATCGCGGTATTTAAGTACATTTGGCAATAAAATATGATATCAAAAAATTAATGCACGGTGTAAAAACAGACCTTGCCTAAGTACCATTACGGATCTGACCGTTTGGATTTCGTACAGGCAGGCAAAATACATCAACGATCGTATGCTGATACACATACATAAACAAAATCACGCTTAAAATAGTATTTTAAGAACATACAGACCCACTGACATTCTCTTGCG
>NC_051415.1:35329543-35329875 GCF_015228065.2 Penaeus monodon
TCACACTTCAAATAACGAGCAGGCATTATTCTGCCATGACGCCTTCTCGCTGCCTGCGCAAATTCCCTCACTCTAGATTCCCCGCCCCAATTATAGACGCCAATTAGGAACTGTCAATTATCCCAAACGAGAAACTCCATCAGTCGAGAGAGCTCCGTCTCGTTCCCCGGCGCAGTTCATGCAATTTGCAGGTGTTTACTTGCTTTCTCCTTTTCTTTTGTTTCTTATGTGTGTAAAGGTTTGTTTTTTCCCTTTCTTTTCCTTTCTCTTTTCTTGTGCTCTTATGTGTCTGTTTTTTCTATTTTTTTTTCATTCATTCTTTAAGATCTTGT
>NC_051415.1:35329922-35330876 GCF_015228065.2 Penaeus monodon
CCTATGCATTGATGGAGATCATTAAGGCAGATGAGCTTGGGGCTAAACATCACCGAATAATAGATAGGTTTGAGAACGTTCTGAATTATCAGAAAGTTCCCCAAAACATTAGCAGTTCTCTTCTTCATGAATGTAATTGTTTTGTGAAAATATCAGCAGAAGCAGCAGGCAATTACCTAGTACCCAGAGGGGTTCTAGAAGGAGCCGCAAGGATGCTGCCAAGTACAATGGCAAAGAACAAAGTTAGATTTGATTAAGGCCCAAAACATTCTGATTCACTTACAGGCTTGCTTCACCTCAGGGGAAAAGCTATTGGCAGAGGAAAGATCCACTGAGCTAGTGGAATTACTCAAGGCCACTGGTATTCGTGATACATCGCAGGGTGGACTTGCTCTCCGAGGTCAAGTGCGAGGGGCACAGTAAGCAAATTACTTGCCAAGGCGAGGATCTCACGAAAGACACAAGAATATCCGACGGCCATTTAGCGCTTTCATGCGTGTTCTGAGCCACGTGCATCCGAAACTCTTGAACCTGGACATCTGCGGTGATCCCGAGGACATCCCGTCCCTGGGGGAGGGCCTCATAGGGATGATAGGCACGACGTGGAAAGTGGAGCTAAGGCTCCGCCCCGACTTCCGACACCCGAGACCCGGCGGGAGCGTCCCGATGATATTCTTCAGCAGGTTTCCGAAGGTAATGTGTAGCTTATTTTACATTTTAGTCTTAATTGAATTTTATTGTTGCATTATACAAGGTAATGAATTAAAAAAATTTTTCATAAGAAAAATATTTCAGTTGTGTTTTCCACCATTGTATCCATACTATACTCTTTCTCACCCCCCTCTCTATATATTTATCCATCTGTCAATTTTTTCTCTTTTCTCTGCCTCCTTTGTATTTCCTTAGCCTTTCCTACTCCATTTTTTTTTTCTCTCCCCTCTTTTTTTTTCTCTT
>NC_051415.1:35331684-35332651 GCF_015228065.2 Penaeus monodon
AAGAGAAAAAATAGAGGGGAGAAAAAAAAAAAAAATGGAGTGGGAAAGGCTAAGGAAATACAAAGGAGGCAGAGAAAAGAGAAAAAAATTGACAGATGGATAAATATATAGAGAGAGGGGGTGAGAAAGGTATAGGTATGGGTACAATGATGGAAAACCAACTGAAATATTTTTTTTTTATGAAAAGATTATTTAATTCATTACCTTGTATAATGCAACAATAAAGTTCAATTAAGACTAAAATGTAAAGTAACTACAAATTACCTTCGGAAAACCTGCTGAAGAATATCATCGAGGACGCTCCCGCCGGGTCTCGGGTGTTCGGGGAAATCGTGGCGGAGCCTTAGCTCCACTTTCACGTCGTGCCTACATCCCTATGAGGACATCCCGCAGGCACGGGATGTCCTCGGGATCACCGCAGAGTCCAGGTTTAAGAGTTTTGGATGCACGTGGCTCAGAACACGGCATGAATGCAGCTAAATGGCCGTCGGATATTTTTTGGTCTTTCGTGAGATCCATCGCCTTTGGGAAGTTTAAATTTTCTTACTGTGCCGTCGCACTTGGGCCTCGGAGAGCAAGTCCAGCCACTGCGATGTATCACGAATACCAGTGGCCTTGGTAATCCACTAGCTCAGTGGATCTTTCCCCTGCCAATAGCTTTCCTCTGAGGTGAAGCAAGCCTGTAAGGTGAATCAGAATGTTTTGGTCCTTAATCAAGTCTAACTTTGTCTCTTTGCCATTGTAAATTGGCAGCATCCTTGGCGGCGCTCCTCTAAACACTCTGGATACTAGGTAATGCCTGGCTGCTTCATGCTGATATTTCAACAAAAAAATTACATTCATGGAGAAGGAACTGCTAATGTTTTGAGGAACTTTCTGATAATCAGAACGTTCTCAAACCTATCTATTATTTCGGTGATGTTTAGTCCAAGCTCATCTGCCTTAATGATCTCCATCACATGCATGG
>NC_051415.1:35332830-35333037 GCF_015228065.2 Penaeus monodon
TGCAAGTAACACACCTGCAAATTGCATGAACTGCGCCGTGGAACGAGACGGAGCTCTCTCGACTGATGGAGTTTCATCGTTTGGATAATTGACAGTTCCTAATTGGCGTCTATAATTGGGGCGAGGAATCTAGAGTGAGGGAATTTGCGCAGGGCAGCGAGAAGGCGTCATGGCGAGAATAATGCCTGCTCGTTATTTGAAGTGTGA
>NC_051415.1:35333213-35333440 GCF_015228065.2 Penaeus monodon
TTATCAGCAATACGATCGTTGATGTATATTGCACTGCCTGTACGAAATCCAAACGGTCAGATCCGTATGGTACTTAGGCAAGGTCTGTTTCACACCGTGCATTAATTTTTGATATCATATTGTATTGCCAAATGTACTTAAATACCGCGATTAGTCTTGAGATTTCTAGCGAAGTATCTTTCAGCCGAGAGGGCATTTAAACATGTAACACAGTGGTCTTCAACCTG
>NC_051415.1:35333648-35333728 GCF_015228065.2 Penaeus monodon
AAAAGGGTTAAGAACCACTGATATTAAGCGTGACGCAGTTGTGACGTCTACAAATTCGCTGCTTCTCCTTCCTCACTCAC
>NC_051415.1:35334282-35334361 GCF_015228065.2 Penaeus monodon
AAATGGTCAGAAAGGTTTTCCAGATAAGACACCATTTATCCAGCGAATTACTAGGCTCAGTCGAGGTCAGAATTATCCT
>NC_051415.1:35335237-35335856 GCF_015228065.2 Penaeus monodon
TAGTGGGAAATATATTATATTTATTACCAAAGTGTCAAATGGGAAGTTTCTGAACCTGTATAAGCCTGTGGTGTAAATCCCAGCTTTCACTTTTTCTTAAAAAACGCTTCATCACACTGTCATCTATTTCAGTTTTCAGGTTATTTTCTAAATAAAATTCAATCGGGATTTTGTTTTGATAAAGTGAATTTTTCGCCGGATGGTGCAGAAAATTACAAATTAAATGTTTACGAGTAAATTTGTGAACATGGCGGAGATGACGGAGGGAAGAAATAGCAGAAGAGATCTTGAAAAGACTAGAGAATTACATTGGTAATTTTCCATTGTCTTTGTGAAAAATAGACTTTACTTGACTCTTTCTAATAAATTTCGAACCATCATTCTTATGAAAATAGATAAAATGATAATTAAAATGAGATATGAGACCATCGTGTAATTACCCAAATGATGGCAGTTTCTCCATGAGCATTTATAAGTTTGTAAAAATCTAATCCACAAGACGAACGTGCGGGCTTTTCTTACAATTCATCAAAGTCGCACAAACTGCTTCTCCTTTTCAGCTCCACCGGATTTCCTTCCCTCTGTTTCTCGCCATACGCTGAGGCACACGACCTTATGA
>NC_051415.1:35338750-35338900 GCF_015228065.2 Penaeus monodon
CACTGCAAGTCATTTGCTTACAGCATTTTACACGGAGAAAGACTGCAAGAACTTGGAAGACTGGAAATGAGAAAAAGAGATGAGGAAACCTAATTGCAATGGATGCTGGCGCGAGAGGAATCAGCTGATGATATGATAAAATTCAAAATC
>NC_051415.1:35339635-35340094 GCF_015228065.2 Penaeus monodon
GAGCCATCCCTCAGTCACGGCTCCCGGGATCCCTCTGGCGATGACATGCTTTCTCCGCCAGGCTCGCGGAGATGAACCCGAGTGATGATGCTGCGCGAGATTGGACTTGGGCCGAGATGAAAGATGCTGAGGCAGAATATTGGTTCTGCGAAACAAGCGATAAGATGGAATGAGGGTTGGAAACGGGAGAGAGAAAATGAGGATAACAGTAATACAAGCATGAAAGGAAAAAAAATGCAAATAAAAAAAAATGAACTTGTCCTCTGAAATATGAATGAGAGAGAAGCATCCCAAGTTCTTTTTCTCATCTCCGTAGCATTTCTATCGAGCATGAAATACTGCAGAGTGACTCTCTGTCCCGGCTATTGGGTCTCCGTTTCCGAGATGCCGAATGATTTTCAACTTCTGGGGAAGGAACTTTGTGTATTTATGACGGAATTCTGCTGTGCGTGTGAGTGT
>NC_051415.1:35340449-35340546 GCF_015228065.2 Penaeus monodon
TGAGAAGTTAAGTTAAGTTAAGGAGAAGGACATAGGAGGAGGAGAAGTGGAATATAGGCTAATTTCTGTGTATTTTGAAGGAATCTTTTCTGCGTTT
>NC_051415.1:35340630-35340713 GCF_015228065.2 Penaeus monodon
GTGCGAGAAAGACAGGGAAAAAACAGATGAAAACCTTTAACCTTTTTGCTTTGAATCTTAACATCCTGATTAGGTAAAATGTT
>NC_051415.1:35340812-35340903 GCF_015228065.2 Penaeus monodon
TCGAAGGGAACGAGACGCTAGGGCCTCCGTATTTATGTTGGGATTTTATCATGTGTGAGTTAGTGTGAAATTTTCCCCCAGTCCCTCACAT
>NC_051415.1:35340976-35341262 GCF_015228065.2 Penaeus monodon
AAAGGTATTGGTGATCTTGGCTGAAATTGAGTTTCGAGGGAAGCAGTTTTTTCGTGAACACATAAAGAAGTGGAAAGAAGTAGGTGTTGCGAAAGCGAATTCAATGCAGAATATTGTTTTTTATAGAACGCTATATTTCGATCATGTCCTGCACAATTGTTGCTAGAATCATGAATGTATATCGTATTATATATGTTAAGATCTTCTGCAGTGATTTTTTTTACTAAACAGAAACATATTACAAGAAAGAGAAATGTTACTCTGTTCTTCTCTCCTGCACTGACGG
>NC_051415.1:35342128-35342556 GCF_015228065.2 Penaeus monodon
CAAAACGTGAACCAACAAACAAAAAGAGAGATCAATACTCAAACATTCTGACATTGCAGAGGAGAATCACCAGGCAGTGAACGGCTCCCACAAGCACACCTCTCCGAGCATCACCCGAGCACTGCGTAAAAGAAAAGTTTCCATCTCATCTGCGGGAGACGAGGAGCTCCCTTCCACCATTGCACCCTCTTTCGGGTGAGCTACGGCAACGCGCGGCCGAGTTAAGGTCACGAGAATAAAGTTACGTTAGACAGGCTGGTCGAGGTAATTGGATTAAATTGTGAGGTTCTGCTTTTGATTAGAGATCGGTTCGGAGATGGAGAGGGGAAGGGGGAGAATGAGGGAGAAGTGGTGGAGATGAAGAGAAAGGGCATGATAATAGGATGAAAAGTAGGAAGGGGAATAGGAGGACGAGAATAGAAGTAAAT
>NC_051415.1:35342613-35343533 GCF_015228065.2 Penaeus monodon
AAGACGATAAGAAGAAAGGTGAGACGAGGGAGAAGGAGGGATAAGAGAGGCTAAAGTAGATTACAAGAGTCATTCAGTAGGAAATGTGGGGTAGATTGGAGATTCATCTTTGTTGAATTGCTCGGAGGGGAAGGAGAGGGACTACGAGATTGGACTGATATGGCTACACACACGAAACATTATCACTGCGTGGTGAGTGAAGCCACGTGAAAAGGTCTTACATAAAATACCAAGATGGCTAAACGCATCACGCAAGTCTGAACCATTAGACGCGGATTACGGGAGAAACCATTCAGACACGAGATAAAGAGGATAACGATGCTCCAAGCAAGATGAAACAATAAGCAAGCTCTCCCGGACGAGGTGAGGAGCGATTGACCGAGCGAGCGTGAAGAGGGATAATGGAGATGCGGGATACATGGATAAGTGGATTAACTGGAGCGCGTGAGGTAAGCGAGGCGGGAGAGCGAGTCGTTTAAGCAGGTAAGGGCGACGAGAGAAAGTCTGGGGGAATGTGAGACGGCGTAATAACGGGGCTGACAGCGGCAGGTGGGGAATAGGTGTGGAGGAGAATAAATAATTCCACAATGATAAGTAATTAGCATTTCGATAATGGGTCTTTAACAGAATTAAGATGTAACATTGAAACGCTGATACTACAAGTTCTTTATTCGCTTTCATACCCTTTCATTGGGGGATTAAGGTAAAACTTAGCGAAACCAAGGAGAATAATGGGAGGAATTGTGGATAATTGTGATGAATGGGAGTAATTGCGTTAAAAGGGGTGAGCGAGTTGAATGGAGTTGAGGAAGGGGATTGAGGAAAAGGCTAAAGGATCGATTTATGAAGAACAAAGGAAGCTGCGTTCGTCGAGGAGAGAAGTGTTCTCTTACAGAAGACATGAGAGCCTTCCGTAAGAT
>NC_051415.1:35344410-35345576 GCF_015228065.2 Penaeus monodon
TTCCATAAAGAAAATACTTGTATTGCGTAAAGCACAATAGTGTACGTACTACCTTAGTCTTTTCTGTAGCACAACGACGTCAGATCTTCTGTACTACAAACCTACGAAACATTTTACAATGAACTGCGGAAGTTTTGCATAACAGATTTGCATCCCAATAATTGCATACACTTGTCCGTACAAAGTATGAACAAATACGCAAATAAGTCGGAGAACAAAATTTATGAGCTCATGCATACACAAGTAAGGAATCAAACATACAACTATTTACACAATACGTTTCTTTCACAGCAACCAAACAAAATCTGGGAGTGAGAAACGGGAGGAATTTCAGAAATGGCAGCAACCTTTCTAGGAAATGTCTTTCATAAGCGCTACAGTTTAGATTTTTTTGTGATTTAATTATGGAGTCTCATTTTTGACTAGTGTGTGGGACGTGAAAGGGCGGACGGCTTGTGTATTCATATTTATGTGAGGTAACTCTACGGTGCTCAGATCCATGTTTCACTAACTTACTAGAAGGAACTTTAACTCGATTACTTGCAGATTTTAACAGACTTGAATAAATCATCCATTTTTTTTTAATAATGTCTTGAATAAATTCTCAATCATCATGTCTTTACAGTCATGTCCAATTCACAGTTGTGGAATATTTCTCCAACCACAACAGTTCCCTACATACACTCCTACCATATTCGCCCGAACCGCAATTCATCAATTTCTGTCTCAACCACATTTCATCACATCCACCCAACCATCCCCTCTCTCTACTACTTCTTTCCTCAATCACAATTCATCAGATTCACTTTCAACCACATCCACTCCACCATATTCAAACCAACCACAATTCATCAAATCCACTCTCAGCCACAGTTCACCACATGATTCCACCCCCAATTCTCTGTCGCCTCACCGCTGCCTCTCAGCTCAGCCAGCATTCCACAGTCCTGCATTGCCCAAATGTCCATCGATAATTGAGTGAGACTGGAGGTGCCTGTGACCTGGGAGGTAGTGAGGGGAAGGGTGGAGGAAGGGTCAGAATGGCCGGTGGGGGAAGAGGGGTTGAAGCAGGTGATGGAAGGTCAGATTGGATATCGGTGGGGAAGGGGGGGTAGAGGATGGGATAGGAATAGAGGTAAGGATCAGGTTGAAAGCAACAGTAGAAT
>NC_051415.1:35345716-35347134 GCF_015228065.2 Penaeus monodon
AGGGGTGGACGGGAGCAAGTGGCGTGTGGGAACGTGATAGTGGGCAAAGCCGGTCCAGCGGTAACACACGCGTCGACGAGAGGCATTGGGCCCGGGATTAGTAAGGAGAATGGGTGAGAGTGAGCGTCTTGCTGGAGGGAGACAAGGGGACCTGAAAGTGGTCGACCGCCTCCCTCTTCCGCGTGTTGCTATGGGGAGGCGACCTGTGCAGATGAGCGTGTTGGTAGGTGTGGCTGTGACTGTGTTGTTGCTTTACGTGTGAATAAGTTTTGGTTGGGACGGCTATGCTGTCTGTCCCTCTCCTCTTTTATTACTGCCTTTTCTATTTGATTTCTTTGAGTGATGATGCATAAAGATTAACGATAATTTGTATATGAATAAATACCTAGCTGGACAACCAAAGAAGAAATCCTTTATATGTTTGCAATTAATAGATTATATTTGAACGAGTTTAACTATACCCTATTTTTATTTAACAACAAATATGGTATTAGAACCGTTTTAGCAATCAACTCTCCATGACTAAAACCGAGTATATTCATTACGCGAAATCAAAGGAGGCTTACCCAACGCAGATCCCGTGTTCAGTGCTATGCACACTTTACACGGCAAACAAAAGAACTCCCTGAACCACAGACCATTAGCAGAAAACTGTAAACACTTCCGCTCAGTCCTCCACAGGCGTCCGCACTCTCCCTCTCGCACTTCGATTGAAGCCCTGCTATTAAATCTCGCCGGGAAAAGGGAAAGTGCGCGAGTGTGTTACTGAATGTTTCCCTTAATTTGTTTTTATCCACTGGGATGAATAACCAAGTATTCAGTCTAAGAACAAAGTTGATATGTAAGATAAATGATGATTGAATATATGGACACTGACATGACATGAACACTGGGAGAAAAACAAGTGCAGAGCGTGAGGCTTAACAAAGGACAAACACTGATAAAAAATACACAGATAAACGCAAGCCCGGAGACCTCGAATGCGTTATTCACAATGAAACATCACGGATCTTGAGCTCGAGAGAGGAAAAACGTTTACCAGAATTCATTGTTTCTCTTCCCCCGAGGTTCCTGAACAACGTTTGTTGAAGTGACGTTTTGTTCTCTGGTAATTACGTCCGTTATCCGTTCGTGTCACCTTGAGAGGATATTTTTTAATTTATTTTTTTCAATGAAGAGACGAGGCAGCTTAAGCTGAGAAGAATGCCAGAAGAAAATTATTTAGCGTAGAAAGTGAAAGTTTTCGAGGTATTGGAAAGTTGCAAAGGAAAAAGGAGAAGAAAGGCTCATTTCTCGGAATAGAATTCTCAAGAGCAAGATCGCATTTCTTTTGTTTGCGCGGATTCCTCGCGTCCAAAACAAACATGGCGGTCTCTCTGCTGAGTGAAGGTAGGCGGTTTTTGCTCTTATAAGAAAAA
>NC_051415.1:35347980-35348774 GCF_015228065.2 Penaeus monodon
TACAACACAGGTAGGTGCAAAGACGAGGATATTTTTCAATATCACAGAGAGCGGAGAAGATGAAAGGTAAGTATATAAATATGAAATAGAATGACAATGACACCCACTGCTTCAAAAATCTCCTTTAAGCACAACTTTGTGTACTCTTTTAAAACAGATACAGTATCATCTTTTGTTATCCAAGCAATCATTTTTGAAAAATAAACAGTAACCTTTCGAAACACTAACAATATCTCTTTTTTTGGAATGCAAACAGCGTCATCTAACGAAATATATGCACTATTTTTTCGGACTTAAAAAAATTAAAGGCTGAAAGTTTATTTCCCCCTCCACATTGGAAACGTAATTTGATTGAAGCTGTGTAGGGCGCCCATTTCCCTACATTACAGGGTATGCGTACGATAACTCCAACTCTCCTACAGTATGCCCTTCGTTTTAGATACTTTTTTTCGAAAAAGCCGAAAATCTCTTTTTTTCTTTGTTTCTCTCTGCATTATAATGATCGAGTTTCCGTGTTACTGTGAAATTTATAGAAGCAGAAATACGTTACTTCCCGAGGACAAAAATAGGTGATCAGATAATTCTCGGACACACCTAATATTCACACCAAAAAGTGTTGGAAGAAAAGAAAATCCTGAAGATAATTTGTTTTTGCTTTACTTCGCTTCCGCTTTCTCGCGCAAACTTTTTCCGAATTTACCCAAGGCGTTCCCGCTAATCCCAGAATAAAATATTTGATATTATTACAAAGATTGTTTATGGCAAAAAGAACAAGAAAAAACACCCACACACGC
>NC_051415.1:35350696-35351441 GCF_015228065.2 Penaeus monodon
ACATGTTTGGAGTGGCTGGTAGCAAGCAAAAGATCGGCCTATTCACGCTAGTGGATATAAGCTACCAAAAGACACAGATTGGGAAATATTAAATAAGTTTGAAAAGTACACAAACATAATGTTTTTGCTCATTAGCGTTCCTGTCGCTAAAGTCGTTCTCGGCCAAATCTACACAGAATGGCAAAGACAAGACCTTATGTACAGAGACCTTGGTGATAACAGCCTTGTGTTCTTATGCTGTGGGTGTGCAACATTGGTTTCATTTAAATAGCATTTCTTATTTATGCTAGGAACACTTGTTCGTTGTCTGTAAATATCACACTTTGGTATAACAAGGATAGTAAACATACGAGTTTACCGATATTATTCACTAGATATTTAATCAACATGACATGCTAAATAATAAAATTAAGTTAAATACTCAATATTGGATTATATATTACGGATGATAACATTAAATTCATACAGCAATGCAAGGTGTAACAGCGTTTGATCATTCAAGAAATAAACAAAATCTGTGATAAATTTCTAAAATGTAGCATAAAAAAAATACATCTAAGAGCATCGGATGTCATTGGGTCTCTCTCTCCTTAAGCTAATGTGCAAAAGTCTATGGATGGCCCCGCCGAAATTGAAATACCAAGCGAAAACAGGATTCTGGAGCAATTTTCGTTTTGCTGGATGAGGAGTCAAGCGGGATTTGCAATATTCGTGTATTCCAGAGGAGAGACACTATTTTGTTAGG
>NC_051415.1:35352042-35352357 GCF_015228065.2 Penaeus monodon
CGTAGAATGATAGAATTATATGTTGACATAACTTATTACTATCAAATGAATAGCTATAAAACGAGTAAAACCACTGATGGTAACAAAAATCCTGAAACTAATTCGATACGATCATCTGCTACAAGAAAAAAAACTAAAAAAGCGGCGCGCTGTCGAGTATCAAATCCAGCGATTTCTATGAAGGTCATTTTTATCATTAAATGTTACAGTTTTATTGTATTTGTGATATTTTTGCATGATAGTGCTATACCAACTAAGCTTATTGGCTGAACGCTATTGTAAAACACATTTTGAAAAAAGCCTTCACCTTGCCCC
>NC_051415.1:35352488-35353028 GCF_015228065.2 Penaeus monodon
AGACAAAACATGTTCCAGAAATGTGATTCCGCACAAATTCCGCGCTCTTCATCGTCGATTCCCCCGACATCAGTGTGATACTCATACAAAACTGAATCCCAGAAAAACGAGAATTATTTTGCATATTTTTACCCCAGCCTTAAATTCGTGACCGCGGGGGGAGGTGAGGGGGAGACAGAGAGCGCCGCGACCGCCTCATAATTCATGGGAAATGAAGGCTGCATAAAAGTGTACTCATATGAAAAAGGTATATGTTTAATTCATATTTTTTATGTATAATATATATAGTTTTATCAATAGATTAAAGCAAAGACAAATGAATATCAACTTGATCTCTGAAATTGCACAATATTTTTTTCTTCATATCATCAGGAAGATAAATTTACATATTATTTCTTTTTCAGAATGGAATATTAATCATTAGTAAAAAAATATAGAAGAAGCGTGAAAAAAGCTATCAGTTAGACATTTTTGGAAAATGTTGGAATGTTAAAGCCATAATATATCCAAGTCAACCGATGGTTCAGCCTCTGTTGTAGG
>NC_051415.1:35355362-35355940 GCF_015228065.2 Penaeus monodon
TTCGCCCCACTCACCTGACGCCCAAGGCGTGCCCAATACCCAAAGGTGATCATTCCTAGGGCCATAAAAAAAAACATCATTACAAGCAACGGCTGGGCAAAACGGGAAGTCCAAACCAAAACTGAAAATCCCGCGAGTTCCAATAATAAGCAAGTATCCCCTCCCCCCATCAATCCGCGGAAGCAGGTGAATGTCCTTCTGTCGAGATTTTTTTTTTTTTTTCATGATTGTTTTTGTCGTTGATTGTATTATTGTCGTTGATTGTATTCATTTGGATAGGTTTTTTATTATTGCCTATATTTGTTCGTGTTTTCTCGCATGATATCCTGAACCTTATGAGATTGTTTAATGACTCGTGCATCATGCATATATTTCCTATACAACTCCGGTGCCTACTACATGCCCTGGACCATACGAGACTGCTTTATGACACGTACAACATATATGAATATATTCCTATGCTGTTGCCTCATACCTTAGACCGTACGAAACTGTTTTGTGACACGTACCTCTTGTATTTATTGCACACAACTCCATTCGGTGCCTGCTATGTGCTCTGAGCTATACAGCTCCGGGTT
>NC_051415.1:35355971-35358474 GCF_015228065.2 Penaeus monodon
TCCGTGTCCGATATGTTTGTTAGGTTTCCTCCGGTGACAACTTTGTTCTTCCACTTTTCTAGGATATAGAATAGTGAGGATCCGTATCAAGGGTTATCTGATACATCCAGCCCTGATGCAAGATGGAAGTCGATGGTCACACAGTACTTGGAGCATGCATTTGCTCCATCAGAGTGTGACACATGCATGCCACGTCTAGAGATTGTGCTAGAACACGCAGCAGGACCACTCAGAACGACTTTGCCAGAATATAAACTGCTGAAGAAGATATTTAGTAATGCAGCAAAATCATTTAAGTTAGGGACAGACATTCTACAGTCTGAGTCTTTAAAAGTGATTCACGTTAAGGACTGCTAGAATTCCACCTTCAAATAGTGTTTCGAATAGGATGAAGACCATCCTCGACTCGAAGTCCTAGGGCTGTCGTCGTCGTATCTACAAGGGGAACAGACTAAGACTTTACAATCCTCATTAGAACACCTTTTTTAGCTCGTTCATGGACAAGCTTCTTACTAAGCTTGAGAAATCATTGAGTTCCCTGGACAAGAACTTTTCCGAATATTCCTCTTCAGGCAACTCTAGTAAGTAGAAGTCTCGATCATCACGAGACTCGTTCCGTTCTTCTAGTAAACGATCCTTTTTCCGGGGATACTCATGAAAGATCACGATTATCTACCCCTTGTACCTCCTTAGCAGCAGAGATCATTAGAGGGTGGAGAAGCATTTACAGCAAAGGAGGTGCCCCAATAGCAATATTCAGAGATAGTACATCCTGATATTCGTTCTCAAGAGGAAGTTACTTAAAACTCAGGCCAAGGTGAACATCAAGCAAATTGTGCCGAGCAGGAAGAGATCGACTTGACAGTATAGGAAGAGAAGCAGTTGGATCAAGGACCTACCTCCTCTGCTTCTTCACCTGAAACTATGCCAGGAGGTTGGCATTTAATTAATGACAACTAGAAACTAGACGATGATCAGTTCGGTAACTTGGCAGTGTTTAGATACAGTCACAGGTGCCCGATATTTCTATTCGAGCATTTCAGATAGCTGGAGATTTTTTTTTCTATTTCTAGGCTTCAGGCAACGAAGTTAACTCTCCTTATTCTTCTGTAAGCCGCATGTGAAACTCTTTAGCTTCCCTCGCCTGAATATGGACCTTCTGTACGAGTCACAGGTCCTTCTTATAGGCCTAAGTTATTTGACAAGGATGTTTTAGAGGCATTATAAGATTTCTGATCTTTGAGAGCTGTGAGGGATTGAGAACTTCTTCCTTTACCGTTAAACCGTTTTCAGTTACCAGTATTCAGTGGAAGGTGATTCTCTTTTAGCATCCTTGTGTAATATTCTTAGTGAGCCAAAGCTTAAACCTCATTCCTTTCCTCATCAGTATTCTCCTCTAGCTTAATTGCTATAGGGTGATGTAATGACAAGACAAACAGCCGAATTCACCCTTTCGGCTCTCTTAATTTTTGGGAGCCTGTCACTCTTAACTAGCAGGGCAACAGCCCTGTCTATGAATCCAGACCTGCGGAACCCTTCTCCAGCCTTTGTTCGTATTGTTGAGATCTTGGAAGGACTTGCCTTATTATGGATGCCCTCAGTACGCTCTTCTATAGAGAATGCTGCTGCTTCTCACTTGAAGTTGTGCTCACCAGTGATTAAGAAGGAGTTTCCCTCCATAAAGCCACAATTAGCCCTCTCTGACTCCACTCCACCGTTTCTCGAATGGGATGCTTTCCTTCCTTCCAGTCTTCACAAGGAACTTCCAGTATGGGTTGTGCTTCCACCTCATCAGGGACAGCTCACTCTTCTGGTTCTCGTTCCTTTCGCCGGCCCTCCCGTCCAAGACGCATTGTTTTCCGGTCTCTCTATGGCATCAAGACACATCAAATCTTTCTCGAGTGCTGGGACGATTTTTGGGTTGACAAAAGGTTGGGCAAGGTCATTTGTCAGGAAGCTCCACCATTCCCCTCCCATCCACAACATGTGAATCCTTCAATTATGTGTCGAATCTTCTCGAGAAGTGTCATAGATGAAACTTCGGGATCAGTCTACTTAAGCAGATTTTTCGAGGTATCCAAAAAAGAATCCTCACAAAACAGAATATTACTAAACTAGTCAAACCTAAATAAGTTTATCACCACCTGACACTTTCAGATGACACCCCTACGACAAGGTCATCTGGTTCTGCAAATGGGCATGTTAGAGCCACAATATCTACAAGATGCATATTGGCATGTGTCAATAAACATCCGATTCAGAAAGCATTTGGCCTTTCTAGTTGCGGATTTAGCACTTCGGCCTAAATATAGCACCAAAAGTATTTACGCAAGGAAATGAGTTTTATGGGGGTGTATCTTCTCATGTACCTGGACGACTGGCTCCGCTTGAGCAAGCTACAGTCGGAGTGCTTACAATTCCAAAAGACGATATCCAAGGGCGAAAGTATGGCGATAACATGCAACAGAGAAAAATCCTGCCATGTTGATAATAATAAGAAAAA
>NC_051415.1:35358538-35358604 GCF_015228065.2 Penaeus monodon
TGTCTCCACCGAGCTTTAATGGGGATCAGATTATGGCGAGGTAATACAAACTGGCTGGTCGTGGTT
>NC_051415.1:35358644-35359551 GCF_015228065.2 Penaeus monodon
TCGTGTTCTCATACATAGGATATCTACCAGTCCATCCACTCATTTCTCTCTGTCTATCCACCTGAAAATGAACAGGACAATAATGATAATAATGAAGGAAAATAGACAGAAGCAAAGTACGAAGGACGGAGAGCAGCTTCCCTGAAGTTCTCTCGTCTGTTTCCTTGCTCAGGGCTTCGCTCTCCTGTCCTTGAGTGTTTGGCTTCATCATAACGCGTGTAAGACTTGAATTCCAATGTTCGATTGCCTTTCGGGAGATTCCGTGTTTCTTGTTCGGCTGAAGTTTCACCTTGCTGTTACCTGAATGGTGATTTACTTGTACTTGAATGTCATTTGAATATTATATGAATATTGCATGAACCTCACTCGTCGGTGTCATGTGAAAGATCTTGAAAGTTATCTTAAAGTTCCTTGAAACCAGAGTCAACCATACCTCTGCTCGAGTATTTTTCCCATGCGATTGGCCATTCCCTTAAACTGATTATTCTTCAGCGATCCCTTAACCAATCCCTATTCAATAGAATTGGGTAACGATCTTAAACACAAAGAATATTTTTCTAATCGAATTTCTGTTCTACTCACTTTCCTTTCCTCATTTTCTTTCCCTTTCTTCTTGTTTTGCTGCTCTTAATTTTTGTGTATTTTCGTTCTATGATTTGATGTGTTTCTTAGTCTCCTTGTCTACTTTACCCTCATTATCTCTCTTTTCACTTCTACGCTCTCCTCTGTTTTCTTCTTTCTCTCTATTCTCTTTCCTTTTTTCTGACTTTCCTCTCTATTTCCTCCTCCCCTTCCTCTTTAGTTCTTTTTCACCGTCTTTCTTGCCTCATCCTTTCTTTCCCCTCCCCTGCTTTTATTTCAATAGGAAATATACATAAGAATGAAAAAGGGGGGGGAATGCTAAATA
>NC_051415.1:35359750-35360492 GCF_015228065.2 Penaeus monodon
TGGACATGTTTCTGGTTCTGAGATTGATTTTGAAATTAATATTGATCTATAAAAGAACCTATGAGTATGACCTTCAACTATTTATTCGTTTTGTATGTATTTGAGTATTTGTTTGACGAAATTAAACGAAAACGAGAATCCATGAGAACTTTGTTTTTAGAATACATAAGAGTGAGAGCATGAGTTTTCATTGTATTTTCATGGAAAATATATATGAATGAATTCTTCATGATAAAACATGAATTATCATTAATCCTAGGCGCCTCGCATACAACTTACATAATTCGAGTACGTACATTATGCAAATTAAGAAATTAAGGCAATTCAGTATGTAGAGAAATAATTGTTTATCATACTAAGAGGGATTATTTTTTTGCATCTGGTGGCCTGGTGTCTTCGCCTCCGTCCCTCGTAAACGCCAACGCCACTGGCCTAAATAGTATATGGACTTGTGTTTTCATATTTGGAATCAATAAGAATAACATTTTCTACGGAATAATTGCTTGTTTCCACATATCTGTTTGTATTTTAGTCACAAAAGTAACATCGCTAATATAAATCTTTTTCACTTCTTTTAAAAGCGAGGTTACAAGAGAAAAGTAGCCACGATATCGGTATTGGACGCCACCGATGTGTATATGATATGTAAAGCTGTGCATGAACATGCATAATCCTTATGGATTTTCCCGGAGACTTTATCTAAACTATAAAGTGTAAGAAGAAAAAGGAGAGAATAACGAGC
>NC_051415.1:35360642-35360880 GCF_015228065.2 Penaeus monodon
ATATCACGACACACTTTCTCTGTCTCTCTTTCATAGTTTTTTTTTCTATGAATACGTTTCTAGAATTTGTGGCGCCTAAAATATCATTACTATTTCTGTCGTGAGATTTTGCTTAGCCTTCCGAACGCGCTTTTAGACGCGCTTGGAGGCCCACTTTCCGCCCGTCATTTTTCTTTTCACTTTTGCTGTATATAGTCGTCCTCTTTACATCTTTCGTTTTTCCTGTTTTTCTCACAGT
>NC_051415.1:35361580-35361899 GCF_015228065.2 Penaeus monodon
CTGTACATATAAAGCAATTTACAAAAGCACCATAAATGAATCTTTCCATACACGAACATGTTTTAGTTTTGACCTTGAAAACATGATTTAAGCTAGCGTGCCTACCGCCAATGCAATTTTCGCAAACATATATTTTTTCCTTTTCAATTTTTCTCTGTAATTAGTTTCACACCCTCAGGCCATCGGATTCACATGAAAATAAATAAGGAAATAACTATATGTTATTGTCACGCTCCCTCCACCTTTATATTACATTAATGATTGTTATTGTTATTACTATATTGGTCACGAAGGGGTCGCGGTGCAAGGCTCTGGAAAT
>NC_051415.1:35366328-35366604 GCF_015228065.2 Penaeus monodon
TGATCTACAATAACAAAAAAAAACTCCCTATATACCACTGACACATTTTCAGTGTTTAAAACCAGTCACACTGTGGACCGATTCTCCTATAATCCAACAAAGCCATATTGGCTCAAATAGTCCATTTTGTCTCTTAATCATAGCAAAAACCCTTTTCTACTCTCTGACTGCGAAATTATGTCCATTTCTTTTCACCTCCTCATTTCTCCCTATTCCTTTCTTACCCTTCTCTTTTCTCCCATCGCCATCTCTCCTATTCTCTGTTCTTTCCATGAA
>NC_051415.1:35367182-35368347 GCF_015228065.2 Penaeus monodon
CAAAATGCCCCCTCCCCCTACATACCCTGAATTCCATTACTTCCACTTCCTCCTGCTCCTTTTTTTTCTCGCTCCTCTGTTCTTCAAAGAAAAGATTTTACATCGCCTGATACGGAGTCCTTTTGACAAACCCTGAAAGGTTTCTGACCCGAGTCTCGTTTTCTTTCGGTTAGCCATTTTCTTTTAGTATCCCACTTTCTTTCAATAGCCCGTTTTCTATGAGGGGATTGTCGACTTCAATGGCCGATCCACAGACCTATATATTCTCGGTTTCTGCCCTTCTAGATTCCTTTGTTCCCTTTGTCTCTTTGTGACTCTCCTCTGCTTCTTATTTCTCTCGTTCTCTTTGCCCCCCCTTTTTTCTCTTTCATTTCTCTCGTTCACATCTTTAAATTCCCCATTCTCCTATTATCTCCTCTCTCTTTCCTATCCACTTTCTTTCTCCGTTTTTTTGCGCTCCCTCTTTTCCTTCTACCTCCACTTTTCCTCCTTCCTCTCCATTCCACATTTCTTTCCTCTTTATCCCTCCCGAACCCTGTATTCTATCTTCCTACCTCCTTCCTTCCCCCACTGCTCCCTCCTCCTCCTCCCTCCTTTCTCTCCCTCCCCCCTCCTATCACTCTCCACCTCTCCTTCTCTATCTCTCTCCACTTCTCCCTTCCTATCCCTCTCCATCTGTCCTTCACCTTTTCCCCTCCCTATCCATCTCCACCTTTCCCCTCTCCCTTTCCATCTCATCGCCCTGTGCCTTTACCTCGCCTCCCTCCTCCCACCTCCTTCCTTGAGACCTCCCACTCCCTTCGCCGCTTCCTTGGTCACGTGACACCTGACACAAGCTCTGGGCGTAAGCTTCGTAAAAATAACACGGCAAATAACTACCCCATTGAGAGCCTCGGTCGCCGGCGCTGCTTCCCCGATTCCCTCTCCCCTTTTGCCCTCGCCAATTCTGCTTTGTTTCTCTCTTTGTTATTTTTATTCCGTCTTTTCGTATCTTTCCCTTTCTTTTCCCTCCGTGAATTAGCCTCATTTCTGAAGCCTTTCTTCCCTGTCAGTGTTCGCACCTTTTTTTTTGTTTCCTTTGGTGCCCTTTATTCCTTACATACATTTTTTTTCTTGAAACAAACGGCATTTTAGTAGTTTCTGTTTCTTTCGTCCATTTTTTTTC
>NC_051415.1:35368390-35368943 GCF_015228065.2 Penaeus monodon
CTTTTCTTCTGTTATTTTCTATGTTGTTTTTGTAACATTCGTTATTTTTTACCTGATAAGTCTCGTTTTATCTTTCCCTCCTTATTTTTCTTCCTTGTTCTGCCTTCTCACATGTTCTGTATAATTGTTTCCCTTTTTTGTTTTTGTTTTTTGTATCAATTGTCACTATTATTGTTCATTTGTTTTACTGCTTTTTATATTTTCTACCTTTTCATTTATTTTTCGATTTACTTTGCTTTTATGTTTCTCATCTGTTCTTTCTGGTATTTTGTTACTGTTACATTTTCATTCTAATCAGTGTATATACATCTTTATTTTTATTTCCCTTACTAAGACTTGAAACTGCAATCGTCTGCCTTCCTTCTCCTTGATCATATTTTATCATTCGTTCTCTTCGCTTTCCGTTTTTTTTCAGGCAACAGAGGAATCTCTTTTTCACTCCATTTTTCTAGCCATAACCTTTACATTTTTCAACTGCCATTCGATTTTTCTCTTCATTACCAGTAATTTTTCTCCCCACTCTGTTTTCATATCTGGAACAATACGGTAACTT
>NC_051415.1:35369105-35369382 GCF_015228065.2 Penaeus monodon
GGTCATGAATAAAACGCAGGAATCGTTCCACTTTTCCTGTTGCCGAGTCCTTCAGCTGGCACTCCGAGGCGGTGCCAGCCGAGTCGTCCGGACGCGAGGAGGCCAAGCTGTGGCTCGGCGAATGAGGCCAAGGAATCCGTCCCCGTTTCACAATCTCTTCTTCGGCAATCACTTGTCTGGCAGTCTACCACCTTCCCTCCTGCCCTCAATCCCCCCTTGTCCTTGGCTCCCTCCCCAGTACTCTGTCTATTTCTTATCCTTCCTGTCTTTAGTTTCA
>NC_051415.1:35370026-35370201 GCF_015228065.2 Penaeus monodon
GCTGTCGCACCGTATCTCGGGATGATAAAAGAATGCGCCCGACAGCCTCTTCATTTTATTTTCATTAGGACCGTCACTGGATCTTTTTGAGTGTGTGTAATGAGATTATTCTGTCATCGCGGGTCTTGTCATTGTCATATCTGTAGGTAGTGCCATTGTTATCATTACCACTATC
>NC_051415.1:35373044-35373312 GCF_015228065.2 Penaeus monodon
ACTTGCTTATCCCTGCCCCTTTTTGTTATATAGTATAGCCAAGTTGACTCTGATGCGATATCTTCGATGCTGCTGTTCTGCGACTCCGCGACGGGCCAGCCAACGGCCGACACCGACGGCGGAGCGAGCGAGAAGCGAACCGCCGAGGCTGAATCGAAATTGAACAAGGTTGGTCTTCGGTCGGTCGGGCGGCGAGGCTTGGGATTCGGAAGAGTTTCATCGGTATTCCGTGTTCACCTGAATACCGATTCTTAAATTTAAATGTGAG
>NC_051415.1:35373433-35373796 GCF_015228065.2 Penaeus monodon
TCGTCGGTGCTTAATAGCACTTCCTTTTTTTTGCAATTTACATGTGTATCGCCTCCAACTCGAAGCGGAAAAGATCGACAACGTCCTCTCGAGTTCAGATTCTCTCCGAAACGATTCGCTCGACTTGTTGAGTTCGTACGCCAATTGGGCTGCGTTCTGCCGCTGGTTGTGGCTTCAGTTTCCGGAATTGTACGGTTTTGCGAGTTTTTTTTCCTATTTCAATTTGTTTTGCTTATATTCCGTAATGTCATGACAAATAATATGATTAAGATGAAAATTCGACTCAGTGAAAAAGTAGAGTTAGGTCTAGTTCTTGAGGAAGAGTGAAGGCGTGAGAAGTTGGCTGCCTGGAGAGGCTCCTGT
>NC_051415.1:35374444-35374673 GCF_015228065.2 Penaeus monodon
TCTATAACGGAGCATAAAGTGGCCCACTTAGTGCCGTAAGGCAGACTGCAGAATATCAATTAAACCCCAAAAGCCTCAGCAGCCGTCTTGAAGGAAGAAAAGCTTTGGCAGAGAGGGCGGGAAGGCCATCGAGGAAGACGTTTGAAGACTTCTTTGGGCAGATGAAGTTAATTCAGTGATGGGTTGGAGTACGGGCGAGGGTACTCACACACACACCCCGAGGGTGTTG
>NC_051415.1:35374756-35375035 GCF_015228065.2 Penaeus monodon
CGCGTTTTTGCGTCTTTGTCTGTGCGTGCTTGCCTCCTACACAACATACAGAGATACCGAGAACTAAACAGAGAATAACATCCCTAAAGACAGTGGAATCAAGACTGAAACACGAAAATCAAAGGCACGACAAGAGCAAAGACAAAGACACCGACAAGCAGGAACGCAAGAACTGAGGGGAAGTAGCGCGAAGTCTTCTGGGCGAGGAACTTCTAATGAGACGGGAATGGCAGCTGATCTGGAAACAGAGGAGCGCCAAATGCTTTCGCTCTTTCCACT
>NC_051415.1:35381671-35382746 GCF_015228065.2 Penaeus monodon
CAAATTAAACTATTCCCTCCAAACACATCAAATATCCATTTTCAAAGCGTTCAGGAACAGAATTCGCTTGAGGTAATCCAGAGAAATTGGCTAGACGGAAGGTCTGGAAGGGACAAGGAAATTTTATCTCATTATATGAACTGTAAAAAAAATGAACTGATAATCGTGTTACCAGAGAAAATATGAACAAGATATTCGGTAGAAGAAATTATTAATCTTCAGTGGATGCCAACGTGTTCTCGGGAACGAAAGGCGCCTGTAAATAAATCACCCCCGACATTTTGGAGATGCATCGTAAAAGAGTGAAGCGACCGTCTGGGAAGAAGCCCCGAGGAAGCGTCTCCTTAGTATTGCGCCGAAGAAAGGTTGGAGTCATTTCGAGACCCGCGGGCGGAGTGCGAGCGCCCCGCCGGCCACTCCGTCATTACCAGAAGTGGATTATGCGACCGGTAATTGGGAGGAATTGCCAATAAAAGGGAAGGGGAATAAGGGGGAATGTAAATCGACGACGAAGAGAGAAAAATGTTCCCTTGAGGAGCAATAACTTCGCAGAACACTCTGTGAACTTGGACTTTTATTCACTTCTTTAAAAGTCAACACCGAAGTTGGGATCGTTCGGATATGTGGGTGGCTTCGTAGTCGTGTGCGATTGCGTCATCTCTGCCTTCGGTCTTGACTTCGTCTTTTTCGTCACTGCCTTTTTTTCTTGTCCTCTTCTCTTGCATCAGCATGTCCATCTTATTCTGATTCTCCACTTTCTTGTTTTTTTTCTTATTTTTTCTCATCTCTTCTTTTTCTGACCTCTTCGCCCTCTACAAAGTTTACAGCAAAGAAAGATAATCATCACTCGATCAAAATATAAACGCTATAAAAAAGAAAAAATTAACACGAAGGAAGGGAATAAAGATTGTGAAGGATATAGAATTAGATTTAATTTCACACAGTACTACTTAGGTGTAAGAAAGTATAATATATCATAATGTCAGATTATCTGCATGTACACAAATTATAAAGCCTACATGCAAGACAATATTATATGTTATGAACAAAAGAATGTAACGCCAGATCGCAAGGG
>NC_051415.1:35382884-35383254 GCF_015228065.2 Penaeus monodon
GTAAGCAATTTAAAGTGGTAATGAGGGGTGGTGTTCCAGTCGAGCTAGAATTCCAGAGTGAAGATGTGGGTTTTCACGAGTTAAATTGTCCGTCAGCGCCAGGGTGTCGCCCACTTTCGTCCTTTTCCGAATTGACTGAGAAGTCAGGTCGGTTCCATCCCTTGGAGGAGCAGACAGGTAGTCTCCGCCCCCGGGTCAGGTAGACGGGGATGGACCTAAGGGCGATTTCCCCGCGTGAGGCGTAACCCTCTGATCTGTGGACCAACTGACATCTGGAAAAGGAGGCGAATTATAAACCAACACTTGGAGAGTGTCACTTTCAGTGGAGAATCTGGTACAGACGGATCTGTAAAAGAAGACCAATGATAAA
>NC_051415.1:35383316-35383861 GCF_015228065.2 Penaeus monodon
GTATGTGCATATGGACAGTTCATTTTACAAACAGACGCATTACAAATAATATATATTACGTGTTACACGCTTTGCAAATAATATATGTATATATGTGTTACAGACTTTTACATTGCTCTACCACGCTACCCCAAGTCGATCTCGACTTGAAAGAAACAAAAATAAAAGGAGTGGTTACTTAGCAGAAAATCCGTGATCATCGACTCCAGTAAGTGATGCCGGTTGCCATGCGGTTGTATAACAGCGTTGGGCCTCGAGGTAGATACGTGCGGCTGCAGGAGTGATGCATTTGGATAATGTTTTTTTGTACTATATCCCTCGTAGCTAATTATATAAGGTCATGGTGCCTAATATGGCGCCGGGGATGATAGGTGCGACAGGCGCAGGTAAATAAGAGGCCATGCGAAATATCGGTAAATAACAGTATGAGCTAGTAGAATGGGGAAGAGATGCATGCAATGTCTTGTGTATCCTCATCATGCATGGTAGTAAGTAGGTGATTAGTATAAGTCATCTCCAAAATAGACATGCAGAATGTCCTAAGA
>NC_051415.1:35384207-35384292 GCF_015228065.2 Penaeus monodon
ATAAAAGAGTACGGTAACGTCTGGCAGTGTGAGAGGAAATGGTCGAACAGAGTATGGATTTGTGGAGAATGCACACTGACCGATA
>NC_051415.1:35384595-35384886 GCF_015228065.2 Penaeus monodon
GGTTGAGGTAGAATAGAATTGATATCGCTGCCTTAGGGGAAAGAGAAGTTTAACGGTAAGAGAAGAAATGTGAATTATAGGGCGTAAATTGTGGGGAGTGATAAGACTTTGGAACACTCTGCCTGCTGCTGCTGAAAGTAAGCTGTTGTTAATAAGGTAATCTTAATCTCAACATTGCTTGTGATAGATGAGACCATGCCGAGGTCCTTAACAAATGCCCCAGGCACTGCCCTTAGCCTAGTGGGCAAGGCATGGTGGTCAGCAGTTAAGAGAGGCAGGCATGTCAGTCGT
>NC_051415.1:35385206-35385335 GCF_015228065.2 Penaeus monodon
TAGCATAGTTATCATTATATGAGGGGATCCTTGTTTCCTGAAAAACATCATATGATAATCTCTTATCTGTACCATAGAGGAGAAAATGGGGGAATTCACGTATAGAGGAATGGAAAGTACCATTGATAC
>NC_051415.1:35385499-35385890 GCF_015228065.2 Penaeus monodon
AACGAGAAATGCATGGGGCAAAATATGACAAAAGTCATGAAAACTTGAGCAACAAATTTGCTGACTTATTTGGTACAAAAACAAATGAAATTATCAATAAACACTAAAACATAGCGATTTCCATTGCGAGACGGTCTGAAACCTGACAGCGTGTCACAAGAAACCTGTAGGTTCATGTGTGCTTCCTTTATAGTAAGGGCACTGTTTACATGACTGCATATGCTGTTACCTTGTGGATGAGGTGTGGGAAAAAGAAGCGCTGCTGAGCTAAATGAATTGCCTTTTACTAACCGCAGTGCACTGCTTCTTTTGATTCATGAAAAAGGGGAAGAATCCGACCTTCCAAGGCTTGAGGAACTACTGCAAGCTAAGATATGTATGATTTGTGCCT
>NC_051415.1:35385956-35386274 GCF_015228065.2 Penaeus monodon
CCAAGTTTCTCGTTTCTCTTAAGTGCATCGGTTAAGGGATCATATAGATGATCGTTCCGTTGTGACCAGTAATGCGGTTGTCACGTCGTGCAGGCCGGGTCTCGTACTCCTAGGAGTAGTCCGCGGGAGGCACGGCTGTGTTAGCCAAGACCGGTGCAACGTCAGAAAACTTTGTTTTGCGTGATGCAAAGGTGTGCGGGGAAGCGGAGTCGGGTAGGTGAGCGAGGGGGCGCGTGATAGTGCGTCAGCGACATTGTATTTCCCGGGTAAATGCACAATTGTGATATCAAATTCTGCTAAAATCTCAATTGCGCGCGC
>NC_051415.1:35386832-35387215 GCF_015228065.2 Penaeus monodon
ACTTTAAAAAAGCAAAAAAGAAAGCTTCGCATGGCTGTGAGAGCATTGTTAAGCTCTGGTAGCATCTTTTGAATGCTCTAACAACCGTACAAGTACATGCAGTCTAACTACCTAATAAGCCATTATGCCCTTCAAAGGTTTGCCTCTTTTAAGTTTTGTTTTACTTTTATGATCTGTTGTATATGATTACTAATGCCTGTATTTATGATTTCATTATGGTTTTATTTTACAATATATTTTGTATGTATATTTTGTTTTTGTTAGGTATGTTTGTGTTCTTATGATGTTAACAAATGTAGCTTTTACTCCTGTTTGACTAGTCTAAAACTAATTCGATAACTGTTTTAGAAACACATTTTATGCATATTTTGCACAGTAATGAC
>NC_051415.1:35387593-35387692 GCF_015228065.2 Penaeus monodon
ATAGGAAGGAAAGGCTTTGCTCTCATGAAGACAGAACGTCGCACCAGCTCTCCGGTTTACCATTTTTTCTTCGTCGTTTCTCATTTTTATAGGTATCTG
>NC_051415.1:35390744-35390992 GCF_015228065.2 Penaeus monodon
TTTTCCCACGCCCCCCGAGCTACGGTCCCCACCTCCCAGTGCCTTCGCGCTAAGTGCATTAGCATCAACTCCCTCCTTCCTCGAGCCCCACGAGAGACTGCAATTATCTCGGAGAACATCAAGGCAATGGGTAGACGAGGGAGGAAAGGTGATTATTTGACCTTCTCTGACCTTATCTGGCCTTACTTTTCCTGTTCTTGGCATTTGTTTGTTTGTTTTTCTCCTATTTATTTTTTTTCTATCATGTT
>NC_051415.1:35391024-35391292 GCF_015228065.2 Penaeus monodon
ACTATATTTGTTTTCTCGTTTAGTCCCCTCTTCTAATTTTATCATTACCATTTCCTTTCTCTGTTCTCTCCTCCCCTCCGTTGTTCCCTCCTCTTTGCATGTTTTCTTTACTTGTCTTCTCGCTTCTCACCTTTTCTATTCCCCTTCCTTTTCCTATCAGCTCCTCTCGTCTCTGAGCTGGAGTTACCGGGCGAGCAATAATATTAGCATAAGAGATTTCCCAGGATTCCGTGTTATATCTCTAACATCCATCACCTTCATAGCTCTC
>NC_051415.1:35391392-35391579 GCF_015228065.2 Penaeus monodon
ACATGTATTGGTCTAAGACTCTATATATCAATTATTTCTAGTAGTTGACAATTGTTATTGTTATAATTTTTTATCACTTCATTTTCGTGTGTTTGAGAAGACAAGTAACGCTCTCCCAGTCTTTAATGGATATTGACGACTCATGAATAGTCATGATCAACGAATTTTTAAGTTAGGAGAGAAGGTG
>NC_051415.1:35392014-35392242 GCF_015228065.2 Penaeus monodon
GGGCGGAGCAGAGAATGTGCTAATATTTGCAGCATCGAGTGCGAGTGAGTATGAGGCCTTATTGCGGGCCGGCTGCTGCCGTTTCATATATCCCGCCATGTTGCCTGCCGCGCGAGAGCTGCTCGGGAGATACAAAAGGCTATTTTCACGGGATAAACTTCTCTCGAGAAAATTGTGCGGTACGGGAAGGACGCTGCAAATTGTGCGGTACGGGAAGGACGCTGCACT
>NC_051415.1:35397348-35397944 GCF_015228065.2 Penaeus monodon
TACGGACAAATAAACAAACAAAACCCCGGGGCTTATAGCTCAGAGCACAAGCAGGACCCAAGGATTGTGCAATAAACAAAATGTACGTGTCACAAACAGTTTCGTACGGCCTAAAGGGATGAGGCAACCGCATAGGGAAAATATTCATATATGTTGTACGTGTCATAAACAGTCTCGTATGGTCCAGGGCATGTAGTAGGCACCGAGTTGTATAGGAAATATATGCATGATGCAGAGTCATTAAACAATCTCATAAGGTTCAGGATATCATGCGAGAAAACACGAACAATATAGGCAATAATAAAAAACCTATCCAAATGAATACATCAACGACAATAATACAATCAACGACAAAAGCAAAACATAAAAAAAAAAATCTCGACAGAAGGACATCCCCTGCTTCCCGCGGATTGATGGGGGGAGGGATACTTGCTTATTATTGGAACTCGCGGGGTTTCATTTTGGTTTGGACTTCTCGTTTTGCCCAGCCGTTGCTTTTTAATGATGTTTTTTTTTATGGCCCTAGGAATGATCACCTTTGGGTATTGGGCACGCCTTGGGCTATCTACCTATAGGGTCAGGTGAGTGGGACGAAA
>NC_051415.1:35400742-35400990 GCF_015228065.2 Penaeus monodon
TTCCTACAACAGAGGCTGAACCATCGTTGACTTGGATATATTATGGCTTTTAAAAATTCCAACATTTTCCAAAAATGTCTAACTGATAGCTTTTTTCCCCGCTTCTTTATTTTTTTTACTAATGATTAATATTCCATTTCTGAAAGAAATAATATGGTAAATTTTCTTCCTGATGATATGAAAAAAAAATATTGTGGGAATTTTCAGAGATCAAGTTGATATTCATTTGTCTTTGCTTTAAACTATTG
>NC_051415.1:35401034-35401313 GCF_015228065.2 Penaeus monodon
CCTTTTTTTATATGGGACACTTTTATGCAGCCTTCATTTCCCCTGAATTATGAGGCGGTCGCGGCGCTCTCTGTCTCCCCCTCACCCCCCCCCGCGGGCACGAATTTAAGGCTGGGTAAAAATATGCAAAATAATTCTCGTTTTTCTGGGATTCAGTTTTGTATGAGTATCACACTGATGTCGGGAATCGACGATGAAGAGCGCGGAATTTGTGCGGAATCACATTTCTGGAACATGTTTTGTCTACACGCTCGCACGTGGATGCATGACATTCACAAG
>NC_051415.1:35401410-35401687 GCF_015228065.2 Penaeus monodon
GGGGCAGGTGAAGGCTTTTTTCAAAAAGTGTTTTACAATAGCGTTCAGCCAATAAGCTTAGTTGGTATAGCACTATCATGCAAAATATCACAAATACAATAAAACGTAACATTAATGATAAAAATGACTTCATAGAAATCGCTGGATTTGATACTCGACGCGCGCCGCTTTTTTAGTTTTTTTCTGTAGCAGATGATCGTATCGAATTAGTTTCAGGATTTTGGTTACCATCAGTGGTTTACTCGTTTTATAGCTATTCATTTGATAGTAAATAAGT
>NC_051415.1:35402376-35403063 GCF_015228065.2 Penaeus monodon
GTATTGCCTAACAAAATAGTGTCTCTCCTCTGGAATACACTTTTCATTCTTGATTAATCGGGACGAAGACAAGAATATTGCAAATCCCGCTTGACTCCTCATCCAGCAAAACGAAAATTGCTCCAGAATCCTGTTTTCGGCTTGGTATTTCAATTTCGGCGGGGCCATCCATAGACTTTTGCACATTAGCTTAAGGAGAGAGAGACCCAGTGACTTCAAATTTGACAAGCCTTTGGTAATGACATCCGATGCTCTTAGATGTATTTTTTTTATGCTACATTTTAGAAATTTATCACAGATTTTGTTTATTTCTGAATGATCAAACGCTGTTACACTTGCATTGCTGTATGAATTTATGTTATCATCCGTAATATATAATCCAATATTGAGTATTTAACTTAATTTTATTATTTAGCATGTCATTTGATTAAATATCTAGTAATAATATCGGTAAACTCGTATGTTTACATCCTTGTTATACCAAAGTGTGATATTTACAGACAACGAACATGTTCCTAGCATAAATAAGAAATGCTATTAAATACCAAGTTGCCACCCCAGCATAAAACAAAGCTGTTATCACCAAGTCTCTGTACATAAGGCTTGTCTTTGCCTTTTGTGTAGATTTGGCCGAGAAACTTAGCGACGTAATCAAAGTGTGTTATTCACCAACGGTCTTGTACTTAG
>NC_051415.1:35410188-35410286 GCF_015228065.2 Penaeus monodon
GAAGTGTAGGAGGGTGAATAAGGATGGGAGTAAAGAAAGGTAGCAAGGGAGGGGGGGTTTAAAAAAAGAGAATATGAGAATTAGAAAATAAGAGAGTC
>NC_051415.1:35410317-35410901 GCF_015228065.2 Penaeus monodon
AATCACTAATGAAAAGCGAAATTAAGAAAAAAAGCAGAAAATGCTGACATAGAGGAAGAAATAAAAGGAGACCGATGAAAATGGAGCAGAGGGAGAAAGAGAGACAAAAATAAAGACGAAGTGAGCGAGGGGGGAGGGGGAGGGGCAAGCCAGAGGCATGTCTGTCGGTTGAGCCAATTTTATGCGCGACACAAACACCGCGCATACTCCATTAAAAGCACATTAGTCCGGGACGAATACAGGAACAGTCTTAACGCGGAAGCTGTATAATTTGCAAAGGAATGTATCGGGAAAAGTTTTCTTTTATCTCTTCCATTTATTTATATTGGACTCTGCATTTACGTTAAGCGACCGAGCGGGAGAAAGACAAAAACTAAAAAAGGATACTCGAAATTTTGTATTACTGAATACATAAATAATACTGCAAAGGAATCGATAAGGTCTTTGCTACTTGATTCTGGAAAATGAATACTGTCGTTATCGCTATTATTATTGGTAACATAATATTCATTAATCATATTACAGTTATTATCCTTCGTTTACGTCACTTTTACTATTTCTTATACTTATTTTACTATAGTAAT
>NC_051415.1:35411660-35412118 GCF_015228065.2 Penaeus monodon
GCGATAACGACAGTATTCATTTTCAGAATCAAGTAGCAAGACCTTATCGATTCCTTTGCAGTATTATTTATGTATTCAGTAATACAAAATTTCGAGTATCCTTTTTTATTTTTTGTCTTTCTCCCTCTCGCTTAACGTAAAATGCAGAGTCCAAAAATAAATAAATGGAAGAGATAAAAGAAAACTTTTCCCGATACATTCCTTTGCAAAATTATACAGCTCGCGTTATGACATGTTCCTGTATGTCGTCCCGGACTAATGTTGCTTTTAATGGAGTAGGCGCGTGTTTGTGTCGCTCATAAAATTGGCTCAACAGACAGACATGCCTCTGGCTTGCCCCTCCCCCTCCCCCCTCGCTCCCTTCGTCTTTATTTTGTCTTTCTTTCTCCCTCTGTTCCATTTTCATCGGTCTCCTTTTATTCTTCTCTATGTCAGCATTTCTGCCTTTTTTTTCTTAA
>NC_051415.1:35412167-35412311 GCF_015228065.2 Penaeus monodon
TCCCCGACTCTTCTTATTTTCTAATTCTCATATTCTCTACCTCCTGCTACCTTTTCTTTTACTCCCATCCTTATTTACCCCTCCTACACGTCCTATTCCTCTCCTTCCTCTTCATTTCCCAAATTCTCATATCCTGCTCTTTCG
>NC_051415.1:35413574-35414037 GCF_015228065.2 Penaeus monodon
TAAATTAATTATTAATTTTGTTAGATATCGTTAACCCAGCAGACGATCGGGAAATATCGTCTGACACAAATTGATATGCAGGTAAGGAATCTTCTTCGGTTTTGCGACATATTCTGGCGACATAGAGCTCGTAGACCTCCCTGACAATTCATTACCGAATAATGAACCAGTCAAAATTCTATTTAGCTAGTTGTATGTAAAGGAGGTTTGTAGTCCTTTACCGGTACCGTTTTTTATCCATTTAATATTAAATATCTTGCTTTCACTTTTCATTTGAAACCAGAAATTTACGTTGTTCCATTTTAACCCTTTAATACACAATGGATATTTGCATTTCTTATTTTCTCTTGTTCAACAGATGGCGGAAATTTACAAATTGGGTATTGCATCATGCGTTTTCTCTCTGTATAGGAAAATGGGTTGTTCTTTTCCATTTTCCTTTTCTCGTAGTTTTATAAATCAT
>NC_051415.1:35414222-35414572 GCF_015228065.2 Penaeus monodon
ACTGATATCATTATTGTTGTTTAACTGAAATACGTTATTTCTTAGAAATATATAATAGGGAATATGCGTTTTTTTATGTTTCTCTTCTTTTAAAGGTTAACATTACATGTCACTTTCCACACCTTCGCAATATTTGTCATTTGTTTTCTAGTCTGTATTCCTTTACATTCAGATTATGACATTTGCACTTCGCTTGTAATTCGTTCAGGAGGGAACAGCGATCTCTTCAAAAATGTGAATCTCCATAGCGGAGTATCGTCTTCGTAACAAAAGAGGATCAAAGTCTTTATAATGAGTTCCAACCCCCTCTCTCAGCAGAAGATCGAGTGACCTGATAATGGGTTCCAACA
>NC_051415.1:35414610-35415167 GCF_015228065.2 Penaeus monodon
GAAGCATCAGGGCAGCACGGCCGGGTACTCGGGTCGTAAAACAGCGTTGGACCTGCGGGAATGTCGTCTTTATTGCCGCCATTACAGCTGGGAGAACTGCTGCAGGAGTTGGCCCATTTCTCGCCATTTCCACAATAGCGACGGCCATCAGATGGCATAAAGAGAAGGTGAGGCTATTGGTTCCGGCGCGGGGAGTGTGTGGTCTATGGCGAGCATAAAAAAAGAATACAAAAAAATAACGTTCCGCAGAGATGGGAAGATCTATATTTGATGTTGTGGACCTCGTTTTTAACGCTTGGATGCCGCCAGTGTTTTAGGGAATTTTATGTCTGTATTTTGATGTGTTATTATATGGTCATGGGATCTGGTTTAGCACTCTGTTTTCAGGAGTTTATATGCAATTTTACTTTGTTTTTCTGGTGATTTATCCGTTTATGAGTTGTATTCAAACACGTGTTTGTGCAAAAACGTGTATGTCGCTTCCTCTCCTTCCTCTCTTTTTCAGAGTTACCGCTTTTTTAGCTATATTTGTTTAGTATACATGTGTGTGTGAGTTT
>NC_051415.1:35417648-35417722 GCF_015228065.2 Penaeus monodon
CAAAATACAACAATATTATAAAATATTATTATTATTATTATATTATTATATAATATATAATTACTATTAATAAG
>NC_051415.1:35417757-35417878 GCF_015228065.2 Penaeus monodon
GTCTATTTTTTTGTTGTGTTGTTGTTGTTGTTGTTGTTTTATTAATTATCTTGTGTGGGTTTGTTTTATTTTTTTTTTTTAGATATATAATATTTTTGGGGGGTTTATATATATTCTTTTC
>NC_051415.1:35417936-35418881 GCF_015228065.2 Penaeus monodon
CTATTATAATTTATTTGTATTGTGTGTGTGTGTGTGTGTTTGTTGTTGTTTCTTTTTTTTTTTATTTTTATTATTATATTTTTTTTTTGTTTCTTGTTGTTCTTTTGTTTTTTTTAAAATACATTTTTTTTTTTGTATATATATTAATATATAATATTATACAATTATTTAAAATAAAATATTATAAAATATATTAGTATTAATAAATAATTACATATATATGATATTATGTTAGAATTTGTGGTAAAATATTATTTTAATATAAATAAGATTTTATTCCTTTTATATTATTTTATTTTTAATATATAAATATATTGTATCTTTTTATTTTTTGTCTTTTTCTTAAGTAAAATAAAGAATAAAAATAAATAAAAGGATGACGAAATTTGATTTCATCTTTGAATTATAAAGTTAGAAAAGTTCTGTAGGGATAATCTTTAATGGATAAGGGTTTTGTTCCAAAAAAATTGGTAACGACAGTTTCTTTTTCAGATCAAATCGCCTTCGTTTTTTAGTCTTTTTCTTTCGTTTCCATTTTCGGTTCCTTTTTTTTTTTTGTCTTTCTCCTTTTTTCTTAAATTTTTTTTCAAAAAAATTAAAAAGGGGGTACTTTTTTTCCCTTCCTTTCCCCCTTTCAAAATTTTCAACTCATTCCTACATTTTCCTTTTTTCTCCCACTAAATTTCCCTTAAGGGTTTGCCTTGTTCCCTTTATTAAATTCTCAACCGACTCTTGGGTTCCCCTTTTCCCCCCCCTCCTCCCTTCGTCTTATTTCTCTTTCTTCTCCCCCTTCCTTTTTCGGTTCCTTTTTTCTTTTTTTCCTTTCTCCTCTTTTCTTTTCCTTTTATTACTTTCTTTCTTTCGTCCTTCCCCTTCACTCTTTTATTTCTCTATTCTCTACCTCGTCTTTTCTTTAATCATCATTTTTTCAGACATTATCCTTCA
>NC_051415.1:35422756-35422960 GCF_015228065.2 Penaeus monodon
GCATTTCAAAGGGCCAGAATGAACTTAATGACTAAGTTCGGTAAAAAAAAATATCAGATTATTCCTTTTGATGTCAGCAGAAAATAAGGAAAAATACGATAAGATTAATTAGCTTCACTTCAAAGGAGTTCTGAATACCAGGGAAAGAGAAGGAAGGGGATTGATGCGGGAAAATGACAAGAGTACATTACTCTTTAAGGCGAC
>NC_051415.1:35424071-35425379 GCF_015228065.2 Penaeus monodon
TTTTCTGTTACAGGAACTTCAGTCTACACTAAAGTGTAGGTTTACAGTATGAGATAGAAAATACCAGGCTTCTATGAGACCTAACGACGAAAGTAAAGTACAGTGATTACATCATAATGAATTTCGTGAAGCGACAGTCCTGCAGCTGTTCCTCGCGCTGGGAATGTCATTACCGAGACTATGATAGGTTGACGCTAGTTTTTTTCGTGTCGGGTATTTTCAAAGGAAACAGTTAATCGGCAATCCCAAGAGCATGAATAATATTTACTTTGATCACTTTTATCACCAATTTTTTGTTCTCTCTTTTTTCATCTTTTACTCTCTTTATTTTGTTTTATAAGAATTAAGAGAAACGAGTCATCTGCGCATGCGTTCGATCTTGCCTAATCAACACCTTAGTACCCTGGGAATATTATGGGAATATTGGTTATACGTAATTAGTAAGTTGATCTTTTTGTGTGTGTACTACGGACGAAATTGGTTTGATAATTGCCAATATCATTTTTGATGTGACATTAATACGCCAATCTCGACACGAAGTCTCATAATCTCAAAGCGTTTATATCAAAGTCATTAGACTTGTTATTGCCCAATTAACCACGATGAACAGAGTAATTTCCTAAGAGCAATTAGAGGCAGGATAAATGAAATTAACGAATTATGAATATGCTTAATATGTTAAGCAAAAAGGGTAAAATGTAGAAAAGCGTGTAAATGAGCATGAATAACTTGTTTCGATTAAATATTCATCAGAATTCCATTTTATTCATGCCAAGATTCAAACGAAACGCATATTTTACTTACACAGAAAACCATCAAATGGAAAAGAAAAAAATAATCACGCAATGCTGATTTTAGGAATGATAAAAATCAATTGACTCCGTGTTTGCTCGCTGTTGAAAAATAATCTTGTGTCACATCATACGATTAAGGATGATAATTCACTCCGATGATAAAATTTAATATTAGCGTTTCCCCCTTTACTACTGTTATGCTTCATATATGTTTTATGCAAACTTTACTGTCTTGTTTTTAATTCATTCCTGCTCACCTTAATCGCAATGCACAAAGGCTACTGATGTTATTAGCTTGCGAAGACCTACTGATTTTCAGAAATTGTATAACTAGTAGTTCCATGTAACATACTCAACTTCATTTATTGAAGTGTTTAAGTTCATGAATTTAAGTTGTTTGTAATGCAACAAAATTCGATTTGTAAGATTTCCTGCGACTCACTCTCTTTCTTTTTCACTTTTCTCATAAATCAATGTATTTGTATATTCCTTTATGCCTGTTCATCTGCTGCTG
>NC_051415.1:35425496-35425912 GCF_015228065.2 Penaeus monodon
ATTTTCTCTTTCTACTCGATTTCCCGCATCATAATTTGTATTCTTATCTTTCTCTCCTTTCTTCTCCCACCAACGTAAAATACATCAGAATATCGCCGGTCTCAAGGCAACATTTTCACATCTCCATTTCGCAGAATTTCAGATTCCGTGGATTTTTCTGGCAGCAGCTTTTCCTCGGTTCAGAAGAGGTCAATTTCCCCTTTTCTTTTAAAGTTTGCCCTCATGTAAAGGAATTTTTCCCACTTTCTATTAAAGTTCGCTCACTTTGAAAAGAAAATGGGAACTTGTTCTCATTTACTGCTGCAATGGCGTATAATCACAGGAGTCGATTTTCGATCAGCGGATTGGCTCTGTCAACAAGTCTGCCGTGGCTAAAGATTCTGCTGTCTAGATTTTGCCGCCACCCCCCAACCCCT
>NC_051415.1:35426681-35426749 GCF_015228065.2 Penaeus monodon
GTAAATGTGATAATTGATATAACATAATGGACATGTACTGCACTAATAATAAGACATAATTACGATAT
>NC_051415.1:35427063-35427153 GCF_015228065.2 Penaeus monodon
ATTACGATAATAATAAATATTATTATTATTTCTGGTACTCTCAAGATCTTACATCTTACATGGTCTTACATCTTGGTGAATGAGCTGTAA
>NC_051415.1:35429490-35430096 GCF_015228065.2 Penaeus monodon
AATAGTAATTAATATCGACTGCTATCGCACTTTATAGACTATGAGGGTCAGTCAAAAATTAGGAATAGTAAGTTAAGTTCGCAGTGCAATCTAACTAGAAACAAAGTCACACAACTTATAAGAATTTGGGCACGTGTAGACGCCGTCTGCACGTGCAACTGATTCGTACAACTGATTCGACACATCAAGGCCTTCTTGTACAACGAGAGAAAACTGCAAAGACGAGATAGAGAGTCATTTTTGTGACTGAGGGCTCGGATAATCAGCTGAGGAGAGATCTAGGGGCTTCAAAGAAAAGTGGGGGGTGCAACTCGTGTTTTGGCATTCTTCCCTGAAAACCTGAGGGCAGAAGAGAGAGTAGCAGAGTGGGAATGGCTGTGAATGCGGGGAGCGGGTCTGCTGTGACCACGTTGCTAGAAAAGACCAGAATACTGATTACGGAATCGCGAACCTTAAATTAGATAACCGACAAGCCAGTGTGATACAGACACCAAAAGCGCCAGCTTGGAATGCTTCTAAGAGCATGCACAAGTAGATGATTGATTCGTGCTTCAGTTCACTTGTACCTATTCTTTCCTTTGGCCCTCCATCGAGGATACACTTCCG
>NC_051415.1:35432650-35433106 GCF_015228065.2 Penaeus monodon
TTTGTTTACGAATGCTAAGACACGTGATCAACAAGACAGCAAAAACAAAAGAAAAAACGAAATGTCAACATAGGTTGTTCGCCAAAGCGCGACCCAAGGAATTGCATATCCCCCAACCCCACCCCGTCCAGGTATGACTTTCCAATTCGGAACATGACTGCAAGCAAAACTCATTGTAATAATACTTGCCTGTTATTTAATCAGAAGATGAGCGACAGGCCGCATTCCGCTCACACATACACGAATAAGCAACAGCTCTGCCTCGTTTTGTATTCCTGACATTTTTGGAAATCTATTCTGTGAGTATTATTTTGCGCCGCTTTCATGCAAGCAGCATTAGGATACATAAACATGAAGAATTTTGCACAAGAAAATTGCTCTAACTCTGTCGTGTGGAAACCAAACGTGATAGTGCTGGACAAATATTTGTATTTTCTCTTTATATATTGCATGCGT
>NC_051415.1:35440533-35440785 GCF_015228065.2 Penaeus monodon
ATCTAAATATCAGTAAAATGTTTTCAAAACATACTTTTTTATTTCACAGTCCCATTCGACGGGCCGCCCAACAGCCAGAGTTCGGCGCCCCTCTCTCCCCGCGCACGTCGCACCCAGGCCGCCTCCAGACGGCGGCCTCCACGCGCCAGCCTCGCTCGTCTCCTCCACGCCCCCTTCTCCTTCTCTGTCCCTGAGACGTTGCTTTCGAATAACGTTCTCATTCTTCTCCTATCAACTTATATTTCCAAGCCA
>NC_051415.1:35441075-35441145 GCF_015228065.2 Penaeus monodon
CCTACGGACGCAATAGTGAACAGAATATCTGAGGATAAAAAGGAACTCACGTGGACGAGTAAAATAAGGT
>NC_051415.1:35442348-35442693 GCF_015228065.2 Penaeus monodon
GATATATCAAATAAATGCAATTTTCTTCTTTCATATTCAAGTGACGAGGATTAAATGCTGCAGGGAGGCCGCAATGCACAAGGCATGCGAGGAGGTATAAAATCCGAGATTGTATCTTGCTGGATATTGTTTTTTTGCCTCTTGGCCTGCAGACACTTCCATATTTTTTCTTGTTCATCGTTGCGTCGCGAAGAGAAGTGTCCGGAAAGATTAGATAATAACTTGGACAGCATTGTTTTCGGACGATTTGCTAGTCTTTCTTTACCATGACGGAGGCTGATCCACGCCGCGATGGGCGTGCTCGGCCTCGGCAAGGTTGCTCGGCAGCTCCGGGAAGTTCTGTTT
>NC_051415.1:35443999-35444140 GCF_015228065.2 Penaeus monodon
CAAGACGTGTACAGAAACATAATGTACAAACATGAAATACATAATAAAAGGAGGCACATAGTTAGTCGAAGATATATCAATACCTCAAATACACACAAGCCATGGCCGCACAAGAAAACACGCATATAAGCAAACCGACTC
>NC_051415.1:35444250-35444347 GCF_015228065.2 Penaeus monodon
TTACAGGCGGACCAAGAGGAAGGCGGAGATACAAATCTGACAGTGAGCATAATGCTGCATTTGCACCAGCGACGTCTCTAAATATGCTACTCACGAA
>NC_051415.1:35444622-35446316 GCF_015228065.2 Penaeus monodon
TAGTTACTGGATGCTGCAACTTGAGAGTTATGGATTATCTTTGCAACGTGTTCTCATGTAAACTTTTGTCATTACATTTGCATCAGCAAAGAATCATG
The DNA here is from genome assembly GCF_015228065.2 of Penaeus monodon. Lineage (NCBI taxonomy): Eukaryota > Metazoa > Arthropoda > Malacostraca > Decapoda > Penaeidae > Penaeus > Penaeus monodon. The sequence continues at coordinate 35,444,721 of NC_051415.1, forward strand.
TAAATGAATATATCAATTATGATGTTTTTGTAACGCTGATTAGGTAATTAAACGTTAAGATAACATACCATAACATTTTAGCTAATAAAGAATTTATTGCAACATCCGATCTCCAAGACGCATATTTAACCTAAAATCACAATACTTATCCTGCTACCAAAAAATATTCTTCCATTAAAAAACTTTCGCCAAGTTGCTAAAATACAGCCATCAACTTTAAACTCATGGCCCTTTTGTCAAGACTCCCTAAGGATTCTTAAACTCTAGGTTACCCTGATGTACGTGACTAAATTTTGGTATTGAAGCTACCCTGCCAATTCCTTGTACTGATGGCATTCTAGCAGAATCCATGAGAAATACTCAGATGTTTACATGATTTTTAAAATATAAGCATGCAATAACCTTTGGCAATGATTTTTTTGAAAGGCAGATCAGTAGAACATATATTTTGCTGTATTTTATTTACTTTGTACATTTGTATGTACTGAAGTTGTCACGTCCTAATATATAAGATAATCTTATGAAAAAAGAGACTAGAATTTAGAAACCTTCCAAAATCTGATAACCTGTATGCTAGTGATTAGTAGTTGTGAAGTAAGCAGCTCAGCCGCCAAAGAGACACACAAAATCGTTATTTGCACATCGGCTGCCCATTTGGATCTACGATATCGATGCCAAAGAGAAGTCCCCTGCCAGACGGTTGCAAACGGAACCAATACGAAACCCTACAGGCAGGCGGGAATCTGGTCCTACAGAACAGCCGCACGGAGAACACCAGGGCACTCATCAGATCTGGAATAAACAAAATGAAAAAACAATTATCGTACATTGTAACACAATATTGATTAGGCTAACTAAAACTGAGCGCATTTAACATCGATATGAATTAATATGAATGGGCATTATGGTAATATGATGTATTCACCGTGAATTATAAATGCACACATCGAATTTAAATCACTGTGTATGCCCGGTTAGTAAGAATACAACGCATGAATATTACAGGCTCGACTTCAATATACTGTATCTTCTTAGAGGTATTTTAGTAAACTTAGCTATATCTGCCCTACTACTGTCGCTATAGAAAGGCATCCGGGAGATCAAATGTCTTTGAGTTTACCTCGGGCTCTTGGAACGTTTGCAGTTCGTGTGTCATATGTGGGGCATGTCAGCTACTCATGTTTCACCCATATTTTTATGCTAACACTCATGTTTTCATGTACGCACTTACACACTCGCATAGACGCACAAATAAGTATACATAAATCACTTCACAACAGTAATAGGGCAGACTTATTCATAGCTGAAAAGGGGTAAAAATCCAGGAAAAAATCCCTCAATATTTCCCCAACGCCAAAGTGTTCCTTCATGCATAGAGAACGGCCGTAAATGTGGCCCAATGCATGTCAAACTTTGCTACTCCATTTTCCCGTCGGTTCTCGAGTCCCTGCGAAAAGCGGGTCCGGGTCGCGGGGCGCGATGGGATCGCGCTTTATGCCGTTTACGAGCCCCGTGGCAAGATTCCCCGGCTTCAGAGTGCCCGGCGACAGGGAAGCGGGGGGAAGAAAAGGACTCATAGAGGATGATTTAACGACG
>NC_051415.1:35447048-35447115 GCF_015228065.2 Penaeus monodon
TGAGACCGCTCGGCACACGCACCTACCCGTCGACCTCGACGGAGCAGCGACTTGCGTTGTGGGCGTC
>NC_051415.1:35448075-35448143 GCF_015228065.2 Penaeus monodon
GTAAGCAAAGGGGAGGAGGAGAGGAAGGGTTAAGGGTGGTGAGGGTAGTAGGGGAAGTGAGGGGTATG
>NC_051415.1:35448385-35448462 GCF_015228065.2 Penaeus monodon
AGTCGGGTCAGCTTCTCTTAGGACAACTGAACGGCCGAGTAAACAACCCATGTGGTTGTAAGTTATACTTAGACATA
>NC_051415.1:35449200-35449707 GCF_015228065.2 Penaeus monodon
AATGTAATATCAACATAAATAAATTGTATTATGATAAATACGAAAAAATAAGAATGTTGATAACGAAAAGGAACAACGCTAGTGAAAATGTCAAAGCGACAGTAACGTTATCACTCTATCGTAAATTTTTTAAGTCACGTTATCAAGACCACAAAATAAACAAATAATCTTGAAATTCGAAAAAAAAAAAATATTTGAATGTGGCATTTAACACACAGGTCAAAAGACGGGAGAAAATATCTTGAAATAACCTGACCTGAATTGACCTGGGGTACTAAATGTTAAGTGAACCACAATTAAAATAAACGAGTGAAACATCTATACACATAAAACTTACTTATTTTTTATGAATATGAAAAACTAATAAAGCAAAACACGTCGTTTGCATAAATATATATACGACAGGTAAAAGAAAACGAGATCTCAAATGTCCGAAATATAAGACCAAGACAAGATAATGACTCGGATAATTGACTTGAGATTTGGTATACCATGACCGAGTTAGAA
>NC_051415.1:35450771-35451081 GCF_015228065.2 Penaeus monodon
GTTATTCGAAGGCAACGTCTCAGGGACAGAGAAGGAGAAGGGGGCGTGGAGACGAGCGAGCTGGGCGTGGAGGCCGCCGTCTGGAGCGTCGTGGGTGCCGCCGGCGCGCGGGAGAGGGCGCCGAACGCTGGCTGTTTGCGCGGCCGTCGAATGACCTGTGAAATAAAAAGTTATGTTTTGAAAACATTTTTCATGCGTTTTGTTTGTGACGTCTTCAGTTGTGCAATTTATGTTAACGTTATCCATAATATTTGATAATAAAAATAGTTTCGCACAATTATGTTTGAATGTCAACTGTAGCGTAGAAACA
>NC_051415.1:35451477-35452090 GCF_015228065.2 Penaeus monodon
GGAACGAGAGATTTCTTTTAACAGAAATCTTCTCTCGTTCCTAGTCTCACTTTCAATCAACGAAAATTTTAATCTACAAGTTCAGAATATTCGTCAACAGCATCGCTGTACCATTCAGACTGAAATTTAAATTTCATGAGGAAGTAAAGGTCACAGGGTACATGTAAGCCGTTTGCAATTTCAAATTGACAGGGATTGATATATATCTATATTATTATTATCAATTAGCTTACTTCATGATTTCCCTGCGTTTTCTAAGTGTATCTTGAATAAACCTATGTTTACAGAAAGGAGAAGAAAAAGAAATTAAAGAATAAAAGTAGAAAAAGAGAAAACTGACAGACATGGAGAAAAGAAGGCTGTAAATTCCAAACAATAAGAAGAATGAACAGAAATATATAATATACGATGCCTATGCCCTTGCCCTCAAATAAGAACATAACAACATAGCCCTTCGACGAAGCTCTCAGCAATGGACCGGCGAGATAGCTAGACGAAGGCCGTTTCCAGCCGCTATTCGGCTCGACGCTGAGAAAACCGCTGCCCAAGAAGGCGTAATGCTAAGGGTTGGCGACGCTTACAGGTGGAGAAGCATCTCCTGTGCTGTTGGAAG
>NC_051415.1:35452172-35452280 GCF_015228065.2 Penaeus monodon
TGACATTCTGTTTAGTGACCAGACTTTGGTCTATCTCATTTTTATATGCCGCAATCTTTGAATGATCAATTAAAATCCATCATTATTGCTCATAAGACAATAACATAC
>NC_051415.1:35452484-35452959 GCF_015228065.2 Penaeus monodon
TGAATCCCCAAGTATTACACATCAGCGCATATCGAGGCCTGGAGAACATCTATTGTTAAAGTAGTGGCTTCACCGTGATGTGTAGCTTCATTGTCTAGTTAGCTTCGGTTTCCTGGGCATTCACTGCTGAGGGAAACACGCACTTCGTAGACTGTAATATCCATTGCTATCTCATATATCTAGTTTCAGGAACGCGGTCACGGCAATGGCGCCGTATATTAATAGTTGGCACAACAGAGTAGGGATATTAGGATCGTTTTTGAGGTGGAACAGTATCACTTTTTAGAGAAAGATAAACTTCAGTTTCCTTTTAATTTTATCCGAAACCTACACACAGTATTGCGTGAAAGATCAGGTAGTAAATAATGACCGAAGAAAGAAAAAGAAATGCTGACTTTCTTCTTCAGGAAGAAACACCATAAAAGATATTCACACGCAACATCGTCGCAGATGACTGCAGGTTACACACAAGACT
>NC_051415.1:35453291-35454034 GCF_015228065.2 Penaeus monodon
TAAAAGAAAAGCAAGGGACTATGGCCCTTGGAGGAGACGAGCCAGACTTTACGGGGGCACACAGAGCCTCGGCTCCACAACTGTTCCGTATTTCGTTGTCAATCTAACCTACAGTCATATCCGAAAATAACGCCAACCGTTGTTCGCTTGTTTTACCGGTCATTTCTCCCATTCGCTCACTGCGTATGAATTGAAATTTGAATATAGATTGCCGGCATGTATGACGTTTTGTGAATTCAGGAGAGATTTGTTATGCTAAAGGACACGGCGAGATGCGGTTTGTCGGTTCATTGGTCTGGAATTTGAGTTGCTGTCGAAAGCTGATGCGGCTTTTCTTTCTTTTAAAACCTTTTTTTGTGCTATTTTTGTACTTCTCTGTCTTATCCCTTGAAATAATGTTTGTTTTTAAACGTTTATTTTATATGTTCATATATTCCGTCTGATTTTCCTTCTTCCTCTTCTATATTTCTTAGGATTGTCTTCTCCATCTCCCTCACCCTCGTTCCTATTACCATTTCACCGAGCGAGCGAAAGCAAACGAAGCACCAGCCAACTACAAGACATTGCAACATGGAGACGGATGAAAGAAGTCCCTTTAACAACAATCCAGAAGTGTGCGTGGGACCGACTGGCTGTCTGGCGCTGTGAAGGCAACCATGGAAAATGAATCTGCATTGTGATTCAGCCGCGTGTGCACCAAGGCGAGCGGACGGCCAGGTACTTGAGTGCAGCCGAGCGGGCGC
>NC_051415.1:35454761-35455281 GCF_015228065.2 Penaeus monodon
TGTGGGTGTGCACAATTTATATACATACAGACATTTTTTTACATAAACTTGTATATAGACAGATACACAAGTATATTTATTTTATATAGACATAGGAATAAATACAGATATGAATTAGATAAGTAGACAGATAAAGATACAGAAAAAGATCGATACATAAATAGATATATATACAATAAATGGAAGCATACATATATAAGCAGAAATATTTTTCGTAGCATAAATAATTTGCGTTTTGTAAATGATACCCACCATTTCCTCCGGCCCGTCAGCGGCGTAATCTCTCTGCGGATCCGCCTTTCGAGGCCACGAACGCTCAAACATTTCAGGCGGAGATGAAGCGGCTTCACATGACCACTCATGAAATTTTCCTGCGCGCAAATTCCGTCGGCATCAAGTTCCAGACGGTCGCTTTTACGGCATTTTGACTCCGCGTGCGTTTTAATAAGCAGCCTCACTGGATTATGAACAGCATAATCTGGAGATTACTGCGTAAACGTTGGTCATGCCTGCAACGTGA
>NC_051415.1:35455402-35455769 GCF_015228065.2 Penaeus monodon
AGTCGCGCTTGGAATCAAGAGGAACACAAGCCAGGTCATGAAAGGCCTACATAACTTCCACGAAGTCACAACGGTCGCCCTCAAAAAGCGCCTCCCGTGCCACGTGTCACGCAACAGTTGCAGAGCAGAATAGCGTTGTACGAGCAGGCCCAACGACAACCGCTCTCGGGGCGATTCGGCGATGTAATTCAGTAACATGCAAATTCGGGGATTCCCATGAGAGCTACAGGAACTTGACGCTGTACCCTGCTGAATTATTGATGAACTTGGCCAGAATTTATAATGACTATAATCCTCCGCTTCTAATTATTACGACGGTGAGACATTTTGATTTTCACAATTTTGAGAAAAGAGGAAAGTGTTCGAG
>NC_051415.1:35459024-35459822 GCF_015228065.2 Penaeus monodon
AACTTACGCTTAGTTTATTTCCAACCTAATTCAAAACTTTAAGTAATTTCTTTAATTTTTTACACTTATTCACCCTGGTTTAGATTTATAATGAAAAGATTGTTTTTCAGAATTCCTCCCTCGAATTAACTGCAAAACTTGACGTTTCAGTCCAAAATCCATGCGAAATATTTACAAGAAAAAGTGACTGTTTGACTATGATGTATAAAAAAAGTCTTGTTAAAAATCATTGTCGAAAAAAAACGCAGCTTTAGCTTGAATTTAAGATAACCAGAAAATAATGATAATGATAATAATTTCCAAAAGAGGTAAGAATATATTGCGCGAATAAAATTTCCAGCATAGAACTATCAGCTTTACAGTTGAACGGCTGCCGGAATCATGACTCAAAAATTAACCGGCACTCGCCATAACCCACTGAAGTATGCCATAAACATCCTTATCTCACCTGGCCGTTCGGTCGAGCAGAATATTTTGTTATATGACTAAAAAAGGAGAGACAGAAGGAGGGCGTGAAAAAAAGGAAGGAGGGAGTGAAGGAGAGCGGGAGAGGGAGAGGGAGGGAGGCAGGTCGATAGACAGACAGACAGAGAGCAAGAGGAATGAAAGGGAGAGAAAGATAGAGTAAACAAACACAGAGGGATAAAGGAATGAGTGGAAAAGAGAGAAAAAAAAGTTGTGAGAAAAGAGGGAGAATGAAAGAATGAAAAAGGGACAAGGGGGAGGAAAAAATAAGTAAGAGAGGTGATACAGTTTTGTACGTGTAGGAACTAACATCTGACCTTTTGTGCTCTCCCA
>NC_051415.1:35463701-35464421 GCF_015228065.2 Penaeus monodon
CTCTCCCTATTCGCCCACCTAACTTCCTATTTTACTGTGACATAATTCTCTCTTTGACAATTTAAAATCACATATTACGTTGTTCTATGTTAAATCTTCCCTTAATCTCAATCAATCACTCTCCTTTTCCCGCCTCACTTTCCCCCTCGCCCTTCCGTTCCCTCTCGGATACAAAAGTCCTTCGAGGCGAAAGTAATGAGCAGATTCCTTCCCTCCTTCACAGTGCATCAAATAACACTATAAAGCAGCCCTTGATGAATATTCTGGAGCTTTATTAACTCCTGAGGGGTAGGGAGGCTGTGGGACTTGGGAGGCAGGGAGCGAAAGATGCAAGGAGGGGGGAGGGAGGGCAGACCGCCTCCCTATTTATTACAGATGAAATGAGACTTATCTATACCAAACCATACTAAACACAGAGCAGGTTAACGAAGGACAGAGCAGTTGTTTCGAAACTCTCCATTTTGCTACCCATTTTGTTTTTACCTGTTACTTTCTTCTTTTTCATCGTTTTTACTTTTCCAAAAAAGGAAAGAATCTCTTGCAGTAGAGACTGTTTCAGAACCCCAATGAATAGCAAATGAGAAGGATTTACCTGGAAAGTGCAGCTGTTTTTTTTCTTATGAGAATAACACACGATAGACACACTGACCTAGTACACTGGAGAGAAGCAATGAAAGAAGGAGAGAGTTGAAGAGAGATCGAGAAAGTGGGAGAAGACGT
>NC_051415.1:35464450-35465289 GCF_015228065.2 Penaeus monodon
AAGATTGACTGGATTGAGCCAGGTTGGAATGGGAATCCTATTTAATTTCCTTGAATTATCGACAGAGATGTTGCTGTGCCAATGAATCAGATAAAATCTGATGAGACCTGGCTGCTTCTAGCAACAAGCCAAATGAAAGGTATTTCTGACATGACCCTTAAAAAATGGCTCTGGCCCTTTCTTCGTTGTCATAAAGGGTGTTCTGGCATCTGACACGAAAGGGGTTTGGAGTGCTGCGTCACTGAGACACCACAAAACAAGCCACATGGAAAAATCCAAACGGGACTGCTTACCTGTTGCCCTTAGTAAACAAAAGCTAGTTCCCAGCTGTAGATTATAAGAAGGACAAGATTCCAGCTGTAGATTATAAGAAGGACAAGATTCCAGCTGTAGATTATAAGAAGGACAAGATTCCAGCTGCTAAGGTAAGATTTAAGCATAGCAAAGTAGATATAAAGTATACGGCTGAGATCTGATAGTAAAGTGACGAAAGATTGGCATTTTGTGTAACCTGCACATGGTATGGGACGTTGGTTCACTGATATAATTAATGATGGCTCAGATAATAAGCCAATGCATCATATAACCTTGTGTCACGATCAGAAGCAAAATCCCAAGACTACATTCTTCAGAGGTTCTTTCATCCATTTTGTCACTGCCTAGAAGGACCAGGGAAATGCAAACTTTGATTAGTTAGCATTTTCCTTTTTTTCAACGAAGAAAAGTGCAAATTAAATACCCCAGGTAATGGAGATAGTCGGGATATGCCATGGATATGATTGCTGGTCTTTGGTATGACATCCTCGGATTATAGAACCATAAAGGCCATTCACTCACCA
>NC_051415.1:35465309-35465781 GCF_015228065.2 Penaeus monodon
CCAACCATTAGCTTTCCAAATATCACCGAAAAGGAAACCAACATTGTTCTCTTTGTCCATCACTAAGACCATTAGCATTCCAGGCTCCCCTTGTAGACAGATCATTAGTGAATAACAACAAGAAATTAAACATGAAAATAAGAGTTTGGTTAACTGAATATAACAAAAAGTAACGTGCTTGGTGTTTGAATATATATATACATTTTATTTCGCTTGAAGTGCTAACTTCTAAAGATTCCTGGCAGAGGTCTATGACGATTGTGAACACGTTCCTTCTTTGTTTATCTCCTATTTAGCAAATCCCACTGTTATTGCAGGGAACAACAACCAAATTATAAAAAAAATAGAATGTGCAAAAACTTCATCTGACATCTATTTTACAGATATAGACACTTGCCAGGTGCAGGATTTGAACCTACTTACTCCTTCAACTTCGTTAAAAGACATGTCACAAACAAGTTAAGGACATGTT
>NC_051415.1:35472781-35472965 GCF_015228065.2 Penaeus monodon
AAATTACTCATACTTTGGGAGAGCACAAAAGGTCAGATGTTAGTTCTACACGTACAAAACTGTATCACCTCTCTTACTTATTTTTCCTCCCCCTTGTCCCTTTTTCATTCTTTCATTCTCCTCTTTTCTCACAACTTTTTTTTCTCCTTTTCCACTCATTCCTTTATCCCTCTGTGTTTGTTTA
>NC_051415.1:35473096-35473588 GCF_015228065.2 Penaeus monodon
CTTTTTTAGTCATATAACAAAATATTCTGCTCGACCGAACGGCCAGGTGAGATAAGGATGTTTATGGCATACTTCAGTGGGTTATGGCGAGTGCCGGTTAATTTTTGAGTCATGATTCCGGCAGCGTTCAACTGTAAAGCTGATAGTTCTATGCTGGAAATTTTATTCGCGCAATATATTCTTACCTCTTTTGGAAATTATTATCATTATCATTATTTTCTGGTTATCTTAAATTCAAGCTAAAGCTGCGTTTTTTTTCGACAATGATTTTTAACAAGACTTTTTTATACATCATAGTCAAACAGTCACTTTTTCTTGAAAATATTTCGCATGGATTTTGGACTGAAACGTCAAGTTTTGCAGTTAATTCGAGGAAGGAATTCTGAAAAACAATCTTTTCATTATAAATCTAAACCAGGGTGAATAAGTGTAAAAAATTAAAGAAATTACTTAAAGTTTTGAATTAGGTTGGAAATAAACTAAGCGTAAGTT
>NC_051415.1:35480395-35481781 GCF_015228065.2 Penaeus monodon
TGGTACTGAACATGTCCTTAACTTGTTTGTGACATGTCTTTTAACGAAGTCGAAGGAGTAAGTAGGTTCAAATCCTGCCCTGGCAAGTGTCTATATCTGTAAAATAGATGTCAGATGAAGTTTTGTTGCACATTCTATTTTTTTATAATTTGGTTGTTGTTCCCTGCAATAACAGTGGGATTTTGCTAATAGGAGATCAACAAGAAGGACGTGTTCACAATCGTCATAGACCTCTGCCAGGAATCTTTAGAATTAGCACTTCAAGCGAAATAAAATGTATATATATATTCAAACACCAAGCACGTTACTTTTGTTATATTCAGTTAACCAAACTCTTATTTTCATGTTTAATTTCTTGTTGTTATTCACTAATGATCTGTCTACAAGGGAGCCTGGAATGCTAATGGTCTTAGTGATGGACAAAGAGAACAATGTTTGGTTTCCTTTTCGTGATATTTTGGAAAGCTAATGGTTGGAAAAAAGAAAAAAAACATGGTGAGTGAATGGCCTTTAGGGGTTCTAAAAACCGAGGATGCCCTACCAAAAGACCAGAAAATCATATCCTGGCATATCCCACTTCTCCTTACCTGGGGTTTTTAAATTTTTGCATTTTCCTTCTTAAAAAAAGGAAAAATGCTAACAAACCTAATTTTTCATTTCCCCCGGGCCTTCTAGGCGTGACAAAATGGAAAAAACCCCGAAAAATGTGTCTTGGGGTTTTGCTTCTGATCGGCAAAGGGTTTCATGAGCATTGGCTTATTATCTAGCCCTCATTAAATTTTATCTGAACCAACGTCCCTACCATTGCGGTTACACAAAAAGCCAATCTTTCGTCACTTTACTATCAATCTCAGCCCTATACTTTAATTTTACTTTGCTATGCTTAAAACTTACCTTTGCAGCTGGAAACTTTTCCTTTTTATTCTCAGCTGGAAACTTTCCTTTTAAATCTCAGTGGAAACTTGTCCCTTTTTATAATCTACGCTGGGAAACTTGTCCCCCTTATAAACACAGCTAATCTTGTCCCTTTTTATAATCTAACTGGAATCTTGTCCTTCTTTTAAAACTACAGCTGGGAAATAGCTTTTTTTCTAAGGGCAACAGGTACGTCCTTTTTGGGTTTTTCCCTGTGCTTGTTTTTTTGGTGCTCGTGACGCTGCATTTCCAAACCCTTTCATTCAATGCCAAACCCTTTATGACAACGAAGAAAGGGCCAGAGCCTTTTTTAAAGGGGCACGTCAAAAAGACCTTTCTTTGGCTTGTTGTAGAAGCAGCCGGGTTTCCTCAATTTTATCTGATTATTGGCACAGCAACACTCTGTCATAATTAAAGGAAATTAAAATTAGGTTTCCCATTCCAACCGGCAAAATCCAGTAAATCTTACTT
>NC_051415.1:35481805-35482159 GCF_015228065.2 Penaeus monodon
ACGTTTTTCCCCCCCTTTTCTCGATCTCTCTAAACTCTCTCCTTCTTTCATTGCTTTCTCCAGTTACTGGTCGTGTGCCCTTCGTGTGTTTTTCCCCTAAGAAAAAAATCACTGCACTTTCCAGGAAAACCCTTCTCATTTGCATTCATTGGGGTTCGAAAAGTCCTACTGCAAGAGATTCTTTCCTTTTTTTGGAAAAAAAAACGATGAAAAGAAAAGTAACAGGTAAAAACAAAATGGGTCAAAAAGGAGGGTTTTTGAACAACTGCCTGTCCTTCGTTTAACCTGCTCTGTGTTTAGTATGGTTTTGGGATAATAATCTCATTTCATCTGAATAAATAGGGACGGTCCCAC
>NC_051415.1:35482220-35482506 GCF_015228065.2 Penaeus monodon
AGGAGTTAAAAAAAGCTCCCGAAAATTTCACCAAGGGCTTTTATAGTGTTATTTTATCCTGTGAAGGGGGGAAGGAACTGCTCATTACTTTCGCCTCGAAGGATTTTTTGTATCCGAGGGGAACGAAGGGCGGGGGGAAAGTGGGCGGGAAAAGGAGAGTGATTGCTTGAGAAAAGGAAATTTCTAGAACAACGAAATATGTGATTTTAAAAGGGGTAAAAGAGAGAATTATTTTCACAGTAAAATAAAATTAGTGGGCAAATGGGGAGGTTTAAAATTAAAATTT
>NC_051415.1:35486256-35486405 GCF_015228065.2 Penaeus monodon
TTTTTTTGTGTTGTTATGTGTGTGTGCGTAGATTTTTGAAAATTATCTCTACTTTGGGGGGAGCACAAAAAGGGCAATGTTAGTTCCTACACGTACAAACTGTACACCTCTCTTACTTTTTTTTTTCCTCCCCCTTTTCCCTTTTTCAT
>NC_051415.1:35486615-35487136 GCF_015228065.2 Penaeus monodon
CTTTTTTAGTCATATAACAAAATATTCTGCTCGACCGAACGGCAGGTGAGATAAGGATGTTTATGGCATACTTCAGTGGGTTATGGCGAGTGCCGGTTAATTTTTGAGTCATGATTCCGGCAGCCGTTCAACTGTAAAGCTGATAGTTCTATGCTGGAAATTTTATTCGCGCAATATATTCTTACCTCTTTGGAAATTTTTATCATTATCATTATTTTCTGGTTATCTTAAATTCAAGCTAAAGCTGCGTTTTTTTTTGACAATGATTTTTAACAAGACTTTTTTTTTACATCATAGTCAAACAGTCACTTTTTCTTGTAAATATTTCGCATGGATTTTGGACTGAAACGTCAAGTTTTGCAGTTAATTCGAGGAAGGAATTCTGAAAACAATCTTTTCATTATAAATCTAAACCAGGGTGAATAAGTGTAAAAAATTAAAGAATTATTAAAGTTTTGAATTGGGTTTGGGAAAATAAACAAACGAAAGTTTAGCGTGATGGCCCCCCAAAAACCCACAAT
>NC_051415.1:35487259-35487328 GCF_015228065.2 Penaeus monodon
ATTATTGAAAGGGGTTAAAAAAATCCTGTTTTAAAGAAATTTGATTTTCATCCATACCTTTTCACACCC
>NC_051415.1:35489335-35489868 GCF_015228065.2 Penaeus monodon
AACTTACGCTTAGTTTATTTCCAACCTAATTCAAAACTTTAAGTAATTTCTTTAATTTTTTACACTTATTCACCCTGGTTTAGATTTATAATGAAAAGATTGTTTTTCAGAATTCCTCCCTCGAATTAACTGCAAAACTTGACGTTTCAGTCCAAAATCCATGCGAAATATTTACAAGAAAAAGTGACTGTTTGACTATGATGTATAAAAAAAGTCTTGTTAAAAATCATTGTCGAAAAAAACGCAGCTTTAGCTTGAATTTAAGATAACCAGAAAATAATGATAATGATAATAATTTCCAAAAGAGGTAAGAATATATTGCGCGAATAAAATTTCCAGCATAGAACTATCAGCTTTACAGTTGAACGGCTGCCGGAATCATGACTCAAAATTAACCGGCACTCGCCATAACCCCCCTGAAGTATGCCAAAAACCCATCCTTATCTCACCTGGCCGTTCGGTCGAGCAGAATATTTTGTTATATGACTAAAAAGGAGAGACAGAAGGAGGGCGTGAAAAAAAAGGAAAGTAAA
>NC_051415.1:35489900-35490119 GCF_015228065.2 Penaeus monodon
TCGATAGACAGACGACGAGAGCAGAGGAATAAAGGGAGAAAAAGGGACGAGTAAACAAAAACGAGGATGGGAATGATGGAAAGAGAGAAAAAAGTTGTGAAAAAGAGGGAGAAGGGAAAGTGGGGGGGGAAGGGACAGGGGGAGGAAAAAAAAAAGTAAGAGAGGTGATACAGTTTTGTACTTTTAGGAACTAACATCTGACCTTTGTGCTCTCCCAAA
>NC_051415.1:35493927-35494633 GCF_015228065.2 Penaeus monodon
ATTTCCCCCTATTCGCCCCCAACTTCATTTTACTGGACAAAATTCTCTTTTGACAATTTAAAATCACATATTACGTGTTCTATTTTTTAAATTTTCCCCTTTAACCCTCAAGAATCACTCCCTTTTCCCCCCTCCTTTCCCCCTCCCCCTTTCCCCGTTCCCTCCGTACAAAAGCCCTTCGAGGCGAAAGTAATAGCAGTTTCCCTTCCCTCCTCACAGTGATCAAAAAACCTATAAAACAGCCCCTTTGGGGAAAATTCTGGTTTATTCTCCTGAGGGGTAGGGGGGCTGTGGGACTTGGGGGGGCAGGGAGCGAAAAATGCAAAGGGGGGGGAGGGAGGTTTGACCGCCCCCCATTTATTACGATAAATGAACTTATCTATACCAAAACCCTACTAACCCAGAGCAGGGTTTAAAGAGGCAGAGCAGTGTTTTGAAACCCCCCATTTTTCTACCCTTTTGTTTTTACCTGTTTTTTTCTTCTTTTCATCGTTTTTACTTTTCCAAAAAAAAAGAAAGAATCTTTTGGGCAGTAGAGACTGTTTTCAGACCCCCAATGAATAGCAAATGAGAAGGATTTACCGGGGAAAGTGCAGCTGTTTTTTTTCTTAGGGGAATAACACACGATAGACACACTGACCTAGTACACTGGAGAGAAGCATAAAAGAAGGAGAGAGTTGAAGAAGATCGAAAAGAGGGAGAAGAC
>NC_051415.1:35494659-35495583 GCF_015228065.2 Penaeus monodon
AAGTAAGATTGACTGGATTGACCGGGTTTGGGAAATGGAATCCAAATTTAAATTTTCCTTGAATTATCGACAGAGATGTTGCTGGCCAATGAATCAGATAAAATCTGATGAGACCTGGCTGCTTCTAGCAACAAGCCAAATGAAAGGTCTTTCTGACTGACCCTTTAAAAAAAATGGCTCTGGCCCTTTCTTCGTTGTCATAAAGGGTGTTCTGGCATCTGCCCATGAAGGGGTTTGGAATGCGCGTCACTGAGACACCACAAAACAACCCACATGGAAAAATCCAAACGGGACTGCTTACCTGTTGCCCTTAGTAAACAAAAGCTAGTTCCCACTGTAGATTATAAGAAGGACAAGATTCCAGCTGTAGATTATAAGAAGGAAGATTCCAGCTGTAGATTATAAGAAGGACAAGATTCCAGCTGTAGATTATAAGAAGGACAAGATTCCAGCTGTAGATTAAAAAGACAAGATTCCAGCTGTAGATTATAAAAAGGAAAAATTCCAGCTGCTAGGAAAATTTTAAAGCAAGCAAAGTAGATATAAAGTATACGGCTGAGATCTGATAGTAAAGTGACGAAAGATTGGCATTTTGTGTAACCTGCACATGGTATGGGACGTTGGTTCACTGATATAATTAATGATGGCTCAGATAATAAGCCAATGCTCATGTAACCTTGTGTCACGATCAGAAGCAAAATCCCAAGACTACATTTTCAGAGGGTTTTTCATCCATTTTGTCACTGCCTAGAAGGACCAGGAAATGCAAACTTAGGTTAGTTGCATTTTCCTTTTTTTTAACGAAGGAAAGTGCAATTAAATACCCCAGGTAATGGAGATAGTCGGGATATGCCATGGATATGATTGCTGGTCTTTGGTATGACATCCTCGGATTATAGAACCATAAAGGCCATTCACTCACCA
>NC_051415.1:35495603-35496112 GCF_015228065.2 Penaeus monodon
CCAACCTTATTTCCAAATTCACCGAAAAGGAAACCAAACATTGTTCTCTTGTCCTCACTAAGACCATTAGCATTCCACCCCCCTTGTAGAAATCTTAGTGAATAACAACAAAAATTTAAAACATAAAAATAAGATTTGGGTTACTGAATATAAAAAAAGAAACGGCTTGGTGTTTAAATATATATATACTTTTTTTTTGCTTGAATGCTAACTTCTAAGTTTCCCGGGCAGAGGTCTATGACATTGTAAACACTTTCCTTCTTTGTTTATCCCCTATTTAAAAATCCCCTGTTATTGCAGGAACAACAAACCAATTATAAAAAAAAAAAAAATGTCAAAAAATTCATTGACATCTATTTTACAGATATGACACTTGCCCGGTGCAGGATTTGAAACCCACTTACTCCTTCAACTTTGTTAAAAGACGTCCCAAAAAAAGTTAAGGAAAATGTTCGTACCAACACTCGGGAACACCACAGCTTCTCTTCAACCGGGTAAATGTTAATAAT
>NC_051415.1:35499945-35501297 GCF_015228065.2 Penaeus monodon
ACAATCTTTACTCCTTATAGTATGAAAAGACTCCTGCAAGAAGTGTATCTTATCTTTTATGAGCCAGTTTACTTTGTAAAGCACCAAAAAACATGCATAAAACACACTCCCCATAGTATTCAGGAGCATACATAAGCATTTGTTACATAAATAGCTTGATGCAAGAGGTGCATATTATAGAAAAAAAAACAACTAAATATGAAATATAGTTCTATGTTATATAAAAATTAAATTCAGTTTTATTGCAAACACTTTTTTTTCCTCATGTCATTAATGCCTGGGTATCAGATATGCTCTGCTGCCATATGCAATTTCTGACAGTTTTCTTATATATCCCAATACTTGTCTTTCAGATATTAATTTTCAAAGTTATGACAGAAATCTGTTGAAACACTTCCACTATGAAAAGAGAAAACATCATAAGTGACTGTTTGGGGGTTCTCCAAGCCTGACAAAATGCAAAAATGTTAATTTCTATGAAATGTCAAAAAGGAAAACCTCAATATTGTTAAAAGATATTGCTGAATTGTTTCAGCAATGGAAACCACCATCACCAATGCATCTTCAAAAATATTTTCCATAAATATTTACAGGTTTTTAAGCAACTTTCCATTTATATGCATCTAAAGAAATTCAGTCAATAAATAATTTTCCCAAAAAAGTGTATATCTTGTACTATGAGGGTAATATAATTTAGGGAAAAGAAAAAAAAAATATCCTCCTGAGTTTATATTGGAGCATGCTTGATATTGATTATTAAAATCATCCTGTGGTATATTTTTGGTGTGGGTTATTACATATACATAATTTCAGTACAAAATATCTGACAAGATATGTAATCTCCAGAACACAAATATTTTAGTGACTCCAAAAGAGATAATGCTTTATCCTTCTTCAAAGACTGTGATTCACACATGAATGTAATCAGCCAAGTTGTCTTCATTAATAAAGTTTAAAATTGTAAAACATTCTCTAAAACACTGTATGGGAGTGAATCCTGAGCATAAAAAGACCAATAATATTAACAAACTAAAACAACACAAATTTACATCACAACCTTACAGAAAGACAAAACTTATCATATAACGGCACATAAACAAAAATAAAATATACACAATCCTAACAAACACTTTTTTAGTCATAACAAAATTTCCTCTGCTATGAAACATAAAATGGTATTGAACAACAGTATTTTAAAGATAATCGTTTAAAAGCACGAGAGCTGCAACACATGCAGAGTTCATCAGATTTGTGCTTATATCTCACATGCTGAACATGACTTGAAAGTTTAACCTATATATATGAATTCTTTAATTAATGCAAGGATAAAATGACTGAGAAAAGGGGGGGGG
>NC_051415.1:35501323-35501494 GCF_015228065.2 Penaeus monodon
GGATATCCACTTTCACATTCTCTGTCAAATCTAAACATGACAGCTGTAGTGAGCCCAATGTTCATTATTTGTGGCATTAATTATAAAAGGGATAACATCACTTCCACTCTTCCATATCTATTTTGTAGTACAAAGGATTACAAGTCAAAAAGAATGAGACAATTTTTTGGG
>NC_051415.1:35501539-35502677 GCF_015228065.2 Penaeus monodon
TAGAAGCTAATGATGTTACACACACTGCGATCAAACAAATTCTATATCCACAAGCATTAATTTACTTATAGGCGAATATACAATGAAAGCTATCTATCTGATACATCAATTTTGAATAGAGGATTATCTGGAATTAAACTGTTATTTGTGGCATGCACAGCCATACTTAATTTTACTACTACTACAAATTTCCACATTGAAATACCAAGTTAAATATTTAGGTTAATTTATTTTTTCAACTAATTATTTTTCTTTCCTTGCTCATGCAGAGTCCAGATTACACCTCATTATGCCTTGATGGCAACATAAAACAACAGCTTATCATTCAGCTTTACATTGTTGTTGCATTCTAATGTATCTCAAATTTTATACCAGCACTAAATAATCAAACTACTCTTGTCTTTAAAATGGTAAAAGAATAGCTTGTTCATCTACCTCATTCATACTTAAAACATGCTTTGCTTCCACATGTCTCAATCCAAAATTTTCCAGTTATCCAAGGTAAACTGACAACTGCTCATAAAAAATGAATATGTCAGAAAAAAAAATAATTTGGAAGTTTAAATTACAAGAGAATGTGTCACATTCCAATTAAATGTACTAAACAAAAATGTTTCTCCAGTTCCCCTTTTTGACCAATGAATAAAACAAATTCATTTACATAAATACTCACTATCTCATAGCAACCTGAACAAAATAAGCCTTATATATTCAGCCTCTGCACCATAAATAAATCATGTGCATGAGATACACTATTTTTTAATACTCTATATATCAGTTATTCAGATTCAGCCTCAGATACAAGGTTTGTTTATGCACTGTAAAGCTAACGTCTCATATCTGTGACATCCCAAAAAATGTATACAAAAAGAAAGAATTAAACATTCCACAAATACTTATCCATGAATGCAAAGAGAGAGGTTGGAAATGCTATTTTTCATGAAAATCCATAAAGGAATCAACTATTAGGAAAAGATGTCCTTCACATCATTATCTCACTGGATCTTTACTAATGTTATATAGCACCACCAAATGTATCTTAAAGCCTCTTCACATGTGTAGTGATGGTAGAAAGTATATATACTGGAGCTAGCTGATTCCGATTATGATGACATTCAGGGAAATTCTTTATTTCATA
>NC_051415.1:35503059-35504530 GCF_015228065.2 Penaeus monodon
CCTTCAAAGATTCCACTATTAAAGTCATTCAGTTTCCATCTCCTACATAGTTAAGTGTTAAAGTAATGACTAGATCTCTCCTTTCCTGTCTTTCCCATGAAATTCAACAGATCTATAAAAGTTACAAGTATCTATACATATGAAAGCCCTTGCACAATGCTGTTGAAGTGTAGTATGAAGTTTTCACGCATAAGACTGTACAAATAACAAGTTTCTGTGCCCAGTAAAGATTTCTGGGTAAAAATCATCTCTTATGGGCAAGAACACATATTGAAATCCATGTCTTTTCTGTATGTAAAGTTATCTCCATTACATTTTAAATGAGCCTATTACTCTTAAATATTCTCTAAAAAAAATTATTACGAGAACATGATCTTCAATGAGCTGCCTGTCAAAGACAGCATATTCTGGAATTCTGGAATGGAACATCACATAAACTTTACTAAGAATTAACAAAATGCAGAGGAATAATACACTCATGGAGATTATCCCTTTAACATTCAGACACAGCAGAACATTAAAAAACTGCATTCCAATACTTTATATATCTGAGAATACTGATAAAGGCAACCATCCAGTGGGCATCAGGTATATATAATACACATAAACTTGTTAGCAATATGCATAAAAGTTATTCATGGCAGGGGATCTCTTTTTTTAAAGCTGCTCTTTGTTAATGCAGAAAAAAGACAAAAACAAAATACAACCTTAACAAAATTATCATTGCCACTCTCT
Organism: Penaeus monodon; assembly: GCF_015228065.2. NCBI lineage: Eukaryota > Metazoa > Arthropoda > Malacostraca > Decapoda > Penaeidae > Penaeus > Penaeus monodon. The sequence goes on from NC_051415.1 coordinate 35,503,795, forward strand.
CAAAATTAGGAGTGGGTTACAATGCCTATGAAAATGCACAAAACAACGTTAAATTTTCCCACTCCAGGCAGTCAATCAAGAGTCACCTGTCACACATGGAATTCTTGTAAGCAAAGATCATTAAGTGAAAGTCTTAGTACAAACATTGCAATATAAAACATCACATCAAACTAGGAAGGAATCTTCCACTATTATTCCAAAAGTAAGGCAGCTTGCTTGACATTATGAGTAATGGAGCAACAGTAGCATTGGTGGGTGTCTGTATCAAGTACAGAGGTTTACATGCAGGCATGTTTGTAATACTGCCTTCATTCATTCAATGTCTCACATAAGAATAGCACTAGACTATGTCACACCACCTTATTCCACCTTACTCACTCAAGAATCCCTCAGCACTCGGTTCTGAGATCTTGTTAAAAGCACAACTTTGGGGCTGTAGCTTACATGACTAGAAAAGCATTGTACTAACATGAGAAGCAAATGCATACTGTCACCAATGCCTACATTCTGCTGTTGGTAGTGTTGGCAGCAGGAACCACCAGAGATTCATTTACAAACCTGTTCTGTTGGGCATGTTTCATCATATGACAATTACCTTTCTAAATGGAGGACTGACAGATCTTATTCTCTAAGGACCTAAGAACAAGTTTGGCTCTTATAAGCTGCAACAATGCATGCAGTTGTAAGGCATGGTAAAGCTTCCTTCCTTACTTAAACTTTTTTGTTAGGAGGGGAG
>NC_051415.1:35505413-35507012 GCF_015228065.2 Penaeus monodon
GGTTGAAGTTAAGTTGTTGAGAGATAAGCTCATACTGAAAAGCGAGAAAAATTACAAAGGACAATAGATCTATACAGAAACTAAGCCTCCTCTTGGTTATCAAACTATCATACCTACATAAGGAAAAGGTAAGTATGCTTATTACTGTTGTGATTAACCCTGGTACATCTGCACTACATGGGATAATTTTAGATAAAAAAAAACTTTGTACAATGATATTCAGAATAATAAAAGAGAAAAAAGTAACATATTCAACATAAATGTTCATTGACAACTAAACTGACTAAACCTAAGCACAAGCCTTTTTATTTTGCTTTGAACTTACTTATAAATGTTGGGAAAGAGAAATGAAAACATTAACCTAAATGACATATCACTTCAGCATCCTTTTTCTTCTAAGTTCTGTACATTTTATAGTCCTTCCAGCAACTTCTTTGATGTCTAAAGATGACTATTCACTATTATTTTTTTCCTTTTATTGTGGGACAATGATAAAATACATCTAAATTTAGACTAGAGGACATTTGGCATTATAAAAAGATTCTTTCCTTGTGTCAGTGGCTTCAACAACACAAGCAGCCATTCAGTGAGATTCCATGAGATCATGACTTTTTTGTTAACACCCCAACCCTGATGATTCCTTGTTTGTCTTAGTTTTCTTGCGAGTCCCTTCCTTGCTAGTTCACTGAAGTTTGTTTCCAGCAGGCAGAGTGAGGCCAGTGAGCACTGAGGACAAGAGAGTGGTGGCATAGTGTTGGATGACACGAGGGGCTGGTCTCAAGGTGGGATACAGGGAGGGAGGGAGGGCAAGTACAGGTGGGGGGCCCAGGGGTCAGGAGGCAGTGCTGCGTGGTGTGTGAGGGCGTGGGACTGGGAGGGAGGAGGGTCTTGGAGGCCCCTGTGTAGCTGCCTGTCTGGCTGAGCCCCCTGACTGGTTGCCAGAGTGGCTTCCCGAGAGACTCCCCGAGAGAGAAGACTGACTGGATTCAGAGAGTTCTGCCTCATCACGTCCTGTTGCATCTGCCTCACCTCCTTCTGCTGAATCTACAGAAAGTGTGGAGGCATCCAAAGCAGTTGAGTTGAGGTCACCTGAAGCCAACGATGTGACTGAATTAACCATCTCAGTGTTTTTCAGATGGTCGAGGTGGCTGGGCTGCTTCTGGCAAGCAACTGGGGTACCGTCAGAGCCATCACTGCAATTGCCACCCTCACAGCTGGTCCTTCTACTACCTTCTCTGCCACTGCTTTCCCCACATGTTTCCATAAGGCCTTCACCTGACACTCTTCTCTCCACATGTGCTGAAGGGGACTTGACAATGGAGGTGGTAAGTGCACGGATGGAGTGTGTCAAGGATGTGACTGATTCACTGAGGGGGGCTGTGGGAGCTCCTGCACTTTGGGAATTGGGTGAATCTGCTCCGCCTGGTGACCGCTCATGGCCAGACCCACTTGACTGTGACATTGTCAGAAGTGACTGTGACCCAGGAAGGTTGCAGAAGGCATTCATTACCTGAGTGACCATTGTCAGTGACTCCTGGAGCTGCCCCACCTGTAACCAATAAAAATTAAATGCTAAATCTGTAATATAATGTAATAAAA
>NC_051415.1:35507295-35508070 GCF_015228065.2 Penaeus monodon
AGAATAAATATTGTAATGACACATTTTTACCACTTGCAATTTAAAGAAAAATACCTAAAGACTGACTACAGAAACAGGTACAGGCTATACTCATATAAACAGTGAAGTAGAATAAGAGACAACTAAAAAAAAGAAAGTAGAAAAAAGAAAATATTACTAAAAGAGCACAACAAATATGCTCTCACCTGGCCCTGCAATGACTGGCAGAACTGTGTAAGCTCTTTGACACTCTCTTCAGAGTACTTCTTGGGACCACCTGTAGCTCCCTCCTTGGCATCTAAAGGTGTGAGGGGGGTAAGAGGGGTCATGGGGGTGGATGGGGTATTCACACCATCACGCTTATTGACCTGCAGCTTCTGGATTTCTCTCCAGAGAGTGCGGATGGCATCTAATTGCATGTGCCGTAGCCGTCTTTCACGCTCAAGGGCCTCCTCTGTGCTGCGCAGTTTCTCTGTCAAGTGTCTATGAGAAGAGAGAGGTAGTGAAATGGTAAAATTTTCACCTTCAATCTTGCAAATGAAATGCCAAATATAATCTATATTGTAATTATCAATTATCCCCCTGTCCTTACTTGATGTGTTGTTCAGCCCTGGAATGTCTGATGTCATCTCTAATCTTAGCTGCCTTGGGATCATTGTTCCTTGTCTGGTAACCTCTCCAGTGCTTCTGCAGCGTTATGGCTGCTTGTGTTTTGTTCATGTCTGAGGTTGCTGTGCTACTTCCACTACTGCTGTTGCTTGACCTACGACGGCCATCTGTGGAAATTAGAAGGTAT
>NC_051415.1:35510770-35511381 GCF_015228065.2 Penaeus monodon
ACCCCAAATTACTGGTGGAGCCCCTGATGGCCGCCCCCCCCTTTTTATTTTTTCTGGGCATAACAGGTGATGAGGAGGACCGGTTTTGGGCCCGAGTCCCGCTTTTCACTCTGCTTTCTCTCTGCTGCAATGCTCTTGATTGTCTGCAACTTCGACAGAGACATCTCCGAGTCTGTGTTGTCGGAATCCGCGTCTGAGTAGCCATGGTTTTGGGGGATGGGAAATTTGCTCTTCTGGGACCCTTGGCGCCCGCAAAGCCCGAAAAAGGTTGGGGGGAATAATGCATTTATTTTCCCTTTTTTTGTCCCCTCAAAAAAATTATTTACATATCCTTATATATTAAAAGGGGGAAAAAATGGATATGCTTTTTTTTTAAAACAACAAATAAAGCTGGAAAAATAATCTTAAAGATTAGCTGTCTAATAAATAAAAATAAATAAGAGAATGCAAATTTTCTAACCATTTTAGATAGAACAACAGACTATTTTACTCTATTTAACTTCATAAATAATGAAAGGCCATGTATCAACTCTAACAATCACTAAATAAACAAATTCTGTCATTAGTAAGCAATGACAAATGTAGGACAAATGCATTTTCCGAATTAAACT
>NC_051415.1:35511413-35511659 GCF_015228065.2 Penaeus monodon
CATTCCATCCAATTTTTCAAATTATATCATTAAATTTTCTCTAAAGCTACTTTGATACACCTCTCACCAGGTACTGAAAACACCCAAATATAATCCAGTGTTATGTAGCACGCACACACCATAACTTATAACAACGTTCCTGACTGGATTGGAAACAAAAGAGACAATGAATTAGCCTAAAATCTAAAATTGCTACCTGTTACATGAAAAAAATCTACCTCCACTTCTCTTATTAAAGAAGTAGAA
>NC_051415.1:35511769-35512011 GCF_015228065.2 Penaeus monodon
AAGTATAACAAATATCCGAATGTTCCAACCTTGAAAATCAACATTAATAGAAAATTAAAGACCACAATAGAAAATAAATACAAAAATGGTTATTGTTAACAACTAATGGAACAAATTCAAACATGGCATTTTTACCATTGTACAAATGAGAAAAGGTACAAGATGAGAAATAAAGAACAAAATATGAAGACAGATATGAATTTTAAAAATCTGTGTTATTTTTTAAGGTAAATAAAAAAGAG
>NC_051415.1:35512078-35512204 GCF_015228065.2 Penaeus monodon
CAAAATATTAAAATATATAAATGTAAAAAAACACTGCACTTTTGTTCAAAGACTTTACATGTGCATGAGCAGTCCCTTTAAATGTGAAAAATTATTTTGTGCAGGGGGAAAAAAAACAAAACGGGA
>NC_051415.1:35513521-35513811 GCF_015228065.2 Penaeus monodon
TTTAAAAAAAAAAAAAAATTTTTAAAAAAATACCTTTCCATTACCTCAAAAAAAAAAGGGTCCCTAAAATTTAGAGGGTAACCCTGGAGGTGATTGGGGGAACCCAGGGGATCCCTTTCAGTAGTCAGGTTTTGTCATGACCCACCCTACCCCTTGGGGGGCAAGCCACCCCCCAATTCTTCCAACCCCCTTTTAAAAGGGGAAAAAACCTCCTCCCAAGGAACCCGATGGGTTAAAAGCCCCCCTTTAAAACCCCCGGAAAGCCCCGCCTGGGGTTTTGCCTGGGCGGG
>NC_051415.1:35514217-35514954 GCF_015228065.2 Penaeus monodon
CTACAGGGTGAAAGCCCTGACATGATGATCATATTTTTTCCCCAAAAACAAAACATTAATACCTAATGTGAAATAGCTTACAAAGCCAAGTACAGTACAGTACCAAACAATTGAACAATTCAAATGTACCCTGTATCCCAACCCCATGCCTCAAGTTGGTAAAGTGTCTGAGTGCTTAACAGTCTTATTCATGGGCTTCAAACATCCATCCATAGGCTTTGAGTAAATCCTGAAGTTTCATGTTTCAAGTAATATCAGATATTATAATCCTAACATATCCACCTTTGTCCCTAGTACACACATTAACACTTTTGCTGCTGGTGTCACAGCTTCTGTGACGGAGCTTTCCGTACACCTCGTGCTGCTGTCACAGCGTGTGACGTAACATATTCTGCCTATTAATCAGTCATATTTCCCATATTCAGAACTTAATGTCTATTTGCACATCTTTATCATTTTATTTTCATCAGAATTCAAGTGTAAAAAATTCAATATATATTTGCATTTTTCAAGTATTTTCTTCTTTATAAATCACCTAACGAGTTTGGAAATTGGCCGCATTGTTCTCTAGCGGTGTTTGGCAACTCTCCGCACGGCCGGCTCAAACGAGCATTCATTGAATTATCTAAAAAAAAATTTCCTTTTCATTATTGTCTTCTGCATGTGTCATATATTTTTTCATTTGCCTTCACTGTTTTAGAAATAATTTTACTACTTTATAACCCGGTATGATTTAT
>NC_051415.1:35515091-35515454 GCF_015228065.2 Penaeus monodon
AATATATGAGAGTGACCATGAACCTATGAGATATTCAGAAAATTCTAACGAATTTGATGCAAATGACCCTGATGAAATAAATATAGGGCAAAAGATAATTGTTCTCGTGGGATGGAAGGAACATTAGCGCAGAAGTTGAATTTGATCGTGATAAATTTATCATATTAGATTTGTATATCCAATATGAAGTAATTAGAGATTACATATCACATGACCTTGAATGTAATACAATCTATTAAATAGGCATTATTCAATATATTCTAACCTATATAGGCCAATACTTGAACAAATTCCAATGGGGAAATATTCACTTTCGTCCAGACATTCCAATCCCCCGATGCACACAGCCCCTCTCTCACACAG
>NC_051415.1:35521037-35521115 GCF_015228065.2 Penaeus monodon
ATTTGGAAAATTTATTACAAAAGTAGTTTATGAGATATCTAAACCAGATTGGTTTTATTATGATAAGTATTTATTAAA
>NC_051415.1:35521657-35522346 GCF_015228065.2 Penaeus monodon
GCTTCAAATAAGGAAGTTGAAATGCACATAAAAGAAAACGGGAACCAAAAACAAGAAAAAGATTATCTACATTGGCAACATACATTCACCATTAAATTTTTTTTTACCGATTAAATACTGATACAATTGCACTTTTTCTTCTTCCACATTAACTTTTTTATGCTAATCTTTATGGGAAAAATAGTATTATCTGCAGTCAGTGCAAATGCAAAATTATTATATTATTTAATAATGGCGGGCTCTTTAGGTTAACGCAGCGAAAGAGTTAAGTCTTAGTAAATTACTAAGACTAAGATGCACATGCACCACATACTCCTTTGAATTATGTATAGCTGTACACAAATACAGTACATGATAGGCTAGACATGTTGCAGAATGTGATGAATTCCTTGAACCACCACTGCATCCATGCATTATTAACATTGGAGACAGCAATATGGAACACTTATTGTAAATACACATGGTGTCATGTAACTTAACATAACATACCCTACTGTGCCCTAACCTCTACTAATTAACTGGTAATTAATTATTACATTTGTATTACCTGCCTTTCATCTCCACACTGTGTACGGCATTCATTTGATTTGTTCAATTCTGGCAAGTACTGGACTTGGCTGTTTAAGCATATCACTTTAGTTATCAACATTACATTTTCAGAAAGAAAATGAGGTAATGTGATCATTATC
>NC_051415.1:35522519-35523164 GCF_015228065.2 Penaeus monodon
AATGCCATGATCATGGTCTACTGTTGCTGGGCCACAATCATCGGCTTCTGGAATAAGGGGGTTAATAGGACCTACCTTGTTTGAAGGTAATTCTTAAAAAAAAAAAAATGAAACTTATATTCTTTTACTGTCACCAGATAAAGATCTTAAATTTGATAAAAAAAAAATTCCTATTATTTTTTGAGTCTCAAGGAAAAAAGTCGCATTTTCAGCAAGCACAAACAAAAATAAAGGAATCTGTAGCATCATGGAAATAGTTTCTGAGTGCAAAATAACAATAGAATATATCCACTCAAACCAATACATGTAATTTTAAGAAAACACTTATTATTATTTCTTTTGAAACACTAATAACAAAGATATATGAAAATGTATTTCAAAGAATACTTGCTAAACATTTGACTTCAATTTGTACCATTGTGATGTACAGTACTGTATGCAATGTTTGCATACAGTAGATACCATGCTAAAATACTCTATCATAATTTCATAATGCTTCCACAAATATTTTTATGTACCTTGCAGTACAGAAAATATAACATACTTTTACTGTACCATAATCTTAATTAGTGTACATCAGTATAATCCTCTCTTTATGAATGTATTTTCTAATATACATGTGGAAATTAGTAGACATTCAAGAAC
>NC_051415.1:35523573-35523654 GCF_015228065.2 Penaeus monodon
AGAGGTAGAGCAGAGGAAGTGACATGATAATTTCAGAGGTACAAGAGGAGTGTTTAGTACGTTAGGGCAGTAGAGAGAAGA
>NC_051415.1:35525267-35525531 GCF_015228065.2 Penaeus monodon
CTACTTTTATCTTTATGAATTCTAAAATTTCTAATAAGTTTATAGATTAAGGTAATCTAATATCTTCAAATCCTGAGGTTAAACATTCTTGTCCATATAATTCTCTTGAAGAATCATTTACCCACTCACTCCAGAATGGCATATACAATTAATAAAATAAAACCACAAGGGATAGTGCATATGCCTGGTTAAAGTTAAACTCATATGTTTCCAATATGCTGCAGACTAAAGGTATAAAATCTAAATGTGAATTAATTAAGCCAT
>NC_051415.1:35525893-35527292 GCF_015228065.2 Penaeus monodon
TCAAATAATAAAAGCTTACTTGCACCAAACTATAGATCTTTCCTCACCTAAGCAGCTTACACTTTTAGTTCAAAACACTGAAAATGCTAATTTTTTATCAAGTATATATTCTTTGCATATGGTAATTCACTGAAGACACAAGTGTTTTTCTATTTTTCATATTCTCTAACCTAATTCTGACAACTTTCTTCCACACCAATTGAAACATATCACAGTCGCCCAGAAAAAAAAGGAAGAATGGGGAAGACATATTTTCCCCACTCTGTCCATATTTGGCTGCAGCATACACAATTTTCCAGTGATTGAGACTAAAAAGGGTTTTAAGCCCACTTTTGCGGGGCTGTAGCTTATGAATAGCCACACCCAGAGCCAAACAAGCAAACAACTACTTAGGGTGCACAGTATGGAGTAGGCTGATGCATGTGGCACTTTTCCCTGCCATCCTATATTTGGGCTTGGCTTGTTATAGCAATATAAGTTAATTAAAGATGATTGGAAAAAGTAAAAAGTATCCCCTAAATCTGCTAACAGCAAATCCTAATCTACACAACCAAAGAGAGTTATCTTAACTAACATGTGTACGAGTAGGTTCTACGTACACATTATTCTATATTTCCAGAAGACATCAGAAAACAAGGTATTCAATAAACATGGAATATCACATCAACAAGCCTAGAATTTACATGTTGCACCTGAGCGTCATGTTGTACATGACATCTAAGTTTTTTGCCTGAGCTTAACTGTCAAGAATGTCATGACAGTTTGTGTGATTCTGATTGTTATTCAAGGTACATAAAATATTTCATGAGTGTTGAAAACACTTTCCTCCCCTTCTAACGTTATAAATAAAGCCCACAGGAATTGGGCTACATGGCAAACAATGATTGAAGTTATTGAACTAGAACTGTGTAATAAACAGTGATTCAAGCTTAGCAAGCTTGTACTTTGACCAAAGAAGAAATTTACTCTCCCAGTGTAACAGATAAAATAAATAAAAATTGAATTTTGCATCACTATGCAAGAGATTTTGTTTACCTTGGTGAGGGTTCCACTGAGCCAGAGCGTGCATATCTGGGTGAGAGTCGGGGAGAAGGCTTTGGTCTAGGTAGTGTGGAGAGTCCTGATGCAGCAGTTGAGGAGGAGGAGCCACTTGCAGGACGCTGGGAGGGGCGGGAAGGGGAGCCCCGTATGAGATCAACTGTGGCTGGACTTTTCATGGGTGAGGCTCGAGGCCTAGTAACTGATGATGACCGCACTGCTGTTTGCTAAAAAATCATTAAGACCAGTTACCACTGATGCTTGCTTTTTACAAGATGGATGGAAGCAATCTAGACATCTTAAGAAAAAAGAATCTTAATAATGTTTCCTAGACTTAAATAAAAGAAGTAAGTACGTACAT
>NC_051415.1:35527397-35527641 GCF_015228065.2 Penaeus monodon
CCATAAACCTATGGAAAAAAGTAAAGGTTTAAATATCTCACTCTTGGGGAAGCTTGAGGAGCTGACATAGGCCTTGCGGACGGAGGAGGGCGCTGGGATCTGGAGGCAGAGTTTGAGCGGACAATGGCACTTGAACTGTGTTGCGCACGAGAGGAGGAAGAACTGTGGGAAAATAAGGAGGAGAGCAATAACATTCTGTCATAAATATGAATAGGGGTCTAGGGAGAAAAGTTAAAGTAAACTT
>NC_051415.1:35529222-35529492 GCF_015228065.2 Penaeus monodon
ATTAAATTATAATATTTTTTTTGTATTTTAAAATATAAGTAATATTTTTATATGTATAATATGTATTAATATTTAAAATAATTTTAATATATATATATATAAATAATATAATATATATAATGTTATATATATGGGGGTTTTAAATATGTAAATTTTATGTATATTTTAAAAAAATATTTTATAAATTTTATTATTTATATATTTGGGATGGAGTATATATAGGGATGTATGTATGTTATATTTGGGGGGTATATTTTATATAATGAGAAT
>NC_051415.1:35529668-35530036 GCF_015228065.2 Penaeus monodon
AGGGGGGGGAAAAGGGGGGGATAAAAATGGGGAGAAGAAAGAGAAAAAAAATAAAAGGATAAGAAAATGAAAAAAGGGAGAGAAAAAAAATAAACCAAAAAAGTAAGAAGAAAGAAGATAGAAATAAAAGGGGGAAAAGGGGGGAAAAATAGAAAAAAGGGGGGGGGGGAAAAAGGGCAATTTTAAAATAGAATAAAATAGAAATATAATAGAAATTTTTAAGAATATAAAGAAATTTTAAAAAAGAAAATGGGAAAAATAGGGGAATTTTAGGAAAAAAGGCAAAAGAAAAAAAAAAAAGGGAAAATAATAGATAGATTTTTAAAGTGGAGAGGGGGAAAAGGGGGGGGAAAGATTTGAAGGGGGGG
>NC_051415.1:35530174-35530447 GCF_015228065.2 Penaeus monodon
TAGAAAAAGGAGATATATTTGAAAATAAAATAGGTATTTTTAAAAAGGGTAATAGAATATAGGGATATAATATGGAATAAAAGGTAAAAAAAAGGGGGAAGGAAAAAAAAAAAAAATAAATATAAATACTAAAAAAATTTTTTATATAAAAAAAAATAAGGTGTAAAAAATTTTATTAAAAATAAGGAAATAAAAAAAGGGGGGAAATTAAAAAATATAAATATAGTACATTACATATTTCCCTATACATAAAAAATAGCATTTTCCCAAAAC
>NC_051415.1:35530641-35530890 GCF_015228065.2 Penaeus monodon
ATGGATGAAAAATGGCAAAAAACACAAAAGGATACAAATATCAGCTTACTTGAATGAAATTACTCACCACTGACTAGAGGCCCCATGACCCTGTGCAGAGCGTGCAGAAGCTACAGCTGCCTGGTACTCAGGACTCATGATGCTCTCAGGAGCTGGGACAAACTTTGTTGAACCCACGAGCTGGCTACTGCTCTCTGAAATGGGGAAAGGGTCATCATGACAAACAGGTTCTGGGTATGATGATAACAC
>NC_051415.1:35530934-35531489 GCF_015228065.2 Penaeus monodon
ATATGAATACATGTAAGAAGTCTGACAAGGAACAAAGTTAGAAGAATAAAATATAATACTATCCTAAAAATGAGGACTTGAAAGTTTTTCAATTTAACTATCTTGCATTTCCTCACTCTTAAAATCTCACTGTCCAATATCTAGCACATGAATAAGTCTCTGTACTCAGCCTTTATAAAGACTCATTACTAGCTACTGAATTGTTCTTAAAAAATAAAACTATCAAAGAAAAATATATATTTTCTATTAAAAGACAGTTGTTGAACATCAATCAGAACTTAGCTAGAGGCTGTGCAATGCAGATATGAAAGACTCAAGTGATCTAAACTACAGGGTGAGGGTGCATGACAACACACTTGTACAAGACTTGTTTAAATCATCTATGCAGTGTAGTTAGAGAATACAAATTTCTTTGGATTTTTATCGTCCATTTGCACATGATGCCACTGGCAGGCTTCATAAGCAAAAAAAAGTTGTATAAAAAGAAATACAATCATATTACATTATCAATAACCTCTCAGTATGAGTAAATGAGGAAAAGCATCCTTACCTCCA
>NC_051415.1:35531518-35533947 GCF_015228065.2 Penaeus monodon
TAAGAAAATGACACCAACATTAATTTCTTTTCACCAGTTGAAAATGCAGTCTTGTACAGCCATTTGTGTGATGTCAATAGCAGTGAATACTTGCGGTAAGAAGCACTACAAAGTCCAGGGGGAGTACCTTGGGCTGTCACATCCTCCAGCACCAGGTCCTTCTCATCCCCAAAGAGGCTGGTAGGCCTGGGGTGGCCAGTGGGTGGTAGTAATGTGCGCTCACCCCACACCTCTGCCTCCCCATTGGTCATCGGGCCTAGATCCAAGCTGCGTGTCATCAGTCCACCACAGGGCTCAGGTTGTGCCAAGCTTCGAGCTAGCTGCTCTGGGCCCTGGCTCTGTGTCATAGGGTCCAACTCCAGGCAACGCTTCATCTCCTCTTCACCCATTGACCGGGACATGGGATCTATGCCCAATGATCGAGACATCTGCTCTGCCCCTAGGCTCAGTGACATTGGGTCCACTTGCCCTCTGGGGCCACTACCAGCCAACTGCGACAGGATAGCTGGGTCCATGCTCTGCGTCATAAGGCTTGGGGTGTCAGGTGTGCGCAGGTCTCCCCCATACAGTGTGTTCGACAGCTCTACATGATATGACTGGCTCTGCTGGGAACGTGAGCCTGAGTCACTCCTTGTGGCAGCAGAGTGAGAGTGGGTGCGGCGGTGGCACTCACGCACTGGGGCAGGGCGAGATGGGGCTGTGGGGGAAGTGGAAGTCACTACTCCTGTGCTAGCTACTTATGGAGAACACAAATACAGATCACGAATAAAATCATTACCTAACATGAAATATATCACTAATAGAAAAATAATGAGAAAAGTCACACACTACAAATAATTTCAATATGTCTTTCTATTTGCAGTCTCTCCATAAATTTATATGCAAACATGTGTATTTAACATTGTATATATCACTTCAAATTTGAGTGAATAACTATTCTGAAAACATTGTAAATATGAGCAATGACCAGATACTACCCATTTTAATATTAGAAAATACTCCTATTTCTGCCTTGTAAAAGGGAAGGGGTAAACATACCATGAGAATAATATAATGTGAATACCGTAGCAGCCACATTATACATGCTAACAACTATTTTGTAAATCAGAACCCTATTAGCCTAAGTGCAATCCTATCAAGGAATATCTCATTGCTTTCCACTAAATAGGAGAAACTATTTACCATAATTCAAATAATTATCATTTCCCCATATTTATCAACTTCAAAATTATAAGATCACAGCTTAAGAATCCTTACATCCACTGCTGCTGTAAGTTACAAAAGACTGTACTTAACAGTTTCCTAGAGAAGGCAAGTGCTAATTCATGTTTACAGAAAGAACTACTGGAATGTGTAATTGTATTTAAATGAATCTACTTGTATGATGTGGTTTCTACATGAGACAGGAAACAAATACCAATTTCTTATTTCTTCACTATTCCTAATATACAGAATGCAGAGGAGAATTCTACTGTCATGCATTCATCAAAAAGGGTCTAAAAAGAGGTCTACATTCAAAGACTATTTCAAACACATCAAATTCCATATTGGAAAATTTATGATACTGAGAACTTTGACCATAAAGCTTTGGATTTGAATCACAACAAAAGGAACTAAGACAGCAAGCAAAAGCTTGGACAAGAGGAAGGTTAAGGCATAAAATACAAAGACCCTTAAATTTCCTTCAGAGCAGCAAATAATAAACATATTTTGCTAACATGTTTTGCTGACATGTAAAAAAAAATATGATTTAAACTTTATTCACACATACAGCATGTAGCTATAGAAAAAATAGATTTAATGGAACTTGTCTGGTAATGTCCAACTCACTTCATAAAGTTCCTTTAAAAAGGTTACGACCAAATTGTGAATGTGGAAAACAAAACTATTTCAAACAAACATCATATTTTACAAGTTTAAAAATCAGCCTAAAATCCAGGAATTTTTCATCAACACAAGGGTAAAGCATGTCTCTGCTTTATTTAACAATATTTCCCTTTAACCTGAAAGAACACAAGAGCACATCATCACTTACTTGGATATCTTTTATATCGTAAGTGCTTATCTTTGCATGAACTTTTTGAAAAGTCTCGCAAAACATTATCTGAAATATACATGAATATTTGCATTTCCACAAATGAGAAAGTAAATACTTGATAACTTTTTTCTTATAATGAATATTCACCAAACATGTTCCAAGTTGAGGAACAATCATCATCCACAGATATGCAGATATATATACTTGAAGAGAGCAAATTACAAAGCTCTGGCACTGTCACACATATGCCATGTTGTCAATGCTTTTGTGACATTTAAATGTGCATAATCATTTGGTAGTGGAATTGTGAATATAACTTAAATGCTGCAGGAATTTCTACAGACTCAAGAGAATATATGAATAAAAAATGACAAAAAAGAAGTGAAAAGTC
>NC_051415.1:35534224-35535181 GCF_015228065.2 Penaeus monodon
GAATCTTATCTCCGAGAAATCAAGTATGGGTAAATTCATTATTCAAGCAACTGCAGCCAAGCAAGAAAAACTAAAAGAGCAGACACTGGGGCAAAGACAGGAAGACTGACCCGTGTTTCGTCTAAGGGAGGTCGACCTGGAGACACTGCGTCTGTGCATGGCAGGAGAGTCATGGTGGCTGCTGCACCGGCTACCTCGGCCACTGGATGACTCGCTGTAGAAGACAACACCTCTCACAACATTAATTTTACTGTCTTTGAAATTTTTGGATTCATTATGGACAAAATTTTAAGTAAAACACATTTCATTGTGTTAAACAGTTCCTTCATAGTTGTATTTGCAAAGATTGTTGCAGATATGAAGTTTTGTCTGTATTCCACTTATTATCTTAACACCCAAGGTTGAGCCACTTTTATTGTGTATCAGCTTTTAAAAACTGGCAGGCTTTTTTTCAGCTTTTACTAAAGGGTGAATAGGATGTACTAAATATAAACTAGAAAATCTAGTCTGGGATTGTTCCTCCAGCTTCAAGGTCACAAAGAGCTACCTCTCCCCATCCTATCCCTATTTCTTCTGGTGCCCTACTATGTCTCTTGGTAGCTTCTCCTCTGTTTCATTTAAACTTTTAAGTATATTTTCTCTATTTCCCCTTTCATGTAAAGGATAACTTTTAAATTTTGTCTAGTTAACATGAGACATTAATTTTCTGGTATGTAAAACAGAAGTCTTCAAAACAGTAGAGATGGTTTATGCACTTTATAACAGTAGTAAGAAGGGCTGTCTTTTGGGTTTGAACCTTTCCACACTTGTACACATGGTTACACACAATAATTTTTTTGTAATTAACTCAGTGCAAAAGAGAGCACCATGTGTCTTACTGGATCATGCTTCACACTCCACAAGCAGCCATCTGCTTGAGAAAGAATTAGAAGCACAGGATACACTTATTTCACTGCC
>NC_051415.1:35535527-35536132 GCF_015228065.2 Penaeus monodon
GCACATGCCACCAATCACGGAGTAATCACATTTACTGTTGAGAACAGCATTTTCATATCCACATAATTTTAAGCATAATTATTTCAAAATGTATAAACTTATGCATGGTAATTCAAATGTGAGAGAGATGAAAAACACATATAAAAACTTAGGCTGTTTCCTCTTCTCTGTTTTAGGTCAAAGGAAATGTAATGCATGTAACCTAGTATAACTGGTACTATCTAACATTTTCCTTCCAACCTTAAGGTCAAAGAGAATAATCCTCTACCCTCCAGCAACCAATACCTCTGCCTATCCCTTTGGGACTTCAGTCTGGGTGGCTTTTCCCATCTAATTCACCCTCTATATCCCCTACATGCACTCACCTGCCCAAGCATTGCTATTCCCTGTCCCCTTCCCCTAAGATCCCCTACTCTCCCTTTACAATGTAAATCCTTGTTATGACTAAGCTATATGCAGAACCTTTTTTCTTTTTTAATTTTATGTATGCATATAAAAACAGTCAGCAATGGGAAAGAACACAGCTTCTTGGGGATATGAATAACAACTCCATAACACATAAAACATTAATGAAATATATCTGAAAATTAATTACTTAACAGGTT
>NC_051415.1:35536906-35537070 GCF_015228065.2 Penaeus monodon
TAGGGTATAAACTTTATCACAACCTTTACTTGTAAATACATCATGTGGTGTAATGTAGACCTAATATAATACAGGTGCCAAAAATATTTTGGTGACTGTCACAGACTACTGCTTCTGTTACACTCAAAAAAATTTAGGAGGTTTGTCATATCTTGGATGTTATA
>NC_051415.1:35537874-35538125 GCF_015228065.2 Penaeus monodon
ATGTATTCCTATAGAGTTTCTCTATCAGTAATGTGATAACTGTTCACAAGCATTATGAAGATCATAACTGGAGAGAAAGTCAACAAGCCCTTAGACTAAATATATGAGTAAACAGTCTCCACATAAGATGATTCAGAACCAATAATGGAATGATGAATCTTGATGGCATTGATAATGATAAGTCTTTTATTCAACTCACATCGTCTTAGTATCTTACTAATAAAATAAGTTTCAGATGCATCCAATGTATC
>NC_051415.1:35538570-35538860 GCF_015228065.2 Penaeus monodon
GAAATATTCTTTATAACATTACACTGTGAATTAAAGAGTGGTCCTAATATGGAGTGGAATGTACTGTTACAGAAATAATACTAAACTTATCTACGTATCAGAAAATGAAGGTTGCTACATTTTACCTTGTATTTATATCTTTCTTCTGGTAATTTCCCATGGAAAATAATATTTATCTTTATGGCAATTTTGTCCTTTTCCCCCCAACTAACTAAACATGGCTTAATACTTAATAACTTATGATGATTAGATGTCTTGTTGCATTATATTTATTTTATCTACATCTTTCT
>NC_051415.1:35539264-35539814 GCF_015228065.2 Penaeus monodon
TAAGTATTTCCCAATTCCATTCATATACATGAGATAACTTTTTCAACTTTGATGCTCATTAGTTCAGTAACTATCTGATACTTCAGATAGTGTGTAAAACCAAGCTCTTCAAACAATAAGCACTACATTTTCCCTTGAGAAAAACTGAAAATCCGATATTTGCAGCTGTAGGACAAAGTTGATGAGGGCACTGCATATTTCACGGGTTCATATAATAATTCCCTTCCAAATTAACAATAGAGAGATAGACATTATGAGAAACAAAAAGAAATAAAAGCATCCATACTAACACCATCAGAATATCAACAAAACAATCACCTGTTATCCTGTCCATTAACTGCATGTCGTAGGTCATGTTGATGCTGCTTAGCCAGTTGGAGAATCTTAGCCAACTTGTCATCATCATCTGGGAGGTCGGCTCCTCCCCAGCCCCCTCCAGCCAGACATACACCTGAGAGGTAGTGGACAAGTGCTGCATGCTCTCCAACCTGGAACCCACGCCCTTTTCCCTGTGAGTACAGCCACTCTGCTTTCAAGCTGTGGGAAGTAG
>NC_051415.1:35543892-35544242 GCF_015228065.2 Penaeus monodon
TTACCTTCACAGTAAGTAAAGATTAAGAATTCCCATATAGTATCAAATATACACCTTACATGAACATCTCCATTCCCTCATACTTTTGTCTACCTGAACTAATAATACAAGCACCTACTATAGTATTGCTTTTGCCTCTTTTTTTATAGATGAACATATGAATAAAATAAGCAATCTGTATATACAACAACCCTCACAAAACAACCTTGTACCCTTTTCCTAGTTCCTCTTTAACCGTTTTGCTCTGGATGGTTTAAAAGACTAACATTGCTTGTGTGCTGGGCACTTGCCTGCAAGCAGTAACTTTGAATGTGTCGTCCTGTGAGTCTCTTATCTAATACAGTTTCTTC
>NC_051415.1:35544407-35545115 GCF_015228065.2 Penaeus monodon
GGGCAAAAATTTTTTTTCCCCCCCCCCCCCAAACTTCCCAATTTAAATTCCCCTTTTTTTAAAAAAAAACCCCAAAAAACCCCCCCCAAAAAAAATTTTTTTTAAAATTTTTTTTTCCCCCCCCCCCAAAAAAACCCCAAAAAATTTTTTGGGGAAAAATTTTTCCCGGGGGGGGCCCCCCCCCTTTTTTTTTCCCCCCCCCCCAAACCCCCAAAAAAAAATTTTTAAAAAAAAAAGGGGGGAAAAAAAAAACCAAAATTTTTTTCCCCCAATTTTTCCCCCTTTAAAAAAAATTTTTTTTTTTTTTTAAAACCCCCCCAAAAATTTTTTTTTCCCCCCCCCAAAAAAAAAATTTTTTTTCCCCCCCCCTTACCTTTAAACCCCTTTTTTTTTTCCCAAAATTTTAAAACCCCAAAAATTTTTTTTTTTTTTTTAAAAAATAAAAAAAGAAAATTTAAAAATTTCCAAAAAAAATTTTTTCCCCCTTTTTTTTTTTGGTTTTTTTAAAAAAAATTTTTTTTGGGAATTTTTTAAACCCAAAAAAAAAAAACCCCCCCCCTTTTCCCCTTTAATTTTTTTTAATTTTTTAAAAAACCCCAAGGTTTTTTTTTTGGAAAAAATTTTTTGGGGGCCCCCCTTTTTTCCCCCTTTTTTTCCCCTCCCCCCCCCCCCCTTTTTTTTCCCCCCCTTTTTTTTTTCCCCCCCTTT
>NC_051415.1:35547756-35547824 GCF_015228065.2 Penaeus monodon
TTTTTTCCCCCTTCCCTTTTTCCCCCCCCCCCTTTTTTTTTCCCCCCCCTCTCTTTTTTCCCCCCCCC
>NC_051415.1:35547876-35548260 GCF_015228065.2 Penaeus monodon
CCCCCCCCCCTTTTTTTTTTTCTCTCCCCCCCCTTTTTTTCCCTTTCCCCAAAATCTCCCCTCCCCTTTTTCCCCCTTTTTTTCCCCAAACCCAAAATTTTCCCCCCCCCTTTTTGAAAAAAATAAAAAAATTTTTTAAAAAAAAAAGGGTTTTTGGGGGGGGTTTTTTTTTAAAAAAAAAGGGTTTTTAAATTTTTTTTTAAAAAAAGGGCAAGGGAATTTTAACCCCAAAAAAAGGGGAAAAAACCAAAAAAAAAGGGGGGGAAAAAAAGGGGAAAATTTTGGGCCATTTCCCCCAAAAAAAAGGGGGGGTTTTTTTTTAAAAAACCAAAAGGGAAAATTTTTTGGTTTTTTTTTAAAAAAAAAGGGAAAAACCCCCAAAGG
>NC_051415.1:35548337-35548796 GCF_015228065.2 Penaeus monodon
GGGGGGGTTTTTCCCAAAAATTTTTAAAAAAAAGGGGGGAAAAAAAATTTTTAATTTTTTTTTCCCCCCCCGGGGGGGGGGCCCCCCCAAAAAAAATTTAACCCCCCTTTTTTCAAAGGGGGGCCCTTTAAATTTTTTAAAGGGGGGAAAAAAGGGGCCCCCCCCCCCCTTTTTTTAAAAATTTTTTTTTCCTTAATTTTTTGAAAAAAAAAACCCTTTTTTTCCTTTTTAAAAAATTTTTTTTATTTCCCAAAAAAAAACATAAACCTTTTTTTTTTTAAAAAAAAATTTTTTTAAAAAAAAAAAAAAGGTTTTTCCCCAAAAAAAAATGAAACCCTTTTTAAATTTTAAACCCCTTTTTTTAAAAAAAATTTTTTTTCCCCCCAAAAAATTTTTAAAATTTTGGGGGGTTTTGGGGGAAAAAAATTTTTTTTTTCCCCTTTTTTTGGGGGGCCCCCC
>NC_051415.1:35548841-35549069 GCF_015228065.2 Penaeus monodon
AAAAAATTTATAAATTTTTTCCAAAAATTTGGGGAAAAAAAATTTTTTTTAAAATTTTAAAAAAAAAACCCCGGGAAATTTTCCCCCCCCCTTGGGGAAACTTTCCCCCAAAAAAAAGGGGAAAAATTTTTTTTTAAAAAAAAAAAAAAGGGGCCCCTTTTTTCCCCAAATTTTTTTTTCCCCCCCCCCCTTTTTTTAAAAAAAGGGGAAATTTTAAAAAAATTTTTT
>NC_051415.1:35549177-35549245 GCF_015228065.2 Penaeus monodon
AAAAAATTTTTTTTCCCCCAAAAATTTTTTTTAAATTTTTTCCCTTTTAAAAACTTTAAAAAAAAAAA
>NC_051415.1:35550096-35550626 GCF_015228065.2 Penaeus monodon
AGGGCCTTTGAGTTAATATCTGTATCACTGTTGTAGAGGCTCTTGCATGTGATGCAACCTGTGCTTTTATTAGGTCTATACCTTTTACTTTTCACTACTGTAACAAACTGCTTTGATTCTGTGTGATTTGTCCACTTGGAAGTGAAAGTTTTCTTAATTTAGTGTTACCAACACACTAGCTTTGTAAAATCTTTTTCCATGCAAATAAAATGCTCAAAGTCAGAAAGAAAAGTTATGCAAGCTACAATAGATAACTTCAACCTTACTCTTGGAGAACCTTTCCTCCAGCCCTACCAGCTGGAGGATACATATCACTTTCAAAAAAACAAACTGCTGCAGAGGGGATACAACTATATTCTTCTCCACAACAAGTTATAAGCTGTGTGCAGACCTCAATCCTCTCATTTGCTGTCAAGTCATGGGACCAACTTGATAGCTTACATATGGTCAATCAATGTGAGAGATCACACTTTTTCATAAAATTACAAAATGACAACACATGTAAAGACACAATGTCATAACTTACTCAT
>NC_051415.1:35550953-35551185 GCF_015228065.2 Penaeus monodon
TGCCCATTCACCGAGATAAAGAAAAACAATGATTCATAAACAGCTTCCACCAACAATTAAGTACCAATGGCTACTCAAATTCTCAACAAAATTTTCAGTAAATAAAAATAACTCACCTTTCTTTTGGTGTCACCTTGTATCCATCTAGAACCTTTAAATTAAGGCACCAGTTGATGACATAAGGTCTATAATCAAAGCCAAGAGGGGGCCCAATTGGGGCTCCTGATTCATC
>NC_051415.1:35554664-35554820 GCF_015228065.2 Penaeus monodon
CCAATTTTTGGCTGAAAAAAGGAAAAACTGGGTTCCCCAATTTTTTTTTCCTTTTTGTTTTGGGGGGGGAACCCGGGCACCACGGGATGTTTGGGCCCCCAAGGAACCCCAGGGGGGTTAAAAACCACCAACCCATAAAGGTTGGAAACCAGGTTT
>NC_051415.1:35555003-35555237 GCF_015228065.2 Penaeus monodon
GCCTGGGGCCCCCTTTTTTTTGCCCCCGGGATGTTGGTTTGGGCAACCCCACTCCTCCCCTCCTGGCCCAACTCCCCTCTCCCTTATCACCCCTTTCCCCCTCCGGGCCCCCTTCCACCTTTCCTTCCCTCCTGGGCCCCTTTCCCTTTTTCTTAAAAAGACCCCTTTCCCTCTTTAAAAAATCCCCCCCTCCTTCCTTTTCCCCCACATTCTTTCTTCTTCCCCCACCCCCTC
>NC_051415.1:35555395-35555669 GCF_015228065.2 Penaeus monodon
GTTTAATTCTTTTTCTTTACCAGTCCTCCTTTTTCCACTTTCTTTCCTCCACCTCTCCCCCGGGGGGGGTCACTTTTTTTTCCTCTTTTCCAAATTCTTCCCTCCCAGCTTCCTCTCCCCCCCTTTTCCCCGGGGGATTCTTCCCTTTTCCCCTTCCTTCTCGCCTCCTCCTTTTCCTCCCCCTCCACTTCTCCCTCTCTCCCACTCCTCCTCCCACCCCTTTTCCCTTTCCCCCAAATCTTCCCTCCTTTTTCCTTTTCCCCCTTTCTTGTTT
>NC_051415.1:35562450-35562561 GCF_015228065.2 Penaeus monodon
CCCACACCCCATATAAAATTTTTATAATATATAATTTTAAAAAAAAAATACAACACCCCAAAATATGGAAATAAATATATTCTAAAATATTAAAATAATATTTTATTATGT
>NC_051415.1:35567193-35567692 GCF_015228065.2 Penaeus monodon
CTGTTGGCTGGATAGGGTCAAGGCAAGGATTATTGAGAATGGTGACTTGCTCCAGAAGATTCAGGTGAGACAAATTTGACAGGTCATTAAGATCAGCCAGAGCATTGTCAGACAGAGTGAGGATGATGAGACTAGATGGCAGGTACTTGTTGCATCGGTAAAGTGTTGTGATGCGATTGCGGTGAAGGAAGAGCTCCTATGAGTGAGAGAGAGAAAAGGCATTGTGTATCTGTAATCTATGTCTGCCAATAATCAAACTCAAACTATAGTAATCATTCTTCAGAGAAAATTAAATTAAAACTCACACTTCAAGCAAAAAACTTATAATTTAAAAACCTCAGAAATTGGACCCCAAAACAAGAATCTTGCTGAGAATTGCCCTGAAACTTACTTTTAGACTCTTCAGCATGGAAAGGTCATTGACATGAGTTATAGCATTTCCTGACAGGTTGAGGTGCTCTAAGGTTCGGTTATTGGTTAGGCCCTCAATACTCTGCAG
>NC_051415.1:35568108-35568993 GCF_015228065.2 Penaeus monodon
CTCTTTTATCTATAATAAACTAAAATCACAGTCATCATGGCACTCACAGACATGGCATCCTGGCAGTAATAAGTTGAAAATACCCCAAAAATTATTGACAGAATTGCAATACATAGCTCTGGCTGTAGTATGAGTTATGAGCTCAAGGTATTGTATCTTCAGCCTCTAAGTATGGCTGAACAAGAGAAAACATTTAAATTTTTTTCTCACTGTTTCATGTTCTCCATGTATATCTCATACATCTTGTCATAAAGAAAATGTATTATGCATTTTACAGGTTACAAAAGCATCCAGATATAATTAATTTATGTTACACCTACAGGAAGGCTATCAAGCAAATTGAAAATATTGATGTAAATAAAATGGATATTAGCATGTAACAAATAGTTATGGACTTACAAGATGCATATGAAAATACCTAGGCAAAAGTATTAAATATCAGATATAACAAATGATACCATGATAGGTATGCAAAGTACATCATGATGATTTTATAAATCTTAGTACAATTTTTGGAGCATAATACAATATAAAATAACCATTTTTGTATGGAAAAAGTAATAGCTACAACTGGGGGAAAAAAAGACACATTTATTTCATTGAACAACCCTCACCTTTAGCTTATTTCCAGCCAAATTCAGGTGTACAAGATGGATTAGTTCCCGCATACCCTCAATTTGGACAATGCAGTTGTTGGGAAGGTTGAGAACACGCAAAGAGTACATGCGTGCAAACCAATACATACGAACGACTTGGTTGTTGGCAATAGAAAGCTGTGGCAAGAGAAATCTTCGAGACTGAAAGACGTAAACATAGATCAAGGATAAAAAGCATAGTATTCATAATAACAGTGAATTCAAATAAATAAAAACATAAAAATGATAT
>NC_051415.1:35569087-35569651 GCF_015228065.2 Penaeus monodon
CATAGTAGTAGAGGTGTCAAAGTGAACAAAAAAAAAAACATTTGTAGAAACAAGAGATGATGGGAGATTATGTTATTCATGACTTATGAGAATAGAATAATTCAATGGAAATAAAATAAAGAAAAAAAGATATATAAACATATAGATCACAAATAGGTTAAAAGATACATACCAATTGAAATTCATTAATTGTAAAGAGATGCCATAGTATATCAATAGACATAAAAAATATTATTATTAATATAATTAAAATAACAATATAGATTCAAGTAACATAAATATAACTACAAAAAAAAAAAATAAAAATATAATATAATATAAATATAATATATATATACATAAGTAAAATCATATATACAATATAAGATAGTAAATATATATGATCATATTAATAGCGTTATCATATATGATAAGATATATATATATAAGCATATTTAAATAATAGATATGATCATAATATATATATAATATATAGTATATATAATAGTATAATAGATGATATATCATAAGTTAATATCTAAGTTATATGAATACATAATGATACAATAAATAATATTATCATAA
>NC_051415.1:35571375-35573021 GCF_015228065.2 Penaeus monodon
CTCAAAAAATAAATAAATAAATAAATAAAAATAATAATAATAATAATTTAAAAAAAATTACACTATCATCCCTTTTTCACTTTCAATTGAGTTTCTAGTCTCTTATCTAAATGTATAATAGAGATATCTCTCCAGTCAGGTTCAGAGCATATACTGGTGCAATAAGAAACAAAATATACCTGAATCTGCAATCTACCTTGACAGAAGTAACTGACCTATGACCAGTTAAAAATTGATATATTATTTACTGATATCACACATTTTTGACAAGCATGACCTTTTCTTATTTGAAAAACCCATATTCAGAGTGCCAACTGGGTTCTTCTTCATTTAGAAAGTGATGATAACCTCAATCAAGATTCAGGATATTGTGATCCAGAGCATCCTCACTTGGTAACTTGCAAAATATAAACATAATGATAAACAATGCAACAAGATGTCCGTTTCATTAAGAAAAGTAGACTACATTTTACATACAACTTGAGGCCTGCTACACCTAATTACACTCTAGAATCCAAAAGACAGAGTGTTGCTGCTAGCAAGACTAATAGTTGACTCATTCTTGAAGTAAAAGACAAAAAATAAACTGTAATATGTAAATAATTAGGTTTCATTTTTTTGAAAATCCAAATCTAACATAATATCAATATAGAAGACACTAAAAATTATATTCCAACTCTTTCTTTTGGGTACAAGTGGTTTCCCATTGTGGTAGTTTTACCCTCCATGAAATAAATTATCTTAATACTGGGCCACATAGATAAAATGCTTGGGTTTTTAACTTTTCTTGGTACTTCTCACTAAAATGACCATGTTGCCAATACTCATGGTAATATTATCAATGGACTGCTTATGACATCAACCGCCCTTGGTTGCTAGAAGAAGAATGATGTATCCCAGGATAATTGCTGGGTAAAATAGAGAAAAAATATGCTGGTAATGACAAAATAGGCAAGTAGCATGCATTAAGGAGACAGTTTGTAAGTTTGTTTGTTTTTTCTTCTTCTTTTTTAAGAGAAACAAATGAGATTCACATCATGTTATTGCATATAGAAAATTCCAAATATTTAACTTTGAAAAATCAAACCCATTCATGATGGCTGATATTCATGGCTAGAGAGTTTCTCATGCCAGTGAAGTCCAAGCACTTCATGCACAGTCGAGCCAGCTGTTCACTTGCTTGGCCCAGGCTTAATTAGGCTCAAAGCTTCTTTATAACTTCATTATCTAAACAATAAGTTATGCTCCAGATGAGTGTATAGGAGGGAGGCATATTTATGGTTCGTGTGCTCCTAATATTTTTTTCTTGAGTAGTTGATTTCATGTGCAGCCTAGCAAATGACATGATATGGCATTGGGAGCTCATACCATAAGTGGGTTAAATAATTATAGCCATAATCATGAATAAGAATATCCAATTTTCTGTAACCTTCATTATTTTTGAGCACTATGTTTTTATAGATGGCATATAAAATATTTCTTGTGACCTCAATGGAGGTACAAAGTCCTTTTTTAGATTTTTTTTAAACACTAGACTTTTTCACTAAGGACTTTTTTATCTACTTCATTATTTCTCAGAGTTAAAATTAAAATAGGCTCTGTACTGGCATATAAAAGGTAAACAAATTCAAACTCTGTACATTACC
>NC_051415.1:35573087-35573170 GCF_015228065.2 Penaeus monodon
GGACACCTATTACACCTTTATCATTTCCAGAAATAAGAAACAATAAGGACTTTGGAAATGCAAAATGTAATTTTCAGTGCCTC
>NC_051415.1:35573192-35573954 GCF_015228065.2 Penaeus monodon
GCAGAAACCAAAATTGAATAGAATTATATCATACATTCTCTGGCATTTGATATAAAATATCTACAAAAATGGAAAGTAAATAAAACCAAAACAACTAATGTCATTCCACTAAAAAGGCAAATGTGTATTGTAAGATCTGTGAAGAGAAATATGGGGCATGTAGGTGGAGTCTCTCCTAATTCTCATAAGGAGACAGACCCTTCCTTCTCTGAAGGATTGACTCTCAACAATCCAGGCCTGATCACTCAGTGCTACTGCCTATTATATCCCATGCAGTTCCTCTTCAGTATCCTTATTATACTATATTATGCTTTGATAGGAACAAGTGGTAGCATTTTTATGGAGAAGGATAAAGATTTGTAGTCACCAAACCTCAACCTTATTAATATATTTGGAAAAAAAGCAATATAAAAATCATATTTGCGATGTTTATTTTTAAGTGATAGACTTGTTTTCTCTTTATAATTGAAAAAAAAATCTCATATCTAAAATTTATGTTACAATTAGACACTTACATGAATAGATAGTTACTAAATTGGCTGCAAAATACATTTTTTGTTACATATTCTTTATTCTTTGAAGAAATACTAAATTTATCCTGAACATATTTTTAATAGAGGAAGAGGGTCAATTTGAAACCAAATACCTTTTTTTGCCTATCTTAGGAATTAGTGCAAGAAAAAAAATCAAAGAAATAAAATATCCAAGCCAAATGGTAGACATGAGTTATTTTTATTAAAGAGTTGTTTCTTCACCATCTAT
>NC_051415.1:35573998-35575030 GCF_015228065.2 Penaeus monodon
TGATCTTGCAGAAATTACTCAATATTAGCTCAGTGGAATAAATGTGAAATCTGTGTTTTGCTGCTTTACCTTTAAGCAGAAGGCTGATTTTTTAAAACTTTTCTGGGAAAATGGCAATCATAGAAGTATTTTCCTAAGACATATAACCATGCAAAAACTGTAGCTGATGAATATTCACATGCATGGGATCCATATAAACATAGCACAGGAATATGACAAGACCTAGGTCCTTAAAAAACAATGACTCAATCTCTTCACTATTGTTAGTTCTCATGGCTGTTCAAGCTTTGTACATTTTCATTTAGCCTACTAAAAGCACAGGAAATATTTATAGCACCTTAGATATCACATACATAACCAGCTCTGGGTTTGGAATCCTATGAAATCTGAAAGTGTATATAAACCAGAATGAGAAGGGTACAGACAATGTAAGCACCACATTTGCTGCAGTTCTTTCAGTATGATCATAATGGAATCCCATAGTGATTGCCTTCCCTTTATGGTTACAGCAATAACCAACATAACTCCACCTTTTGTACTCTTGTAACAAAGTTTGGATTGGCTTCTTATTTAATGGTACAATTCCAGAGTGTTCTTTAATTTAAAAAATGCTGTAATACTTTGACTCAGCACAGTTCCCATTCTGATGTACATGTCACTGCTATCTGATGGAGCAGCAAACTTTTTTTTTGTGTAACCCATCACATTCATCTCACTACTTTCCCTCTTTTACTAGGAGAGGGGCATGGCAACCATGTTAATTTCCTGCTTTTCCTTACACACTGACACCACCACACTGCCTATGTATTACATGCTATTGTTTCTTATTATTCCAAACTTAGAGAGTTTATTCACAGAGTTCCTAGCTTTGCTCCTGATTCATACTAGTGTTCTGTTACCTTTTGAAAGTTTAATTAGTGTCATCCCTACCTTGGCCTGTGACTTATTTTAAGCCAATATTTGAAGTTATGTTGATAACTTACAGCCATGAGCAATCTCCCCAATCTTACCCATGTGTTACCCCCCCCCCCC
>NC_051415.1:35575053-35575762 GCF_015228065.2 Penaeus monodon
TTCCTTTGGAAAAATGGTTAATGCATTGTATCAACAGATATTCACAAAACTAATCAGTGTAATTGTTTGCAAAATAAAATTCTCTATAAAATAAGACCATTTTCTAAATGATATAAAGCCACTATTGTAAAATTTTAAATATTTTGCTGCTATTTCTTACAGAAAAAATTAATAAAGACACATAGTGGGGAGTTTTCAAAAAGTCAAGAACATAAACTGAATCAGAAAACTGTAACTTCAAAATCAATGCAGTATACCAATGAAAAGAAAGAAGAACCCTTAAGAACAAAAATGAAGAATAATTACAAAAATGGGAACAAGACAATAATTAATGGAATATATTAAATAAGACAGTTATGATTCATAGCTCATGTAATGAGAACTAAACAGGAAAGCCTGAAGGAAAAAGATCATGAGGAAGAATGCATGCCTGAAATACACTGATGGACTGATTAGATCACTGGGAGAAAGAATAACAACGGTACAGATATTCAGAAGAACAATGAATACAGTAGATTGGCATTCCATTATTGTCAAAGTTTAAGTAGATATGGTTAAGACCAATTAAAATGCAAATATTTTAGTACAACATACCAACTATAGTATATAGTTGCACTTTTAACATAGAATATTTGAAAATCAACACAGAGGACAAGTGAGAACGACTGCTGTAAATAAACTTTTATATGTATTTATCTCAGTAATGAAC
>NC_051415.1:35576296-35576371 GCF_015228065.2 Penaeus monodon
AATTAAGCTCTGAGATATTCACCATGTAAAGTATAAACAGGATAAAAACACAAATATCTAGGGAAAAAAATTCCC
>NC_051415.1:35576892-35577008 GCF_015228065.2 Penaeus monodon
TGACTGAAGTCCCATTTGCTATTGCCATCCCTTACCATCAGATAATGTGTGATCTATTCACCTGTCAAAACTGGTACTGTTTGGCAATTTTCCTACAGCTGTACCTATGTACCTAT
>NC_051415.1:35577330-35577851 GCF_015228065.2 Penaeus monodon
TGGTATCATTACCATAATCACATACTTTCTTTTTGATCCAATCATACATTTGTGTTTCCTGTTTATCTTCTTGTGAATGGAAAGTGGTAAGTGTGAAGTAGTAATTCTGTTACAGTATGGTACAGATCATCCAGCCAAAACAAAGATCTTTTTCTCTCCAACATTCCCACTCCACATACCATACTATTACCTACCACAGAGTTAGCTGCTGGTTTATCAGTCTTTTTATTTGTTATACATCTGAATACATCAGAACATATCTACATAAATATCTTATTCTTTTAGGTTATAAAAAGATACTTTTCTTCCTTTTTATGTTCAATCTATAAATCTTAAGTAACTGATTGCCTCTTTTACTTGTACAAAAGTGGTAACGCTTTGTGCCCTACTTGTTTTAATTAGGAAAACAAATGTTAGACATGGCACAAGCTCTGGATTTCATTGCCATTCCCTGTTTGCATAAGTAGCAAAAATTAGTGCAAATCTACACATTGTCCAAATGAAAATTAGCTTTATGTATA
>NC_051415.1:35577880-35578897 GCF_015228065.2 Penaeus monodon
AATATATTTTTTTTTGCGTCATCGTCATCGTCGTCTAGTCTATGCATTCTTGTGCATGAAGGCAATTGTGGTTACTTGCAGTTTACCTTTTTTGAAAACATGCAGAAGCCTAAACATCAACTAATCTTTCACCAGAATTCATTATTATATTGTGCAAGATGATGTTTTGTATGTATAAATTAGTAATAACATTTATCACCTGTGGTTGCTTTGGGTAAAACAAAGAAAACTGCATACACATCTGTTTTATTTCAATATGATAAAAGTATGCTTTGTTCATCTTAACTGTGTGCATATGGACCTACTCACAAAAGTTTTTCTAAGGCCATGGACTATTATCAGAACTGTGACTATGGGTTGAATGGCAGGCACTGAATTACCATATCTGGATATAATATTATAACAATTTCCCCAATAGGATTCCCTATAGTGTATAATGAGGTTTCAGACACTAATAATCACTGCTCTAATTATTTCATAAGCTCTACTTAGATTAAATGAGGCTTAAGTAACCTCCTTAGTCATGTAAAATCTTTTTACAAGTCATGACTTGCCCCAAAATATCAGGGTCACATTTTAGCAAATATTGTTTTTTTCTATTTCTGGGGTGGAAATAGGTTTGTATCGAGTTAAAACCCCCAAAGTTGTCTACCCTGGTCATATTTGTGATGTCCTCCAGTGCGGGTTTTGTTTTTAAACCCTCATATTTTCCCCTTTCGGGAAAATTTTAAAAAACCAAAAGGGGGCCTTAATGTGTCTTATAAGTCAGCTATTTTATTACTAAGCATCACCAGGGGTGGCATTCACAAAAGGTCATAGAATTTTTTTTGACAAATTCAAGCATTGTCCTAAATGCAGCCTAAAGATTGTCCTTAGTGATTTCATCTATGACTCAACTTTCAATGTCAAAGAAACCCCTTAACTATACAAATACTTTATTTCAAAAAAACCCTGAATAATACCCAATTTTTAAATAATAAAAGTACAATTGCAATAAATTTCAAGAATATAATGACA
>NC_051415.1:35578927-35579822 GCF_015228065.2 Penaeus monodon
TTTTACTTCACACCCTCTACATTTGTTGTGACTGCATCAGCTGGAGGGGGGGGGGGCACATGGCACTATTTGTATTTGTCTTAGAGAAAACGGTTTTAAAAAAAATTTAAAGTTTGACTAAAAAAAAGGGGGCATAAAGGATTTCTATACCATTCTGATGAGATTTGCCCCTTACTAAGGGAAAAAATTAATTTTTTGTCACTGTCTCTGAAAAGAATGTTGGGGGGTTTTACCCTCTATCGGTCTTTCATCGCCTGAACTATGGACAAAAATCAGGTGTTAAGGACATTTTTGTGACGAGTCAAAGACTTTTATCTGTAAAAGACAAATTTCGGAGTCTATGAACTTTCACAAACACTACTGACATCTCATGCATGGAAATGGCCATGTTCTGTAGAGCTTATTCCTCCTTTCAGTTTTTACGTCTATAATCCTTTCCCAACTGATTCTCTGTAGCAAGATGTTATTTTTTTTGAATGTTTTTTTATTGTTTGATCAAAATTTTGCCTTCGTCTTTTGGTTGTGCCTGACCATGTATTCTGACTGACTTTATAGTTTGTTTACTGCCCTTTTTTTCCAGCTTTTAACTAACCCTTGCACCACACCTGGAGGGACCAAAAATGAGACATCTGACAGATGAAAAAAAAAAATTTTTGTCTGACAGGTCTCATATGTGGAGTCCCCTCTTATCCAGAAGGCTCAGCCAACTATTGTTACCTTTAGTTTCCATATTCTAATTTCTAATTTCACAACAGTAGAGCTGATACAGAGAGGAGTAGATGTTTGCTGGGGGTTGTCGGGTGGAAATTTCCTTTTTCTGTTACTTGGTGCACATGTAACTATAGGGGTTGCTTCATAAATAAAAAAATATATACTATTACTAAAAAAGGGGAGG
>NC_051415.1:35579855-35580849 GCF_015228065.2 Penaeus monodon
CAGACACCACACATATTATATTTTGGGTTATTTTATTAATATATATAATATTTAAAATTTTATATTTTTATATATATATATTATATTATTTATATAATATAATATAAAATATATATATTATATATTATATAATATATTATATATTATATTTATTATTATTAATATAAATATTTTTATTATTATATATATATATATTATATATATATATATATAATTTATATTTATAATATTAAAAATAATTATATTTTGTTTTTGACTATATATATATATATATATATATTATATTTTATTAATTTTATAATATATATATATATATATATTTTAAAATTTTATTTTATATTTATATATAATATTTATTTATTATAAATTTTAATTTTAATATCTATATAATTATATATATATATATATATATATAAAAAAAATTTATATTAGATATATTAAAATTTTTATTATATATATTATAATTATATTATTTTTATATTTTTTTTTTTTTTTTTTAATTAAATATTAATATAAATATATAAAAATATATTAATTATATAATATATATATAATATATAATATATAAGTTTTATTAAAATAAAAACTTTTTTCCCATTTTAAATTTTAATTTTCTTATTTTCTTTTATATTTATTATATTATAATCATAATTTTTATATTATAATATAATTTATATTTTTATTATATAAATATATATATATATTTTTTATTACATATAAATAATTATAATATCTATTTTATTTTTAATTATTTATATTTTATAATTATATTATTATATATTTTTTTATTATTTTAAATTTAATAATTATATATTTTTATTTTAATAAATTTTAATTAATATATTTTTTCCTATTTTTATAATATTACTTATATAGTATTATATATTTATTTATATTTTTATTTATATTAAATATATATATTTATTTTATATTTATATATATAAACTTATAAAATATTATATATTATATTATATTTATTTTAAAACTTTTTAAA
>NC_051415.1:35580893-35580975 GCF_015228065.2 Penaeus monodon
TTTAAAATTTTTAAAAAATTTTTATTAATTTTATTAAAAATTTTAAAAAATAAAAAATATTAAATTTTAAAAAAATATAATG
>NC_051415.1:35581060-35581474 GCF_015228065.2 Penaeus monodon
TTTTAAATTTTTTAAAATTTTTTATTTTAATTTTATATAATTATATATTTTAAAAATTAAAATATTTATTTTTTATTTAAAAATAATATATATTATATATTTATATTTTAAAAATTATATATTTTATATCTTTTATTATTTTTTATAAATTTTTTTCTTTTTCTCCCTTTTTTATATATTCTAATATATATATTTTTTATTATATCTTAATTTAAATTTTTTTTATTTTATTATTTATCTATTTATATTTTATTTTATAATTATACCCTTTCTATCTATTTTTATATTTATTATATTTATTTATTTTTATATTTATTTCTTTTATTTTTTTTTTTTTTTTTTTAAAAAAATTTATTTTCCCCATTTATATAAATTTTTTTTTTTAAATTTTTAATTTCCCCCCAAAAACCCAAA
>NC_051415.1:35581498-35582275 GCF_015228065.2 Penaeus monodon
AAAATTTTTTTTTTATTTAAAAAAAAAAAAATTATTATTATTTTTTTCTTAAATTATATATAATTAAATTATTATTTAAAATTTTTTTATTATTTTATTAAATATTTATTTATTATTTTTTATATTAATTTTTATTATTATTTATTAAATTTTAAATTTATACTATTTAAAATATAATATCTTTTTTTTAATAATTTTTAATAATTTAAATTTTTTTTTTTTTTTTTTTTTAAAAAAAAAAAAATTTTTTTATATAATTATATATATATTATATTAATTTTTTTTTATTATATATATTATATTTATTATAAAATTTTTTTTTATATTAAAATTAAAAATTAAAAAAAATTTATATAATTTTATTATATTATATTTTTATATTAAATATATATTATATTATTTTTTTTCTTTTTTATTTTTCCCTTTTAAAAAAAATATTATATTAATTTTTTATTTTTTAAATTTTTTATTTATATTTTAAAAATAATTTTTTTTTTAAATTTTTTAAATTTTCCCTTTTTTTTAAAAAATTTTCCCTAATTTTATTTTTTCTAATTTTATTAAAAATTTTTTTTTCTATATATATCTTTTTTTATTATTTTTTTTTTAAAATTTTTTTAAAAAAATTTTTATATATTCTTTTTATTTTTATATTTTTTTAAAAATTTTTTTTATTATTTCTTTTTTAATTTCCTTTTAAAATTTTATTTTTAAAAATATTATAAACCTTTTATTATATTTATAATTTTTATATATATATATATATATATATTAAAA
>NC_051415.1:35582321-35582630 GCF_015228065.2 Penaeus monodon
TTAAAAAATAATATTTTTAAAAAATTTTAAAAATTTATAAAATATAAATTTTTATATTAATTTTAATAATTTTAATATATATATAAATTTTTTATTATAATTTATAATAATATAAAAAAATTATATATAATTTAAAATATATAAAATAATTTAATATATATTTATTTTTATAAAATTACATAATATATATATTTCATATAATTATATATTTTATATTTAAATTTTTAATATTTAAAATTTATATATTTAAATTTTTTACATTATTATTAAATATATTACATGTTTATATTTTTATATATTTTATGTTTT
>NC_051415.1:35582660-35582742 GCF_015228065.2 Penaeus monodon
AAATTTTTTTTATTTAAAATTTTATTTAAAATATAATTTTTTAAATTAAAATATATATATATTATATAATAAAGTATATATA
>NC_051415.1:35582779-35583019 GCF_015228065.2 Penaeus monodon
ATAAATTTTTAAATATTGTTATATAATATAAATAATATTAAAATCTATATTATATATATATTATAACTATAATATATATTAATAATATATATTATTATATATATACATACATATTAAATTACTATAATATAATATATATATATTTTATAAAATATATATTATTATATTTATATATAATTATATATAATATATATATATTATTTTATTAAAATTTTTATATTAAAATATATTATATTTATA
>NC_051415.1:35583086-35583210 GCF_015228065.2 Penaeus monodon
TTATATATATTTTAATTATATTTAGTATTATTTATATATAACATATTATTTTTTATTTAAACAAAAAAAAACACAAAAACACACATAATATATATATTATATTTTATATATACATTGTTTTAAA
>NC_051415.1:35583485-35583574 GCF_015228065.2 Penaeus monodon
AATTAATAATAAATAAATAATTAAAAATATAAAAAAATATAATATAATATAATAATATATATAATATATTATATTAATATAATATTATT
>NC_051415.1:35583856-35584095 GCF_015228065.2 Penaeus monodon
TAACTTATTGTTAACCCTTTGCAGGTCAAATAGCTATTCCTTTGTTCATTGCCAAGTTACAGTCTCATGGGTCTAATGCACCATGAAATGGAAGAACTAGTTCATTAACACATTGGTCCTGAGAAATGCACTGTACACTGTAGTATCTTTTCAATTTAGTTTAAACAAATATGGGTTTATACAAATATAAGAGTTCATTACAAGGCCTACCTGACCTCATCTGTTTATACAGTTCCCTG
>NC_051415.1:35584146-35584374 GCF_015228065.2 Penaeus monodon
TATCCATTTCTAATAATATCTTTAAATGTGATAAAATCATTATCACTGACATCAATGCACTTTTTTACAATTTCAATAGGAAGAACTAGTTCATTAACACATTGGTCCTGAGAAATGCACTGTACACTGTAGTATCTTTTCAATTTAGTTTAAACAAATATGGGTTTATACAAATATAAGAGTTCATTACAAGGCCTACCTGACCTCATCTGTTTATACAGTTCCCTG
>NC_051415.1:35584417-35584506 GCF_015228065.2 Penaeus monodon
TATCCATTTCTAATAATATCTTTAAATGTGATAAAATCATTATCACTGACATCAATGCACTTTTTTACAATTTCAATAGTCTTTTTTTT
>NC_051415.1:35584592-35584860 GCF_015228065.2 Penaeus monodon
AAGCAAATAAAGCAACAGTACTCCTGGCCCCACCAGTTATCAGCAAAAGTTCAGCAAGGCATCCTCTTCTTTTACTGGATTTAGAAGATTTTTAGGAGTTCATCATTTCATTAAACTGAACAAATCTCTATTTGATGGCATAATAGTGTGTGGAATCTCAGAAACACCATGCCATCACTCATTTTAATTTTGTAATATTAAAAATTATTATAAATAGTAATCACTTTGTAACAGTGAATTACCAATAGCAGATGCATCACTTTAAAAA
>NC_051415.1:35584928-35586681 GCF_015228065.2 Penaeus monodon
CCCACTATTTTAGGAAAAAACCTGGCATCTCTGGTATTTGAAATAATTTTGGATGTGTCAAGTTGTCTTTAGCTGAATCAAATATTTTTATATCCTTGTATTATGAGTGGAGATAAGAAGTTTTAATAGAAATGGAAACAAGTATTTCTGTTTATGTTCTTTCATGCCTATATATCTTTACCACATTTTCATATTTCAAACATAGAGTAATATGGGCTAATGTAAGATGTAAGAACAATAAAAATGGGATTGCATATTTTGTGAAATTTGCTAATATTATTCTATTCTTCAATATGTCACTTTGACTATTTCTTGGTTAGACTAAAGTTTCAAAAGGGGACTTCGACATTTTCCCAGCTCTATATCTCCATTACTGTTAAATATATATATACACTCTACTAGTTTCTACTAAGAACTGATCAATTACTGATCAAACTCTGATTTGATGTGACCCTTCTGTTTCATTGAAACCGAGAATTGGTAATGCATGGATTCTTCCCATTCTAACCTGTCATATCATCACTTATTTCTCCCCATCCCTATACACAGTCAGGTCAGCCAACTGGTATTCCATTTGAACAAATAATTCACATTCAGGAAAAACATTGGGCAATTTAATCGTTTAAGCTACAAGATGAGGTAAGACTGGTTTTGAATTACCTAAGTGAATATCAGGGCCCTGTAAAGAGGGTTTAAACCACCACTTGTTTGAAAGACTGCTATTTTGTAGATGTCAAAATTCTATAAAAATAATTGTTTTACAGATTTATAACCAAAACTGTGTATTCTTTACAAGCTAAGGCTTTGGGATGATCCTAGTTTCAGTGGGGGAAACTCTCAAGAAAGTTACAAAAGAGATAGAAAATCTAAATTGTGTCATTGGTCTAAAAGACATTTTACCTTCCTACATAAGAGGTTCCTAAAACTTTTTTCCTTTCTTTTAATAACAATTAAATCAAATGTAATATATGCAACAAATGGCTCTACACAGATAAAAGGATGGAGTTTTAAAGATATATATAGACATCATGGTTAAAAAAATGAATTAACAAACAATATTGATATTTTTCAATCACATTTTTCTTAGAATGATTTTTGCTCCATCTGTATCACTAATCACAATGTGCCAACTAATTTAAAAAACTCGCAGCACCAAACGATAATCAGGTTTTTCGATTTCACTCCCATTATACTTTTAAGGCATTAACTACCATTACTTTTATTGAGGAAACTAAGGTAAAAATTACAAAATATCAACTTTATTTTCTTAGTATTGTATTGAAGTTTATGTACTTTTTCTACAAACAATAATACAAAATTGTACAATACAAAAAATTCTGAAGTATTAACACACATGATGGAAAAACAAGAAATGAGAGAAAAAAGAGAAACAAATCTTTCAAGACAATCATTTTTAAGCAATTAACCCCTTCCCATTGGACAAGATACACCTCCTGACAGAAACACCTGATATACTAAGGTGAAGGGTAAAAAAATTGTTGCCATGCTGCACGACCAAGGGTTAAGTTCTGGGACTCAATCAAACTTTTATCTCTGTCACTGTCCATCCATACAAAAACCTACACAAGATATCTGTCTAAAATACAACATATATTCTATTTTATCTTCTTGTCTATGTGTGTAAAAAAGAAATCTTCTACATTCATTTTGAGCCCTTACTACATTTTCAATCTCCAACGTAAGTACAATCTCCCTCAACAAGTCTCAGTGTCATGCACAGATGGTATGCTTA
>NC_051415.1:35589713-35589882 GCF_015228065.2 Penaeus monodon
CCCCCCCCAAAAAAATTTTGCCCTTTTCCTTTAAAATTTTTAAAATTTTTAAATTTTTTTCCCCTTTTTTCCTATTTTTTTAAATTTTTTTTTTTTTTACTTTTTATTTTTTTTAAATTTTTTATTCCTTCACACTTTTTTTTTTTATATTTTAAATTTTCATTTTTCC
>NC_051415.1:35589935-35590275 GCF_015228065.2 Penaeus monodon
AAAAATTTTTTTCCTGTCTTTTTTTGGGATACCCAAAATATTTCTTTTTTTTTCTTTGTTTTTTGGAAATTCCTTTTTTTTCTTTTTTTTTTAAAATTTTTTACCCTTAATTTGTTTTTTTTTTTCCCTATTTTTAATTGCTTCTTTTCCTATTTGCTTTTTTCTTTTTTGTTTTTTTAAATTTTCCAATTTTTTTCACTTTTTAAAAATTTTTTCCCCTTTTTCCCAATTCCCCCCCCCAAATTTTCTTTCCCTTTTTTTTCCCATTTGCTATATTTTTTAAATTTTTTTAACCCATTTTTAAATTTTTTTCCTTTTTTTTTCCCTTTCCCAAATTTGT
>NC_051415.1:35590335-35592252 GCF_015228065.2 Penaeus monodon
ATTACTCCAAAACTTTAACCCTTTTTTTTTTAAATTTCCCCCAAATTCCCCAACTTTAAATTTTTTTATTTTTTTTTTCCCCTTTTAAAAAAAAATTTTCTTTATTCTTTACTTTCCTTTAATTTTTTAACACTGCTTTTTTTTTCCCCAAAATTTTTTTTTTTTAAACACATTTTTTTATTTTTTCACATTCCTTATTTTTTTCACCCCCCCAAAAATTTTTCCATTCCCCTTTTCCCCCCAATTTTTTTAATTTTTCCCCACCAAAATTTTTTATTTTTTCCAAATTTTTCCCATTTCTTTCACATTTTTCCCTTTTTAAACCCTTACCCCCTTTTTCCCCCTATTCCCCTTACCAAAAACCCCCTTCTTAAAATTTTTTTCCCTTTTTCCCAAAATTTTTCCCCCCCCCCTTAAACCCACTCCCCCACCATTTTAAAAACCCCCCCCCCATAAAACTTTTCTCCCAAAAAAACCCCCAAAAAAACCCCCCCTTCCCCCCTTTTTAAAAAAAAATTTTTTTCTTATGAATAAAAATTTTAATTTTTTTTCCCTTTTTCCAAGCGCAAAAAAAATTTTATAAATGTCTTTCATCTGTATTCTGTCTATATTCTGTCAACTATTCTGTCTATAAATTACTTTCCACTATTCTGTCCCTATATGCTTTTCACCTATTCTGTTCTATATCCTTTTACACTATTCTGTCTATATTCTTTCATCACTATTACTGTCTATAATTCTTTCAACTATGTCTGTCTATAATTCTTTTCACCTATTTCTGTCCTCTAAATTCTTTCACTATCCTGTCTAATTCTTTCAACTATTACTGTCTAATATTCTTTCACTATTCTGTCTATACAATTCTTTCACCACCTTATTTCTGTCCTATATTCTTTCACTATTTCTGTCCTATATGTTCTTTCATCGAACTATTCCTGTCTATAATAATTCTTTCACTATTTTGTCTATTTCTCTCCTTTTAGGTTTTCCTAATATTGTCCCACAATACTTCTCTCTTATCTTCTCAACTCATCTCCCCCACAGCATGCTAAATGGACCAGCCCTTTCATCCGTAGTAAGAGCACAATTAATCTCCCAAGGATGAGGATTCTGGCACCCATAAAGAAACGGGCTCAACATTACCCTTCCTTTTTTAAAATAATTGTTTTATTTATATTTGAATTGTCTTATGCTAATAAAAATGTTTTAATTGTTATTTATATCCTTTAACACAAGAACTTAAATTTGATCTATTATGAATTAATGAAAAAAGGTGGGTAAAGAGTCTTTCAAAACAGTGTTTTTTAACTTTCCATATTTAAGTTGTTGTTATGAATTTATTTTATATACATTTTTGAAATTTAGAATTTTTAAATTTTTAAAAAATCTATTTTTTTTTCCATAAGTTTTATTAATAAAGCTAAGGGATGCCATTTTTTGCTGTGCAGAAGATATAAGGGATGAGACAAAATAAGTTACAGGATATGTCCAGTTTTTGTTAGTGGTTGAATACTTTGAATTAAGCTTCCTTGGGGTTTTTTTTTTTTGAGAAGCCATTATGAACATCAGTGCCATCTCATAGCAGGCATGATTAAATACTTCCTGGTCTTTAACATTCAAAACTACAGTAGTAATTTCTTGATAAAATTCTGGTGAGAACTTGGAAACAGTTTGATGATTATTTTTTTTGTGTGGAATTCTATTAATAATAGCAATTACAAGAAAGTTGTGTAATGAATAGGAATATCAAATAACAAAAAACTATTAGTATAAAGATTGCATACCTGTAGTGTTTCCCATATCAGCATGGAGTCTGTTCGTTTTATTATTTTCAGTACCAGTCCCCCACCACGTTGCTGACCTACTTTAGCAGCCCTCTCCCCAGTCTCCCACTCACTAATACCATACCCCCACCCC
>NC_051415.1:35592718-35592961 GCF_015228065.2 Penaeus monodon
CCGCCAACATCCTCAACCTTTCAAACACCTCCTACCGCCCCACAGCCTTCCAACATCCTCACTTCAAAACAAACCTTCCTACCACCCCCACAACCTCCAACATCCCAATCCTTCAACTTCAACCCCTCACCCCCACAAACCTCCACATCCTCAACTTCAAAAACACCTCTACCCCCACAAACCTCCAACCTCCTCACCTTCAAATACCCCAACAACCTCCAACACCTCTTCTACCCCCACAAC
>NC_051415.1:35601263-35602107 GCF_015228065.2 Penaeus monodon
TATAAATAAACTGCTGCTATTCTTTCACTATTCTCTCTATTCTTTCACTATTCTCTCTATTCTTTCACTATTCTCTCTATTCTTTCACTATTCTCTCTATTTTCACTATTCTCTTTATTCTTTCACTATTCTCTCTATTCTCTTTATTCTTTCACTATTCTCTCTATTCTCTTTATTCTTTCACTATTCTCTCTCTATTCTCTTTATTCTTTCACTATTCTTTCACTATTCTCTATTCTCTTTATTCTCTCTCACTATTCTCTTTCTATTCTCTTTCACTATTCTCTCTCTATTCTCTTTCACTATTCTCTCTCTATTCTCTCTCTATTCTCTTTCACTATTCTCTCTATTCTCTTCCTTTTAGTTCCCTAATATTGTCCCACAACTACTTCTCACTCTCTCCCACAGGCATGCTAAAATGGACAAGGCCCTGTCATCAGTAGTAAGAGCCAATTAATCTCCCAAGGATGAGGATTCTGCACCCAGTAAAGAAAACGGGGCTACACTACCTTCCTTTTTTAATGTTTTATTTGATTGTTCTTATGCTTAATAAAATTTTCTTTTAAATTGTTATTTATATCCTTAACACAAGAACTTAATTGATCTATTATGAATTAATGATAAAGTGGGTAAAGAAGTCTTTCAGTGTTTTTACTTTCATTTTTTAAAAAATTTGGGTTTTTATGAATTATTTTTATAAAATTTTTTGAAAATTTAGTTTTTTAAATTATTTTCAAGTTTTAAGTAAGGGATTTGCCATTTTTCGTGCAGAGAATGACAAGGGTGGACAAAATAAGGTTTTAAGATAGTCAGTTTTTTGTTGGGTTAAAATACTTTAATATAG
>NC_051415.1:35602135-35602470 GCF_015228065.2 Penaeus monodon
GAGAAGCCTCAGGAAACAGTGACCCTATACCCCGGGCATGATAAATATTTCCCTGGTCTTTTACTTTCAAACATAAAAAATTTTTGATAAAATCCTGGTTTTAGAACTTGGAAGCCATTTGATTATTTTTTGTGTGGAAATTCAAATTAAATAGCAAATTACAAGAAAGTTGGTAATGAATAGAATAAAAAAATACAGAAAACTATGTATAAAGTTTGGCATAAGGTGTTCCCAAATCAGAGGAAGTTTTTTCTTTTTATTTCAGTACGGGGCCCCCCACCCAGTGTGACCACTACTTACAGCCCCTCTCCCCCAGTTCCCATCAAAAAACCCCC
>NC_051415.1:35603056-35603390 GCF_015228065.2 Penaeus monodon
CTCAACTTCAAACTCTACCCCCAAACCCCCAAAACTTTTCCTAAAACTTCAACCCTTTCCCCCCCACAACTCCAACATCCTCAACTTCAACACCCACCCCCACAAAACCTCCAACACCCTAAACCAACCCTTACCCCACAACCTCCAACTCCTCAACTCAACCCCTACCCCCCACCTCAACACCCCTCAATTAAAAACCCTACCCCAAACCCTCCAACACCTCAACTTCAACCCCTTCTCCCCCCAAACAACCCCCCCCCAAAACACCCTCAACTTCAACCCCTCTACCCCCACAAACCCCAACATCCCAACTTAAACATTTTCCCCCCCACAA
>NC_051415.1:35619455-35619561 GCF_015228065.2 Penaeus monodon
AAATAAATGTATGTCAATCTAAATATCATATAAGACAAAGTAAAGAAATAAGAAAATCAAGATACATTAGAGAACTAAAGGCTTATAGATAACTTAAGGTAATGAT
>NC_051415.1:35619583-35619700 GCF_015228065.2 Penaeus monodon
TCACAGCATATTATGATATGGATCTATATAAAAATACTTAATTAGAGTTTGAATTGAAAGAGATGAATGTACACTACATTTTTTAGGAAATTATATATTCTCATTCATATGGTGTAA
>NC_051415.1:35620139-35620273 GCF_015228065.2 Penaeus monodon
CAGAAGCTTTGGGTTGAAAGTGGACGAGATACATTAACTATAAGAAGTATTTATAAATGTTTGTGATGTTTACAGGGTTCATGTATACACCAGCCAAGGAAATCCACCCAATGGCAGGGGATCTGGGAACTTTG
>NC_051415.1:35620321-35620406 GCF_015228065.2 Penaeus monodon
AGGATGGGCTTCATCATTTGTCTGGTTGAGTTGGAAACTTTGTCTGTGACAGATGCAGTCCTGTTGTGAAGTTTCATCCATTTTT
>NC_051415.1:35620940-35623042 GCF_015228065.2 Penaeus monodon
GAGAAAGACTAAACCAAAATGATTCTGAATGAACTTGTTAGCTATGTGAGGACCTAATAACAGAGTAAATACCAAAAACCTATTGCTGAAGATTTTATACTTGAGATCTAGTTAGGCAAATATATTTTTTCAGTTGTCATTTTTTCCAGAGAAATAACTGATGACTGACTGATTTAGAAAGATTCATTGCATATGCAAGCTCACAGCATTCACACTACACTGGTAATGGTTAGTAAACTGCTGCCTGGTATATTCTGGCAAGATAAAGCTGGTAGAGCTCCCTAGGACTTTATCATCGAATCAGTTGGTTTTTTTTTTCAATCATAAAAAGGTGATCCTTCCAGAATAAAGGTCAAATAAACACGAGTTTATGCCTGGGAACAACATATTACACCTGTCAGTCAAACACGGATAATAAAATCGGAAAAGTAACACAATCGGCGAAATTTGCCATGCAACTATGACATTACGAGAAAAAACAATCATGAATTTGCAATTGATCGAGTTGATGACTCTATCCCAACACACTAGCAATTTGACATTTCGCAACAAAGTTGTTATTTAATCCCTTCCCAGCCATCACAAGACATATCTCGCCTCCGAAGAATCCTTTTCATCTTCTTCTTCTGGCTCAGGATAAATTTCAAGTCGGTAAAAAACCCATTAAGTTATTTAATTGAGCAAAACCCAACGAAATAGGACTAACCTGAGGAGGCCATGTTCGAGCCTGTGTTTTGATGCGACAAATCGATCAGGTATTTTACCTTCACTTTTCTCTCTGATTTAAACTGTTTGAAGAGATTTAATATAGCATTTTGCTTATCCTAAAATATTTCGAGCGGTTTGTATTCGGTTTGGGTAATTAGTTCATTATTTTCCGTATTTTTTCCATGGTGAAAATAGCGGCGACAATATTTATTTATTGCATATTTAATTTCGGAAGCTTTTACAACACTAGGAAAACAGTATGATTAACAAAATAAGAAATTTATCGAATTACGAATAGAGAATGCTCAATAAAGGGCAGGAATATTGTAAAACCATAAAATTCGGAGAGCGAGAGAGCGCATGTCGACGCTCACTTGTTTTCTCTCCGCCTTTTCGTAGTTGTTTCCTTCACGATGAAGTGAGTTCCTTCGAGGTGTCGCATTGATGTCGTGAAATATCTGGCCAATCTTCGTGTTTTTGAGTCTTTTACCGATTCAGTCTAGCAGAGCAATAATCGACGATGCTTACCAAGACGTTTTGTATTATATTTCAGGATACAACTCTGCAGTTTCAGCGGATACAAGATCCAGCCGGGCCGTGGCAAGACCATGGTCCGGACGGACGGCAGGGTGAGTTTGTTTTGCATTTTTCATTTAAGAGTTGTTCTCATTTCCAGTGAAATGTAGAAATGGCCAACTCGAGATAATGGCCAAGTATTATTGGGGATTATCTGTAGATAAGAGTCGACTATTTAAGATTTCAACAAAATCGAGGCAAAACGTTAATGACAAAATACTCATGTAATGTATAGAACTTTTAAATGTTTATAGTTTGAAAGTGTAAATTTAGGAAAGAATTATACTTTGCGGAAATTTCACAAATGTAGGTGAAGTGAAGGAATGTAAACAATAGCGAATGGAAAGCTTGCGTTGGTTAGATATCTTTAAAGAAGGTACCTTAAAGATGAATCGTATGAGAAATAGTAAT
This sequence comes from Penaeus monodon, assembly GCF_015228065.2. Taxonomy (NCBI): domain Eukaryota; kingdom Metazoa; phylum Arthropoda; class Malacostraca; order Decapoda; family Penaeidae; genus Penaeus; species Penaeus monodon. Next base: position 35,622,636 of record NC_051415.1, read on the forward strand.
TATTGCAGCTGATGTGCAAATATTTAGAGGCGTAAACCTGTTCATCATAACGAGTACTGGAATAAGTTAAGAATAACAGTTGATGCCTTCTATCCTGTTGTGAAGTGGATGGAGCATTTTTTCTTGGTGGGTTTGGGGCATGCACAACCTCCTGCATTAGACAATATAGTGACCGAGTTGATACTGTGATTACAGCAGAGTTTGAGAATTCCAAACTGCACATGCAACTGGAACTTCAGGTAAAAGTTAGTAGACATTACATTACAGTATGTTAAATGTAGCCACAGCCTTCCCCCCTTTACCACCCTTTAGTAGCACTTTGTGCCAACTGCCAACAGTTTGTTATAAATAATATTTGATGTAACTTAAGTGTAGAGGGCACAGACTATTAGAGCATTTCAAAATGA
>NC_051415.1:35625085-35625585 GCF_015228065.2 Penaeus monodon
TGCGTTTCCTATGAATTTTCATGGAGCATCCTTGTTTCCAAACAAGACTATTGTGATTGTGCAGCTCCTCTATACCCACCACACTAGTGTGCCACAGTTTCTTTTCTATAATAAATGTCACTTTGCATGAAGTGGTGCTGCTACTGGGGGGGGGGGGGGCTTGTCTCTGCCTACCCTCCCTTTCTAGGAAATTAATAGAAGATAGGTAAAGTTAGATTGGATTTCTGGGGTTGCATAATACACAAGGTTTACTTACATGTGACTAAAAAGTTTATTTGAATTATGTTGTATGAAACTTCGCTTGCCTTTTCTGTAAACAGACTTTTTGCGCATATCATTTTGCACTTGTTCACTCAGGAACTATTTTGCTTACCTGGTGATTTTTTTGCCATGTCTTGAATTTCCATTAAGTAGTTAACTTGCATTTTGTGCCATTATTCCTCCTCTGTTTAAGTTACATTTCCAATAGTAGTACAAGGTAAAGATAATTTTATAGTTTT
>NC_051415.1:35625780-35625865 GCF_015228065.2 Penaeus monodon
GAGGAGGAATATATGGTTTTGGGACTTCTTCTCTGAAGGGTGAATCTATTGTTTTCTGTAGTAAATTATCTAAATTCTTGGGAAC
>NC_051415.1:35626171-35626276 GCF_015228065.2 Penaeus monodon
GGTACACAGATGACAAATCTTATTTTAGGTCATTCTGCCCACTAGACAAAATTCCCCTTGTACTATATGGGTGTGAGGAGACAAATTATACTGAAGAAAATCCCA
>NC_051415.1:35626653-35626920 GCF_015228065.2 Penaeus monodon
ATGAGATCCGTGTATTTGTAGAGTTGAGAATCGTAAGAAAATATAATTACAAGACTGGATGGTTGTGTGAAGCTAAAATTGAGTAAATGAAATAATGTTCCTGGTAGTAATTTTGTAGTCCCCACCCCCTCCAGCAAATAATTTGAGGGGCACATGTGAAGGGTCAGTCTTGGGTGGTGGAAGGGAATAAGAATATAAATAGTAGTAGGGTTGTCATTATTAGGGGGCTGCCATCTTCCTTATCCTGTGCCAGGAATGCATAGATAT
>NC_051415.1:35627670-35628367 GCF_015228065.2 Penaeus monodon
TTTGGAAAAAATGTAAATTTCCAATGATAAGTCTGAGCAAGGAGTGAGGAGAGATATCCTTGAGAATAGTTTAATTGCTGTCTACAATATTTTTAGATCATTGATTAGTTTTAAGAAAAATTAGAGGGGATTGTCCAGGAGTGTATTTTATTAAGTTATATTTATAAGATCATCAACCCTTCAACACTACACATATATAAACATCCTGTGATTTTAGTTTCTTAGAATAAAAGGCTCTCTTTGCTTTTGAAAAGATTTCTTACCCTTATTAGCATGGTTAACTTAATAATAATGTCTAATGAAATGATAGTATGACCCCCCCCCCCCCCCATGAATTCAAATTTCATTTGAAAGGAAAGAATGGAATTATTCTGGATACGAGTTCTACGTAAACTGTCAGCCATGCATAGTGACTGGCAAAATTGTAAACTCGGAGATAAATCTTGAGGTAATTGGTTATGCTTTCTTTTTAAAGCATATTCTTATGCTACTCAAGAACAAAATATCTGCTTTGAAAGAGTAACAAGGTAGATGAGTAGAGATGCCTACAGATGTTTGTATGTGCTATGTTCATACAAGGCTTTGAGTGAAGTCACCAAGTAGTCAAATACAAGACTCGTCTTTTCTTGCTGCCTAATTACCTCTTTAAAATTATCCTGTCTATTATTGTTTATAGTATTATAACTCATTGACACTT
>NC_051415.1:35628429-35628954 GCF_015228065.2 Penaeus monodon
ATATAATCACATTATATGGATCTAATGGGGTTAATATCCCATTAGTACATAACCAGAATGAAATTGTAAAACTGTGGCTTACACTTAGTAAGTTGCTTCAATATCCCTTTTCTTTATCCCTCCACTGTACATGTGATTCATCATTGGTGATGTGTTGTCATAGGCATTACATTTTATACTGTTCTGTATTAGGTTCCTTAGGGCATTGCCTGAGGAAGAATGGGACATGTTATGATCTTTTTGGCTTTTTGTATGAAAGGGTCAGTATTTAGTACAAATTATTTTTGCTATCCCTAGATGTCACACCGAATAATTGCACACTTGCTACTATTGTGAACTTGTATTTATCATTTACTCTAGTTCACATGATTAGTTTCCTTGTTGCCAACTATTCGAGTTTTATTGGTACTCTGCCAATGTGGTGGCGTTGTAGTATGATGCACGAAAGGAAGTACTGAATCTGTTCGGAGTTTCATCCTTGTATATAACTGCATACAATCTTGTTTTCCAAGAAGTGTTGCATAA
>NC_051415.1:35629318-35629534 GCF_015228065.2 Penaeus monodon
AATACTACCCGTCAGTTATGTGTTAATACTGGTTAATTTTTATGGTTGTAAATTGTGAATGTTTAAAAAAAAAAAGTTGTGTAATTTATTAATATTAGAAGGGAACTGTCATTAGATATGAAGTGAAGTTACCCACACACTATGGGGTAGAATTTGTGGGTAGGTCATATTGTAGAGATAGAGGGGGGATACCTATGTGACCTTGGAAGCAAAAAC
>NC_051415.1:35629576-35630975 GCF_015228065.2 Penaeus monodon
TCACAAAATAAATTTAGAACACAAGTTTATTTATGGTACTATATCTTGGCAGTTTGGACTTTAGAATTCAGTGTGTCCCAGAAATGTAGGTTTCATTATTTGGAATTTAATGTCTTGATGCCACTATTTTTTTTTTTTTCGTAGGTGATGGTGTTCCTCAATGCAAGGAGTGAGGCAGCCTACCTAATGAAGAAGAACCCACGTGAAGTACGATGGACCGTGTTGTACAGGTAAGTGAATTTCTTTTTCTTTTCCCATATATTTGCTTGCATTTGTACACACTTATGGGCACAAGATCTCAATTTAACTTTACAGGAGAGCCCTCTAGTTTTGGGCAAATCATTTTGTCATGTAGCCAGGAATCGGCAGTTTTTCTGATGGCAGAAAAAAAGTGACTTGGCTGATTAGTCCTTTTCTTTGGTGTGTAGTGTAGTGTAGTGTCATGTCACCAAGTGCCTATTGCATTCACAGCTAATGTAAAGACAAATGTAGTGTGTCATGTGAGCATGTAGAAGATCTCAAATGTGTTATAACCTGGTCAGTTTACAGTTGAAATTCATTGCAATATTTATACTGTTTATATCATATATGGGTGTGATTAAAGTGTAAATGTGTTAATTCAGAAATTTGGCAGTTAGTGTATGTTGTAGATAAAATTGCTAAGGTTAGTGTTTATCAATCAGACAAATTTTATTTCTATTGGAGCAACTGATTTTAGTAGTCCTTAAATTTGTCATTTTTATAACCTTTCATGAAAACTGGCTGCCCTGATATTTGTAGAGAACTTCTTACAATTGCACATAATGAAATCCATGTCTGAAAGTTTGGAATGTCAAAAGAACACACAGTAATCCTGTGTTACAGGCGATTGCACAAGAAGGGTGTCGAAGAAGAAGTGACAAAAAGACGTACCCGCCGTACCCAGAAGTTCCAGCGTGCCATTGTTGGTGCCTCACTCACAGATATCATGGCTAAGAGGTAAGCAGTGTCATTGTTTGTTTTTACGAATAATGAAGTGCATGGTTACCGAGTAAGATACATAGAATATTTATCAATACATTTTACTGTTTTACAGGAACATGAAGCCTGAAGTTCGCAAGGCGCAGAGAGAACAGGCTATCAGGTTTGTATTTTCATGAGCACTTTTTCTTTGATATAATGTACATATGCTAAAGATTGCATTTGAATAATGCATAAATACCTTTTTCAGAGCTGCCAAGGAGAAAGCAAAGGCTGCCAAAGCTGCCAAGGCAGCTGCCAAGAAGCCCCCACCTCCCCAAGGAGGAAAGGTAAGTGACATACCAAGACAAAAATTAGGAATATACTATCATTCTTATAACATTCATTTAGGGAAAAATGCTTGAGATTTATACATGGTATAAATACCAAGGAAATTTTT
>NC_051415.1:35631014-35631317 GCF_015228065.2 Penaeus monodon
CCCCCCTCCCCCTTTATATTGCAGCAAGGAAAAACTGGACAAAAGGTTCCCAAGGTCCAGAAGGGTGGTCGCCCTGCACAGGGTGGACGTGGCCAACGCCGCTAACAATGAAAGATATTAATAAAAAAAAATATATAAAAAATGTATCTTGCTATCCTTAAGTTCAAACATTAAGTTGAAGAGCACTTTAGTTTACCTCCCCTCCTGCAAATAGGGCAACAGGTTTGGAATAGTAGGGCTTGTTGTAACCAAAAGTTAATTAGATACACTCCAATTTAAATTTTTATGCAAAAGCTAATGATT
>NC_051415.1:35631381-35631524 GCF_015228065.2 Penaeus monodon
TGGTTGAGGTAGTGGGACTTTTTCACATTTAACATAGAATTGAAATGCACAGCTGCCTTTATTGGTAAGTATTTTATTAATTTCTTTATTCGTATATTCATTCAACAAGCTTCATATCCACATAAGTTAAATATCTATTACTA
>NC_051415.1:35631683-35631982 GCF_015228065.2 Penaeus monodon
ATATATTTGTGATTGATACTTATTGTGGAAGAGGTATAACTTTTTGCCATTAAGACGTGATATTACAGTCTGGTGAAAGATGTGTAAAAGGCAAGATTTAACATATGGAGTGCACCTTATCAAGTGTTTTGAATAAATATATATTCATGGAGTCAAAACTGCATGAATAAGCCAAAAACTACTATTATGGCATGTACTACTAAGGCTGTTTGTGTTAATTGAATAGGCAATTTGGAGCTTATAAGAATTCAGATTATAGCTGCATCATCTCGGTGTAAGAATAATTTTGTTGGAAGTTC
>NC_051415.1:35632197-35632686 GCF_015228065.2 Penaeus monodon
AACCATTTCTCAGCCTAGCACCATCCCCATTTTGTTTGGTCACCAGGGCTGTTGTTGTATTGATAAAGTTAAATTCCTAAATCTTCAGTTGTCTTTGATCTAGATTTTTAATATATACTGGGGTCAGATAATTGTTCAGTATTGGTTAATGGATTTATCGATACTTAGCACTGATGAGAATTTTAGTGGTTTGCCACAAGCAGTTTTTGGTTTTGGCTACAATTTGTTTAAAGTAGAAATACTAGTCTAAGAATAATGCCATATCATTACAACTGAGGCACTGCAGGAGAAAAGTTAGTTATATCAAGGCTCAAGGATCATATCAAATGCTTATTACAAATTATTCAATGTAAACCATATGTGGAATGAACTGTTTTTAATTTGCTAAGTACACCAAGCATTGAAATCTAACCAGAATTAATATAGGTTGGCAAGTTGGGTTTGGATCATCGATAGAGGAGCAAGTTTAAGGTGCACCCCCCCCCCCCC
>NC_051415.1:35632773-35633769 GCF_015228065.2 Penaeus monodon
AAAAGAAAAAAAAACTACTTATTCATCACCTTTTTATTTTGGGTGTAACCACTACCCTGTATTAAGTCATCCTGTCTAATTGTCATCTCAAGGTCAGTTTTTAAAGACAAGCATGGTAGATGTTTAAGTGGATGAAATCAAATGGCCAGCATCATCAGTCTGTGACCCTTTGTAAGAAAATGCAAACAATGAAATCCTTCACTGAAGGTATGCATCACTGTTGCTTTAGTTCTGGATTAAAAGGAAATTTAGAATTTATGGTAAGGAGACATTTTCATAATTTAGGTCTTGGAAGCATTTTAATAAATTAATTAGACCTTTTAATTTTTCAGAGGTCCTGTGGCACTACCAAGAGTTTCATATTCACAAAGGGTAAGTCGAGAAGGCTAAATGAATTTGTCCGCATACTGAAATGATGAGAATGAATTACCGGTTGAAAAACATGAAAAAATCTATGCGGCATCATCTTATTCTGAGTGTACATTAGAAACCCTAGAAATCAGTTTGGCTGTGAAGTATTGATAAATTTGTTCAATTTTTCAGATCTTGTGCTGAAATCTTTCTCTACAGAAATCCAATTTACTTGTCACTAAAGGTAAGTCTTTCTGCATATTCCATTTTGTATGGAATGGAATGATGAGAATGAATTACCGGTTGATATGCATGAAAATAAACTAGCGGCAAACTTTATATCTGAATGTTTGTTAGAGCAATGTGTTTTCTAGGTCTGAAAACCACTAACATTCTCACCTAATCTTTCAGATTTGTACTCAAATTAACCCGTTCCTGCTGGGTGATGTGATAGGACATCATAGCAAACCATATGGTTGGCAGGTTCAGCTTGTATGCGCGGCAACACACCAAAGCGCATAGAGAGGGCATCTCTTGAGATTTCAGACAACCAGGAATAATGGGTTAATGAAACTATAGATGCAAGTTTATCAAGGTTTCCATAGTGCAGCGGTAATCCTCGCACTCTATGCTGAAGTTCATGAC
>NC_051415.1:35633957-35634423 GCF_015228065.2 Penaeus monodon
TCCCCATCCAGTGATATTTATGAAATCCAAAAGCAGTAGCAGAAATGTAGTTGTAGAAAATGAAAGTAATGGTGTCCTGGATGAAAGATGGCAATAATCTGCTATCCACTAATTTGTATAATTCAAGTAACATACGTGGGAGCATTTCAAATAGCTAAGAGTTAATAACCTTTTAATACTGCCTCTGCAGGAAGGTGGAATTCATTATCCTATATTTATATGATGACTTTGTATATTCTGTCAATCCAATGAGTGAAATTGATTACAAATTACTATCTGAAAATGATTGTGATATGTTATCATTTGTAATGCTATTAGCTTGTATATAATGTTTTTTTTTTACAGGCTCTAAAATGGGCAGTTTTTTAAGTGGTAAGTCAATTTTTTTTCTTTATATTGAAATATATTTTGAGGCAATCCAATATCAAACCATTACATTCATCATTTTAATCATTTTAGAAGAGGC
>NC_051415.1:35634449-35634841 GCF_015228065.2 Penaeus monodon
ACGGAGCACACAATTTCTTAAATTTGACCATAATGCAATGATGAGAATGAATTACCGGTTGAAAAACATGAAAAAATCTATGCGGCATCATCTTATTCTGAGTGTACATTAGAAACCCTAGAAATCAGTTTGGCTGTGAAGTATTGATAAATTTGTTCAATTTTTCAGATCTTGTGCTGAATCTTTCTCTACAGAAATCCAGTTTACTGTCACTAAGGTAAGTCTTTCTGCATATTCCATTTTGTATGGAAGGGAAAATGATGAGAATGAATTCCCGGTTGAAATGCATGAAAATAACTAGCGGCAAACTTTATATCTAAATGTTGTTAGAGCATGTGTTTTCTGGGTCTGAAAACAACATTCTCACCTAATCTTTCAGATTTGTACTCAAA
>NC_051415.1:35635053-35635153 GCF_015228065.2 Penaeus monodon
TGAAACTTAGATGCAATTTTATCAAGGCTTCCATAGTGCAGGGGTAATCCCGCACTCTATGCTGAAGTTCATGAATGAAACCAGATAATAGCAGAAAAGT
>NC_051415.1:35635563-35635906 GCF_015228065.2 Penaeus monodon
CCTCTTTTCCCCTTCCAGTGATATTTATGAAATCCAAAAGCAGTAGCAGAAATGTAGTTGTAGAAAATGAAAGTAATGGTGTCCTGGATGAAAGATGGCAATAATCTGCTATCCACTAATTTGTATAATTCAAGTAAACATACGTCAGAGCATTTCAAATAGCTAAGAGAGAGTTAACCTTTTAATGCTGCCTCTGCAGGAAAGTGGAATTCATTGTCCTATATTTTTAATATCATGATGACTTTGTATATTCTGTCAATCCAATGAGTGAAATTGATTACAAATTACTATCTGAAAATGATTGTGGATATGTTATCATTTGTAAATCCTATTAGCTTGTATA
>NC_051415.1:35635928-35636473 GCF_015228065.2 Penaeus monodon
ACAGGCTCTAAAATGGGCAGCCTTTTTAAGTGGTAAGTCATTTTTTTTTTTCTATATAGTGAAATATATGTTGAGGCAATCCAATATCAAACCATTACATTCATCATAGTAATCATTTTAGAAGAGGCTTTTTTTTTTTTACGGAGCACACAATTTCAAAATTTCTTAAATTTGACCATAATGCAATGATGAGAATGAATTACCGGTTGAAAAACATGAAAAAATCTATGCGGCATCATCATATTCTGAGTGTACATTAGAAACCCTGGAAATCAAGTTTGGCTGTGAAGTATTGATAAATTTGTTCAATTTTTCAGATCTTGTGCTGAAATTTTTCTCTACAGAAATCCAATTTACTTGTCACTAAAGGAAAGTCTTTCTGCATATTCCTTTTTGTATGGAATGGAATGATGAAATGAATTCCCGTTTGTATGCATGAAAATAAACTAGCGGCAAACTTACATCTGAATGTTTGTTAGAGCAATTGTTTTCAAGGTCTGAAAACCACAAACCATTCTCACCTAATCTTTCAGATTTGTACTAAA
>NC_051415.1:35636570-35636727 GCF_015228065.2 Penaeus monodon
GAGGGCATCTCTTGAGATTTCAGACAACCAGGAATAATGGGTTAATTTGAAACTATAGATATAGATGAAAGTTATCAAGGTTTCCATAGTGCGGGGTAATCCTCGCACTCTATGCTGAATTTCCCTGACTTGAAACCAGATAATAGCAGTTAAGTTC
>NC_051415.1:35636777-35637186 GCF_015228065.2 Penaeus monodon
GTCTGACTGACTCCCTCCCTCCTTCCCCTCTTTTCCTCATCCAGTGATATTTATGAAATCCAAAAGCAGTAGCAGAAATGTAGTTGTAGAAAATGAAAGTAATGGTGTCCTGGATGAAAGATGGCAATAATCTGCTATCCACTAATTTGTATAATTCAAGTAACATACGTGGGAGCATTTCAAATAGCTAAGAGTTAATAACCTTTTAATACTGCCTCTGCAGGAAGGTGGAATTCATTATCCTTTTATGATATTTGATTCTGTCAACCAATGAGTGAAATTGATTACAAATTACTATCTGAAAATGATTGTGGATATGTTATCATTTGTAAATCCTATTAGCTTGTATATTAATGTTTTTTTTTCTTTACAGGCTCTAAAATGGGCAGCCTTTTTAAGTGGTAAGTCA
>NC_051415.1:35637278-35639428 GCF_015228065.2 Penaeus monodon
ACGGAGCACACAATTTCTTAAATTTGACCATAATGCAATGATGAAAAGGGAATTACCGGTTGAAAAAACATGAAAAAATCTATGCGCATCATCTTTTTCCCTGAGTGTACTTAGAAACCCTAGAAATCAGTTTGGCTGTGAAGTATTGATAAATTTGTTCAATTTTTCAGATCTTGTGCTGAAATCTTTCTCTACAGAAATCCAGTTTACTTGTCACTAAAGGTAAGTCTTTCTGCATATTCCATTTTGTATGGAATGGAATGATGAGAATGAATTACCGGTTGAAATGCATGAAAATAAACTAGCGGCAAACTTTATATCTGAATGTTTGTTAGAGCAATGTGTTTTCTAGGTCTGAAAACCAATAACATGTTCACCTAATCTTTCAGATTTGTACTCAAATTAATGAAACTATAGATGCAATTCTATCAAGGCTTCCATAGTGCAGCGGTAATCCTCGCACTCTATGCAGAAGTGCATGACATGAAACCAGATAATAGCAGTAAGTTTCACTCTATTTTTTCTATTCTCTCTCACTATTCTCTCTATTCTTTCACTATTCTCTCTCACTATTCTCTTTATTCTTTCACTATTCTCTCTATTCTCTTCACTATTCTCTCTATTCTCTCTTTCACTATTCTCTCTATTCTTTCACTATTCTCTCTATTCTTTCACTATTCTCTCTATTCTTTCACTATTCTCTCTATTCTTTCACTATTCTCTCTATTCTCTTTCACTTTCTTTTCTATTCTCTTTCACTATTCTGTCTATTCTCTTTCACTATTCTGTCTATTCTCTTTCACTATTCTGTCTATTCTCTTTCACTATTCTGTCTATTCTCTTTTACTATTCTGTCCCATTCTCTTTCACTATTCTGTCTATTCTCTTTCACTATTCTTTCTATTGTCTTTTACTATTCTGTCTATTCTCTTTCACTATTCTGTCTATTCTCTTTCACTATTCTGTCTATTCTCTTTCACTATTCTGTCTATTCTCTTTCACTATTCTGTCTATTCTCTTTCACTATTCTGTCTATATTCTTTCACTATTCTGTCTATATTCTTTCACTATTTTGTCTATATTCTTTCACTATTCTGTCTATATTCTTTCACTATTTGTCTATATTCTTCACTATTCTGTCTATATTCTTTCACTATTCTGTCTATATTCTTTCATATTTCTGTCTATATTCTTTCCCCTATTCTGTCTATATTCTTTCACTATTCTGCTATATTCTTTCACTATTCTGTCTATATTCTTTCACTATTCTGTCTATTCTCTTCCTTTTAGTTCCCTAATATTGTCCCACAACTACTTCTCACTCTCTCCCACAGGCATGCTAAAATGGACAAGGCCCTGTCCCTCAGTAGTAAGAGCCAATAATCTCCAAGGATGAGGATTCTGCACCCAGTAAAGAAAACGGGGGTACCCCTACCTTCCTTTTTTTAATGTTTTATTTGATTGTTTTTATGCTTTAATAAAAATGTTTAAATTGTTATTTATATCCTTAACACAAGAACTTAATTGATCTATTATGGGAAATTTAATGAAAAAGTGGGTAAAGAAGTCTTTTAGTGTTTTTACTTTCATATTTTAAAGTTGGTTGTTATGAATTTATTTTATATACAATTTTGAAAATTTAGAATTTTTAAATCTATTTTTCAAGTTTTAATAAGCTAAGGGATTGCCATTTTTCTGTGCAGAGATATGACAAGGGATGAGACAAAATAAGGTTACAGATATGTCAGTTTTTTGTTAGTGTTGAATACTTTGAATTAAGCTTCTTTTTTTTTTTTGAGAAGCCATTAGTGAACATCATGTGCATCTCATAGCCAGGCATGATAAATACTTCCTGGTCTTTTACATTCAACTACAGTAGTAAATTTATTGATAAAATTCTGGGTTTGAATTGGAAAAGCCAGTTTGATTATTTTTTGTGTGGAAATTTTATTAAAAGCAAAATTTCAAGAAAGTTGTGTAATGAATAGATATAAAAATACAAAAAAATATAGTATAAAGATTGGCATACTGGGAGTGTTCCCATAATCACAGGAAGTCTGTTCGTTTTTTCGTACAGTCCCCCACCCACGTGCTGACCCCTACTTAGCAGCCCCTCTCCCCAGTCTCCCACTCACTACCCCTCCCCCCCC
>NC_051415.1:35640033-35640134 GCF_015228065.2 Penaeus monodon
CTCACCTTCAACACCTCGGCCCCCACAACCTCCACACTCCACAACGCCAACACCTCTACCCCCCAACCTCCAACACTCTACCCCCACAACCTCCACTCCTC
>NC_051415.1:35641616-35641793 GCF_015228065.2 Penaeus monodon
ATCAATAATAAATTATAAAAAAAATAATTAAAATAAAAAAAATAAAAGATAATAAATTAAAAAAAAGGTAGATAAGAAAAATAAAATATTAATTATAAAATTTTAATTTAAAAATTAAAAATAATAAAATAAAAAAATTATAGATATAAATCCAAGTTAGTTAAAAAAAAAATATAA
>NC_051415.1:35657148-35657259 GCF_015228065.2 Penaeus monodon
AGTACAGAAAGAAGTATCAACGCGTTGGATTTTTTTTACAACGATTAGGAGAGCCATTCAGACTTGGCACGCGTTTGTTTAAACTCCGTCCTTTTAGCCTGAAATTCGTTA
>NC_051415.1:35657449-35657577 GCF_015228065.2 Penaeus monodon
TAAAAATCCTTTTCGAGAAAGTCCAAAACCCCCTACAAGGCAGAGTTCAGGTCGCATTTTCTGGAGGAGGAATATATGGTTTGGGACTTTTCTCTGAAGGGTGAATTATTGTTTTCTGTAGTAAATAT
>NC_051415.1:35657889-35657994 GCF_015228065.2 Penaeus monodon
GGTACACAGATGACAAATCTTATTTTAGGTCATTCTGCCCACTAGACAAAATTCCCCTTGTACTATATGGGTGTGAGGAGACAAATTATACTGAAGAAAATCCCA
>NC_051415.1:35658382-35658637 GCF_015228065.2 Penaeus monodon
TTGTAGAGTTGAGAATCGTAAGAAAATATAATTACAAGACTGGATGGTTGTGTGAAGCTAAAATTGAGTAAATGAAATAATGTTCCTGGTAGTAATTGTTTTGTAGTCCCCACCCCCTCCAGCAAATAATTTGAGGGGCACATGTGAAGGGTCAGTCTTGGGTGGTGGAAGGGAATAAGAATATAAATAGTAGTAGGGTTGTCATTATTAGGGGGCTGCCATCTTCCTTATCCTGTGCCAGGAATGCATAGATAT
>NC_051415.1:35659362-35659698 GCF_015228065.2 Penaeus monodon
CACTATCTGGGGACATGAACAGCAAACACCTTTGGAAAAAATGTAAATTCAATGATAAGTCGGAGCAAGGAGTGAGGAGGATATCCTGAGAATAGTTTAATTGCTGTCTACAAATTTTAGATCATGATTAGTTTTAAGAAAAATTAGAGGGGATTGTCCAGGAGTGTATTTTATTAAGTTTATTTATAAGATCATCAACCCTTCAACACTACACATATATAAAATCCTGTGATTTTAGTTTCTTTGAATAAAAGGCTTCTTTTCTTTTGAAAAGATTTCTTACCCTTATTAGCATGGTTTAAATTATAATAATGTCTAAAAGAAATGATAGTATGA
>NC_051415.1:35659716-35660665 GCF_015228065.2 Penaeus monodon
AAAGAATTCAAATTTCATTTTTAAAGGAAAGAATGGAATTATTCTGGATACGAGTTCTACGTAACTGTCAGGGCCCTGCATAGTGACTGGGAAAAAAGTAAACTCGGAGATAAATCTTGAGGTAATTGGTTATGCTTTCTTTTTAAAGCATATTTTTATGCTACTCAAGAAACAAAATATCTGCTTTGAAAGAGTAACAAGGTAGATGAGTAGAGATGCCTACAGAGTTTGTATGTGCTATGTTCCTACAAGGCTTTGAGTGAAGTCCACCAAGTAGTCAAATACAAGACTCGTCTTTTCTGGCTGCCTAATTACCTCTTTAAAATTATCCGGTCTATTATGTTTATAGTATTATAATCATTGACACTTCTCTCACCCAAAATTTTTCCATGATGGCATATTCTCATACCTACCCATCTCCAATATTTTTTAATAATCACATTATAGGGAAATCTAATGGGTTAAAAATCCATTAGTACATAACCAGAATGAAATTGTAAAACTGTGGCTTACACTTAGTAATTTGCTTCAATATCCCTTTTCTTTACCCCTCCACTGTACATGGATTCATCATTGGTGATGTGTTGTCATAGGCATTACATTTTATAATGTTCTGTATTAGGTTCCTTAGGGCATTGCCTGAGGAAGAATGGGACATGTTATGATTTTTTGTTTTTTGTATGAAAGGGTCAGTATTTAGTACAAATTATTTTTGCTATCCTAGATGTCACACCGAATAATTGCACACCTTGTACATTGTGAACTTGTATTTATCATTTACTCTAGTTCACATGATTTGTTCCTTTTTGCCAACTATTCAAGTTTTATTGGTACTCTGCCAATGTGGTGGCGTTGTAGGGATGATGCACGAAAGGAAGTTTTGAATCTGTTCGGAGTTTCATCCTTTATAACTGCATACAAACTTGATTTCCAAGAAGTGTTGCCATAA
>NC_051415.1:35660720-35660864 GCF_015228065.2 Penaeus monodon
AGACCGTAAAACACAACTGATTTATTAATGGTCTTGTGTACATAATCAAGGGGAGCATCTCTGAATATTGGGAAAATTCAATCATGGTTTGGATAAATGAAGAAAAAGACATCGTGTTGCTCTATTAATGTGGTGCAGCATGTG
>NC_051415.1:35661038-35662675 GCF_015228065.2 Penaeus monodon
ACCCGTCAGTTATGTGTTAAAACTGGTTTAATTTTTATGGTTGTAAATGTGAATGTTTAAAAAAAAAGTTGTGTAATTTATTAATATTAAAAGGGGAACTGTCATTAGATTGAAGTGAAGTTACCCACACACTATGGGGTAGAATTGTGGGTGGGTCATATTGTAGAGATAGAGGGGGGATACCTATGTGACCTTGGAAGCAAAAACCATTCCAGATACCAATTTTCTATTATACTTGCCATATTCCATCAAAAAATAAATTTAAAAACACAAGTTTATTTATGGTACTATATCTTGGCAGTTTGGACTTTGGGAATTTCAGTGTGTCCAGAAATGTAGGTTTCATTATTTGGAATTTAATGTCTTGTGCCACTTTTTTTTTTTGTAGGTGATGGTTTTTCCTCAATGCAAGGAGTGAGGCAGCTACCAATGAAGAAGAACCCACGTGAAGTACGATGGACCGTGTTGTACAAAGGGAAGTGGAATTTCTTTTCTTTTCCCATATATTTGCTTGCATTTGTACACACTTATGGGCACAAGATCTCAATTTAACTTTACAGGAGAGCCCTCTAGTTTGGGCAAATCATTTTGTCATGTAGCCAGGAATCGGCAGTTTTTCTGATGGCAGAAAAAAAGTGACTTGGTGATTAGCCCTTTTCTTTGGTTTTGTAGTGTAGTGTAGTGTCATGTCACCAAGTGCCTTTTGCTTTCACAGCTAATGTAAAGACAAATGTAGTGTGTCATGTGAGCATGTAGAAGATCTCAAATGTGTTATAACCTGGTCAGTTTACAGTTGAAATTCATTGCAATTATTTATACTGTTTATTATCATATATGGGTGTGATTAAAGTGTAAATGTGTTAATTCAGAAATTTGGCAGTTAGTGTATGTTGTAGATAAAATTGCTAAGGTTAGTGTTTATCAATCAGACAAATTTTATTTCTATTGGAGAAACTGATTTAGTAGTCCTTAAATTTGTCATTTTTATAACCTTTCATGAAAACTGGTGCCCTGATATTTGTAGAGAACTTATTACAATTGCACATAATGAAATCCATGTCTGAAAGTTTGGAATGTCAAAAGAACACACAGTAATCTGTGTTAAGGCGATTGCACAAGAAGGTGTCGAAGAAGAAGTGACAAAAAGACGTACCCGCCGTACCAGAATTTTCCAGCGTGCCATTGTTGTGCTCACTCACAGATATCATGGCTAAGAGGTAAGCAGTGTCATTGTTTTTTTTTACGAATAATGAAGTGCATGGTTACCGAGTAAGATACATAAAATATTTATCAATACTTTTTACTGTTTTAAGGAACATGAAGCCTGAAGTTCGCAAGGCGCAGAGAGAACAGGCTATCAGGTTTGTATTTTCATGAGCATTTTTTCTTTGATAAAAATGTACATATGCTAAAAGATTGCATTTGAATAATGCATAAATACCTTTTCAGAGCTGCCAAGGAGAAAGCAAAGGCTGCCAAAGCTGCCAAGGCAGCTGCCAAGAAGCCCCACCTCCCCAAGGAGGAAAGGTAAGTGACATACCAAGACAAAAATTAGGGAAAATACTATCATTCTTATAACATCATTTAGGGAAAAATGCTTGAGATTTATAATGGTATAAATACCCAAGGAATTTTAT
>NC_051415.1:35662712-35662815 GCF_015228065.2 Penaeus monodon
CCCCCCTCCCCCTTTATATTGCACAAGGAAAAAAAATGGACAAAAGGTTCCCAAGGTCCAGAAGGGTGGTCCCCTGCACAGGGTGGACGTGGCCAACGCCGCT
>NC_051415.1:35662853-35663013 GCF_015228065.2 Penaeus monodon
TGTATCTTGCTATCCTTAAGTTCAACATTAAGTTGAAGAGCACTTTAGTTTACCTCCCTCCTGCAAATAGAGGCAACAGGTTTGGAATAGTAGGGCTTGTTGTAACCAAAAGTTAATTAGATACACTCCAATTTAAATTTTTTTGCAAAAGCTAATGATT
>NC_051415.1:35663077-35663219 GCF_015228065.2 Penaeus monodon
TGGTTGAGGTAGTGGGACTTTTTTACATTTAACATAGAATTGAAATGCACAGCTGCCCTTTTTGGTAGTAAATTTTTTTTAATTTCTTTATTCGTAATTCTTCAAAAAAGCTTCATATCCACAAAGTTAAATATCATTACTA
>NC_051415.1:35663358-35663672 GCF_015228065.2 Penaeus monodon
CCCCCCCTTGTCTATCTATATATTTGTGATTGATACTTATTGTGGAAGAGGTATAATTTTGCCATTAAGACGTGATATTACAGTCTGGGAAAAAGATGTGTAAAAGGCAAGATTTAACATATGGAGTGCACCTTATCAAGTGTTTTGAATAAAAATATATTCATGGAGTCAAAACTGCATGAATAAGCCAAAACTACTATTATGGCATGTACTACTAAGGCTGTTTGTGTTAATTGAAAAGGCATTTGGAGCTTATAAGAATTCAGATTATAGCTGCAAACATCTCGGTGTAAGAATAATTTTGTTGGAAGTTC
>NC_051415.1:35663887-35664369 GCF_015228065.2 Penaeus monodon
ACCATTTCTCAGCCTAGCCACCATCCCCATTTTGTTTGGTCACAGGGCTGTTGTTGTATGATAAAGTTAAATTCCTAAATCTCGTTGTTTTTGATCTAGATTTTTAATATATACTGGGGTCAGATAATTGTTCAGTATTGGTTAATGGATTTATCGATATTTTAGCACTGATGAGAATTTTAGTGGTTTGCCACAAGCAGTTTTTGGTTTTGGCTACAATTTGTTTAAAGTAGAAATATAGTCTAAGAATAATGCCATATCATTACAATGAGGCACTGCAGGAGAAAAGTTAGTTATATCAAGGCTCAAGGATCATATCAAATGCTTATTACAAATTATTCAATGTAAACCATATGTGGAATGAACTTTTTTTAAATTTTGCTAAGTACACCAAGCATTGAAATCCCAATTAATATAGGTTGGCAAGTTGGTTTGGATCATCGATAGAGGAGCAAGTTTTAAAGGTGCACCCCCCCCCCCCC
>NC_051415.1:35664468-35665430 GCF_015228065.2 Penaeus monodon
AAAAGAAAAAAAAACTACTATTTCACACCTTTTTATTTTGGGTGTAACCACTACCCTGATTAAGTCATCCTGTCTAATTGTCATCTCAAGGTCAGTTTTTAAAAGAAAGCATGGTAGAGTTTAAGTGGATGAAATCAAATGGCCGCATCATCAGTCTGTGACCCTTTGTAAGAAAATGCAAACAATGAAATCCTTCACTGAAGGTATGCATCACTGTTGCTTTATTTCTGGATTAAAAGGAAAATTAGAATTTATGGTAAGGAGACATTTTCATAATTTAGGTCTTGGAAGCATTTTAAAAAATTAATTAGACCTTTAATTTTTCAGAGGTCCTGTGGCACTACCAAGAGTTTCTATTCACAAAGGGTAAGTCGAGAAGGCTAAATGAATTTGTCCGCTTTACTGAAATGATGAGAATGAATTACCGGTTGAAAAAACATGAAAAAATCTATGCGGCATCATCATATTCTGAGTGTACATTAGAAACCCGGGAAAATCAGTTTGGCGGGTGAAGTATGATAAATTTGTTCAATTTTTCAGATCTTGTGCTGAAATCTTTCTCTACAGAAATCCAATTTACTTGTCACAAAAGGTAAGTTTTTCCCTGCAATTCCATTTTGTAGGAAGGAATGATGAGAATGAATTACGGTTGATATGCATGAAAATAAACTAGCGGCAAACTTTACATCTGAAGTTTGTTAGAGCAATTGTTTTAAAAGGTCTGAAACCACTAACATTCTCACCTAATCTTTCAGATTTTACTCAATTAACCCGTTCCTGCGGGTGAGTGATAGGACATCATAGCAAACCATATGGTTGGCGGGTTTCAGTTGTAGGGCGCGGCAACACACCAAAGCGCGTAGAGAGGGCCCTCTCTTGAGATTTCAGAAAAACCAGAATAAGGGTTAATGAAACTATAGATGCAAGTTTTCAAGGTTTTCCCTAGTGCAGCGGTAATCCTC
>NC_051415.1:35665639-35666111 GCF_015228065.2 Penaeus monodon
TCCCCATCCAGTGATATTTATGAAATCCAAAAGCAGTAGCAGAAATGTAGTTGTAGAAAATGAAAGTAATGGTGTCCTGGATGAAAGATGGCAATAATCTGCTATCCACTAATTTGTATAATTCAAGTAACATACGTGGGAGCATTTCAAATAGCTAAGAGTTAATAACCTTTTAATACTGCCTCTGCAGGAAGGTGGAATTCATTATCCTATATTTATATGATGACTTTGTATATTCTGTCAATCCAATGAGTGAAATTGATTACAAATTACTATCTGAAAATGATTGTGGATATGTTATCATTTGTAAATCCTATTAGCTTGTATATTAATGTTTTTTTTTCTTTACAGGCTCTAAAATGGGCAGCCTTTTTAAGTGGTAAGTCAATTTTTTTTCTATATAGTGAAATATATATTGAGGCAATCCAATATCAAACCATTACATTCATCAAAGTAATCATTTTAGAAGAGG
>NC_051415.1:35666145-35666541 GCF_015228065.2 Penaeus monodon
CGGAGCACACAATTTCTTAAATTTGACCATAATGCAATGATGAGAATGAATTACCGGTTGAAAAACATGAAAAAATCTATGCGGCATCATCTTATTCTGAGTGTACATTAGAAACCCTAGAAATCAGTTTGGCTGTGAAGTATTGATAAATTTGTTCATTTTTCAGATCTTGTGCTGAAATCTTTCTCTACAAAAATCCGTTTACTTGTCCTAAAGGTAAGTCTTCTGCATTTTTCCATTTTGTATGGAATGGAATGATGAGAATGAATTACCGGTTGAAATGCATGAAAATAAACTAGCGGCAAACTTTATATCTGAATGTTTGTTAGAGCAATGTGTTTTCTAGGTCTGAAAACCACTAACATTCTCACCTAATCTTTCAGATTTGTACTCAAA
>NC_051415.1:35666753-35666854 GCF_015228065.2 Penaeus monodon
TGAAACTATAGATGCAAGTTTATCAAGGCTTCCATAGTGCAGCGGTAATCCTCGCACTCTATGCTGAAGTTCATGACATGAAACCAGATAATAGCAGTAAG
>NC_051415.1:35667236-35667565 GCF_015228065.2 Penaeus monodon
GTGATATTTATGAAATCCAAAAGCAGTAGCAGAAATGTAGTTGTAGAAAATGAAAGTAATGGTGTCCTGGATGAAAGATGGCAATAATCTGCTATCCACTAATTTGTATAATTCAAGTAACATACGTCAGAGCATTTCAAATAGCTAAGAGAGAGTTAACCTTTTAATGCTGCCTCTGCAGGAAAGTGGAATTCATTGTCCTATATTTTTAATATCATGATGACTTTGTATATTCTGTCAATCCAATGAGTGAAATTGATTACAAATTACTATCTGAAAATGATTGTGGATATGTTATCATTTGTAAATCCTATTAGCTTGTATATTAA
>NC_051415.1:35667584-35668377 GCF_015228065.2 Penaeus monodon
ACAGGCTCTAAAATGGGCAGCCTTTTTAAGTGGTAAGTCATTTTTTTTTTTCTATATAGTGAAATATATGTTGAGGCAATCCAATATCAAACCATTACATTCATCATAGTAATCATTTTAGAAGAGGCTTTTTTTTTTTTACGGAGCACACAATTTCAAAATTTCTTAAATTTGACCATAATGCAATGATGAGAATGAATTACCGGTTGAAAAACATGAAAAAATCTATGCGGCATCATCATATTCTGAGTGTACATTAGAAACCCTGGAAATCAAGTTTGGCTGTGAAGTATTGATAAATTTGTTCAATTTTTCAGATCTTGTGCTGAAATCTTTCTCTACAGAAATCCAATTACTTGTCACTAAAGGTAAGTCTTTCTGCATATTCCATTTTGTATGGAAGGAATGATGAGAATGAATTCCCGGTTGATATGCATGAAAAATAAAACTAGGGCAAACTTTACATCTGAATTTTTGTTAGAGCAAGGGTTTTTTTCAAGGTCTAAAAACCACTAACATTTCACCAATTTTTCGATTTGTACTCAAATTAACCCTTTTCCTGGGGTGAGTGATGGACATCATAGCAAACCATAGGGGTTGGCGGGTTTCATTTGTAGCGCGGAAAAACCCCCAAAAGCGCTAGAGGGGGCATTTTGGGAATTTCAGACAACCAGGAATAATGGGTTAATGAAACATAGTATAGATGCAAGTTTATCAGGTTTTTTCCATAGGCAGCGAAATCCTCGCACTCTATGCTGAAGTCAGACATAAAACCCCCAGATAATAGAGTAAG
>NC_051415.1:35668430-35668831 GCF_015228065.2 Penaeus monodon
GGGACTGCTCCCTCCCCCCTTTCCCCTTTTTTTTCCTCACCCAGTAAATTTTTATGAAATCCAAAAGCAGTAGCAGAAATGTATTTGTAGAAATGAAAGTAATGGTGTCCTGGAGAAAGTGGCAAAAATTTGCTATCCAAAATTTATAATTAAGAACAACGTGGGAGCATTTCAAATAGCTAAGGTAATAACCTTTTAATATGCCTTGCAGGAAGGGGGGAATTTTACCCTATATTTTATGATGATTTGTATATTCTGTCAACCAATGGTAAAATTGATTAAAAAATTACTATCTGAAAATGTTTGGGAATGTTATCTTTTTTAAATCCTATTAGCTTGTATTTTAATGTTTTTTTTTTTTTACAGGCTCTAAAAGGGGCAGCCTTTTAAGGGGAAAAATA
>NC_051415.1:35668918-35670824 GCF_015228065.2 Penaeus monodon
CCGGAGCACACAGTTTCTTAAATTTGACCATAATGCAATGATGAGAATGAAATTACCGGTTGAAAAACATGAAAAAATCTATGCGGGATCATCTTTTCTGAGTGTACATTAGAAACCCAGAAACATTGGCGGAAGTATTGATAAATTTGTTAATTTTTTAGATCTTGTGCTAATCTTTTTCACAAAACAGGGTTTTGTCCTAAAGGAACTTTGCATATTTCCCTTTTTTATGGAAGGAATGATGAAATGAATTTCCGGTTGAAAAGCATGAAAAAAACTAGCGGCCAAAAATTTTTATCTGAAGTTTGTTAGAGCAAAGTGTTTTTTAGGTCTGAAACCAAAAACATGTTACCCAATCTTTCAGATTTTACTCAAATTTAAAGAAAATATAGATGCAATTCTATCAAGGTTTCCATAGTGCAGCGGTAATCCCCGCATCTATGCGAAGGAGACATGAAAAACCCAAAAATAGCATAAGTTTCACTCATTTTTCTTTCTCCCCACTATTTCTCTATTTTTTTTACTATTCTCTTCACATTCTCTCTATTCTTTTACTTTTTTCTCTATCTCTCACTATTCTCTCTATTTTTTCACTATTTTCTTTATTCTTTCACTATTTTCTCTATTCTCTTTATTCTTTTACATTCTTCTATTTTCTTTATTTTTCATATTCTCTTATTTTCTCTTATTTTCTTATTCTCTCTCTATTTCTTATTCTCTTTAATTTTCTCTATTCTCTTTCCTATTCTCTCTATTCCTTTCACTATTCTCTCATTTCTTCACATTTTTCCTTTTTCCTTTCATATTCTCTCTATTCTCTTCCCCTTTTCTCTTTTCCTTTCATATTCGTCTATTCTTTTTCACTATTCTGTCTATTCTTTTCACTATTCTGTCTATTCTCTTTCATTTTTGTCTTTCTTTTTCACATTCTGTTATTCCTTTCACTTTCTGTCATTCCTTTCACTTTTCGTCTATTCTCTTTCACTTTTCTGTTTTTTCTTTTTACTTTCTGTTTTCTTTTTTCATATTCTTTATTACTATTTGTCTTTCTTTTTCATATTCTTCTATTCTTTTCACTATTCTGTTTTTCTTTTTCACTATTTGTCTTTTCTTTTCCCCTATTCTTCTATTCTTTTTCCTATTTTTCTATATTCTTTCACTTTTGTCATATTTTTTTCACTATTCTGTCTATTTTTCACTATCTTCATATTCTTTCCTTTTCGATATTCTTTCACTATTTGTCTATTTCTTTCCTTTCTGTCTATATTCTTTCATATTCTGTCTTTTTCTTTCACTTTTTCTGTCTTATTTTTCACTTTCGTATATTCTTTCCTTTTTGTCTATATTCTTTCACATCTGTCTATATTTTTTCAATTCTGTCTAATTTTTTCACTATTCTGCTATTCTTTTCCCTTTTTTATTTCCCCTAATTTGTCCCACAAAACTTCTCACTCTCCCCACGGGCATGAAAAAGGGGACAAGGCCCTGTATCAGTAGTAAGAGCCAATTAATCTTTCCCCAAGGATGAGGATTCTGCACCCAGTAAAGAAAACGGGGCTACACTACCTTCCTTTTTTAATGTTTTATTTGATTGTTCTTATGCTTAATAAAAATGTTTAAATTGTTATTTATATCCTTAACACAAGAACTTAATTGATCTATTATGAATTAATGAAAAAGTGGGTAAAGAAGTCTTTCAGTGTTTTTACTTTCATATTTTAAAGTTGGTTGTTATGAATTTATTTTATATACAATTTTGAAAATTTAGAATTTTTAAATCTATTTTTCAAGTTTTAATAAGCTAAGGGATTGCCATTTTTCTGTGCAGAGATATGACAAGGGATGAGACAAAATAAGGTTACAGATATGTCAGTTTTTTGTTGGTGTTGAATACTTTGAATATAGC
>NC_051415.1:35670841-35671197 GCF_015228065.2 Penaeus monodon
GAGAAGCCATCAGTGAACATCATGTGCATCTCATAGCCAGGCATGATAAATACTTCCTGGTCTTTTACATTCAACTACAGTAGTAAATTTATTGATAAAATTCCTGGTTAGAACTTGGAAAGCCAGTTTGATTATTTTTTGTGTGGAAATTCTATTAATAGCAAATTACAAGAAAGTTGTGTAATGAATAGAATATAAAAATACAAAAAACTATAGTATAAAGATTGGCATACTGGTAGTGTTCCCATAATCAGCATGGAAGTCTGTTCGTTTTATTTCAGTACAGTCCCCCACCCACGTGCTGACCACTACTTAGCAGCCCCTCTCCCCCAGTCTCCCACTCACTACCCCCCCCC
>NC_051415.1:35688382-35688493 GCF_015228065.2 Penaeus monodon
AGTGCAGAAAGAAGTATCAACGCGTTGGATTTTTTTTACAACGATTAGGAGAGCCATTCAGACTTGGCACGCGTTTGTTTAAACTCCGTCCTTTTAGCCTGAAATTCGTTA
>NC_051415.1:35690842-35691143 GCF_015228065.2 Penaeus monodon
TAGATAATTTAAGAGAAATTATGGAAAGTGAATGAAATTAAATAAACATGCTCATATAAGACTGATAAAATAACAAAAATTGTCTGTCGTTACTGTAATCGGACGATGCGTAAATGTCCTATACCCTGGGCAGACCCTTTCTCCTCATAGCGAGGATGAATCTGATACAGTTTTACGAAAATACCACGGCAGCTCAAAAAAGAAGAAAAAAAGTGCTGACCGATTTATATACTTTACGCTTCTTGTGTTTGTCTCTATATAGTTTAGTCCTAGTCCTGCCTTTATTTCCATGGACCGAAAC
>NC_051415.1:35691344-35691509 GCF_015228065.2 Penaeus monodon
GTGTGCTGTGTGGAATGAGGTGTTCGTCTTTTATTAACTAGCCCTATGCCTGGCAGTGCCAATCAGCATGCATTTACCAGCCAATCAGCATCTATGAGGATTAATGACGTCATCAGCCAAAGCCCAACACGTTGGAGTTTGTGCTCTATCAAAGATGGCCTAAGA
>NC_051415.1:35691537-35691632 GCF_015228065.2 Penaeus monodon
CATTATCATTATGATTTATAGACACAGCTTATCTTGATTGTCTAAACATCATCTTAATTGAATTAGGAACTTCAGTTATCAGTCATGTGATTAAC
>NC_051415.1:35693938-35694458 GCF_015228065.2 Penaeus monodon
TACAGCTGCCGCAGGGAATCATCCTTTAAGTGAAAGATAAATGTTATCGATTTAAAATTGAAATCCACGACGGAAGCTTCATTGCTTCAAACACTGAATAACGAGTGCCCTGCTATCAACCAGACCGAACTCACCATGGCTGATGGAACAACACCAGCTTTGTTCCAGCCCAACTTCACAGGGATTATCAATGATCGATTTTTTACATTTTACACATCCATTTGAAGCCAGCTCTGCTTCCTCTTAACCTGGCTAGTGATCTTCCCGTTATTGGAATCTTGTTTGTGTGGCTCACCTCCTGTTTTTTAATGTTGCTTTGTAACTTATGTTCTTAATTAAAGATCTAATCTTCAATTGACACACCAAGCCACCTCCTGCCTTTCATTACTTTCACCTAGTCCCCTACGCTCCCCCTGTTTTGTCATTATCCGTTTGGGGCACGCGCTCAGTTTTTTAACGAGTTCTTGTAACCTTTATTTTTTAGGCCTCCGCCAGCCCACCCAGGAACCCCCGACTAAAT
>NC_051415.1:35694888-35695134 GCF_015228065.2 Penaeus monodon
ATTCGCTCCTAAACCCGCAGTGAGTCCCTTGTACAGAAATAACAGTGCAGCCCTATAACCAAATTAAAAATAAATATGATAGTAGCATCCTCAGTTTAAAAAGAATTAATGATAACACACACCCTTACCAAACCCAATATTACACCTAAAACTTTGTGGAGGGAAACACCATAAATCCTAGATGCTAAATGTTTGTGTTGGGGCTGGGGTCGTTTGTTGCTGTGTCGTAAAACTTTGCCATGTACC
>NC_051415.1:35695286-35695490 GCF_015228065.2 Penaeus monodon
TGTTAGGTATTATATTATGAGCTTACTTATATTGAGAGTTTAAATAGTATTAAAAAAAAATTTATAGTATAGTGTATCTGATTATTCATAATAACCATGGATGAGGGAAGGCTCACATGGGTTAAGATCAGAAACTAGGTATGTTAATTATATATCTAGGTATATTATGGGATATGATCTAGATATAAAGTAGTAACCCACCCA
>NC_051415.1:35695636-35695818 GCF_015228065.2 Penaeus monodon
GATGTGATTTATTAGGGTATATATTTTCCCACACACACAAACACTAAGATTATAAATTATTATATAATGGTATTAGAAAATAAAAAAAAGTTGGGGGGAAACCCAAAGAGGTGTGATTTTTAATATTTGTTAAATTGTAAAATTTTTACCTTAAAAGATACTTAAAAATACTTATAGAACAT
>NC_051415.1:35696076-35696226 GCF_015228065.2 Penaeus monodon
CTGGGGGTATGCCGCTGGGCAGGACTGTTTGTCGCCTCTGTTATCGTGTCATAGCGTTATAATAGTTATACAATTGATAGAAAAAATAATTTTAAAAGGAATAAGATAAATTTTAAAGGGTGGTGAGGTGGTGGGGTGGGGGTTGGCTGT
>NC_051415.1:35696444-35696828 GCF_015228065.2 Penaeus monodon
AAACGAGATATAGGTTTAAAAGGGAAAAAGGGGAAAACCCTGGCGGTGTTGGGAAGGAAAGGTAGAAAAGGGGAAAGGGGCCCTGTGGAGTAGGTGAACCCCGGGTAAAAAAAAATTTAAAGGGAAGACAAGAAGAAAGGAAAAACGAATACCCAAAGAGTTTTCTTTTGGGCAGGGGAAAGAAGGGGAAAATTTGGAAGCCATATGGCGAAAAGAATTGCAAAAACCAAGGCAAAATTTAATTCGGCCTAAAAGTTTTAAAAAAATTCTAAAAGAAAAAAAAAGGGAAAAAAGGAAAAAAAAAAGGGAAAAGTTAATTCCCCGGATGGAGTGGGGGGGAAGGGGCTAAAGGCGAGGGGGAAATTTAAAGGGAAAAAAAGGGGG
>NC_051415.1:35697273-35697668 GCF_015228065.2 Penaeus monodon
GGGGGTGGTGGGGTGTGTGGTGTGTGTGGGTTTGTGGTGTGGGGTGGTGGTGTGTGGCGTGTGCGTGTGCGGGGCGTGCGTGCGTTGCGTTTTTTTTTGGGTGGGGGTGGTGGGGGGCTTTGGCGTGGGGGGTTTTGTGGTGTGTTTTTTGGGGGTGTTGTGTGGGGGGTTTTTGAAAACGAGTAGGTATTTTTAAGGTATTTTGAAAACAGAAAAGGAAACAACTTCTGCTGTGTTTTGTCTGTAGAGAAAGCAGCCAAGTTTCATTAATCTCTCTCTGCACTTAGGTGGTGCTTCACATGTGTTTGTCAAGCTGGTTTTAAGGATCAATATAACTATAAACATTTTAATTTTCTAGCATATTTTTGTGAAGACCGTAAGAAATGAAAATAAAT
>NC_051415.1:35697709-35697923 GCF_015228065.2 Penaeus monodon
TGGCTAGAGACAGAAGAAGGAAGGGAGAGCCATGGAGATTACTGGAACCGCCATAATGGCGACTGAACGTAATTGCCTAAACACCGTACATTCGTGCATAAACCATGTCTATTTATGCTTCTTATTAGTTTTCTTACTCATACCTATTAATACACACTAAAAACGCTAACTAAAATTAAGTAGAAAAAAAAATAACTAAACATTTAACAATTTT
>NC_051415.1:35698005-35698304 GCF_015228065.2 Penaeus monodon
AATAGTCCCTGTGTTTTCTTATAAGGTTTTTTCTTACATAAACTATCTGCACTAAAACAAAACTTACCACTAAACCGTGGCCTAATCTTACGTTGTCAAAGAAAATAAGACACGCTAACATTGTCACTTTATTTATTTATATGTGTGTGTGTGTGTGTGTTTTGGCGGTGTGGTGTGTGGCGGGGCGTGCGTGTTTTCGTGCGTGGCGTGGGGTGTGGCGTGCGTGCGTGGTGAGTGCGTGGGGTTGGGGGCGTTTTGGCGGGGGGGTGCGTGTGCGTGCGTGCGTCGTGTGGGGGTGC
>NC_051415.1:35698368-35698886 GCF_015228065.2 Penaeus monodon
GTGAGGGGGGGGGGGCGTGTTGCATGTATGTGTGGTGGTAATGCACTCTTGCTGGCCGGCGAACAGTCAGCATGCAGTTCAGTTCCCGACTGCCGTCTTCTCCCCTTCTTGTCCCCTTGCCTGATGGGCAAGGGGAATAACCGCCGTTCAGAGCGCTACGACTTCCCCCTTGACACCCACCCAGAAATCCTAAGGCGGGTGTCGTTTCTCTGTGAAACCGGGTAGAGCCGTTATTTTGTACACAATACAGTCAGAAAATGTTGTTTGTCAGAAATAATGTTTTAATACTACTTTTTTAGCTTCTTTATATATAAAATGAACGACATTCCAAAAAACTTACTCCTACTTATGCAAACTAAATCAGTTAACAAAGCGAAATAAACAAACTGCCCAAAACAACATTAAAAAGAAAAAGTTTCCATAAAATAACGCTAAGGTTTTTTTTAGTTTTTTTAGGGAAGGTTTTAAAAAAATAACGTATTTTTTAGTTTTGAAGTTTATTTTCCGAAGTTTTTCTG
>NC_051415.1:35699026-35699098 GCF_015228065.2 Penaeus monodon
TGGGGGAGAAGGGGGAAAAGGAGGGGGGGAAAAAGAGGGGAGGGAAAAAAAGGGGGGGGGAAGAGAGGGAGA
>NC_051415.1:35699681-35700321 GCF_015228065.2 Penaeus monodon
TAGTGCTGAGGGATGTGTGAGTGTCTCGTGGTTCTTCTTGGTTGTGGGTATGGGGCTGCAGTTGGGGAGAAGGTGGGCAGGGGAGAGTACATGAGAGACGAAGAGCAAGAGAGAAGAGAAGGAGAATAGAGATGAGAGAGTAGAGACCCAGAACCGAAGATAAGAGGGATTGAAGTAGACGGATAGAGAGATATTGACAGAAGAAAGTAGAAAGTTTTAGAAAAGAAGAACGAAATTTTTTTGAGAGATAAGAGAGAACGAATCCAAAAGTACAAGAAAAGAAAGCGAGAAGAAATGAGCAAGAGAAGAGAAGAGAGGGGCAGAAGAGATTTTTAAAGTGAGAGATGACAGAGACGAGAGGTTCGAGATAAGTAGAAGGATGAGATTGAACGGAAGTAAGAATGAGATTGGTAAACGAAATGAGAGAGAAGTAGTTGACGAGAATCCATAAGAGTAACGAGAGACTTTGAAGAGAGTGAGAGACTTGAGATGGAGAGATAGAGAGTAGAAGAGTACGATAAAGGATGGAGTGAGAGAATGTACTGAGATGAGGGAAATGCACCCCAATGGAAAGAGAAAGATATACTGTCAAGGCAGACTGTAGGAGTTAATTACCAAGGAAAAAAAAAAAAATAGAAGA
>NC_051415.1:35700372-35700925 GCF_015228065.2 Penaeus monodon
AACTCACTGTACTGGCCAAATCCCACTTTAATAACAGATAACTAATCTTACGAATTACTTGTTGTTTTGATATGTGGAAATGAAAGTAAGAGAACAGACAAAAAAATTTAAGGACTGTCCTTGAGGAGCAGGGCTAGGTGGCCGGAACACTACTGGATGTAAAAGACAACCAATTCTATTCACAAACACATAGTTTGTCAAGCTAAACCTTTTTCTTGTTTGGTAATTGCTAAAATCATTGCTGGATCTTTTGTTATAAAACTTACTGGCATTGGGCACCTATTAACCATTTATTCATATATAGTATGATGGGCCCTAAATTATATTTTTTCACATTTGCCGAAAATAATCAATTCATTAATTTATCGTTGGATTGAAATTATGAGGGAAAAATGAGTAAAAAAACTTTACTTGAGTACACCGAGGGGGAGAATACTCCCGAAAGAAATTTTAAAAATACATTTTTAATATCTGCATTATGTGTTCAAATTTTTTAAGACAATTTCTCTACTGAAAATAGGGGTATTTAAACATTTCACATAATGCATCTCTC
>NC_051415.1:35701205-35701346 GCF_015228065.2 Penaeus monodon
CACACATTTTTGCTGGGCTTGAAATCACAGGCGTTGGGGCTCCAATAAGGTAGAGGCCCTGTTCCTTACCATACCTGCTTGAGATCTTTTTTTTTTGTGCAAGATGCCCGTGTGGTGTGTGTGGCCCCTGGATGGCACTAT
>NC_051415.1:35701377-35702296 GCF_015228065.2 Penaeus monodon
GATTCTTGTTTACAAACAATACAAACATACATGCAATATGCAAGTTTGGTTTTTTCAAATATTTATAAGAAATATTTACATAATTTCAAAATAAAAATAAAAACTGCAATGTGTCTTTAACAGACACACTGTACAAGAAAATTTTTGAGTGGACAATGTTAAAAAACAAGGGATATTGTATGGAATTTTTACAGTGGTTTAAAATTCCAATATATTATTACTGGAATAAACTTACATTTTCATAAGAGGAAAAACATATGCATTGAAAATATGATGTCATAAACACCGAAGAGTTGTAGGAAGCAAATCTGTTTCTTGCCTATTAGAATAGGTTGAAGTCATTTGCCTAGTAGGCTTGGGAATTTTAAGAATTAGTGAAGCTTTGGGTAAAAAAGGTAAAATAGTACATTTACAGTTTGGTATTCCTGATACAATAACATTTCAATAGGCATAAGCCTGTTCAAGCTTATTGGACTTCTCTATGATAGTGTTTGGTTCCATGGTACAAGTTTACGTACTGTAACACATGAGCTGAAGCCAAGCCTGGCTGGATGGCCAGCTCGTAAAGTGTCCATTAAAGCTATTAGGTTAGTGAACTTCAATCTGGAGTACATCTAGGATAAAGAGAAAGCACATCAATTTATAACTTTACCAATTTAAATCACAATTTATATCTCTTCTTAGTGAAGAACATGAACAGCACAAATAACTTCTAAAGTGAAGAACTCTCTTTTAATCTGAAAAAATGACTATATATTTACATAACATACCTACTGCTATTGATAGTCTTTAGCATTAGTTACCTTAATTAGCCTTAATGAGTAGAAAACTCAATTCATCTCCTTAATCCAGATATTTTTTTTCTAAGCCTAAATGTACTTGTACATGTATCTAATAATGGTTCCATTTATACTTATTC
>NC_051415.1:35702342-35702416 GCF_015228065.2 Penaeus monodon
GTTTCAGTAGCACCTTTCCTCTGTAAAGTCTTATCACATACTTATCTTTAGGAAAGTAGATTAAATGAAAGGAG
>NC_051415.1:35702882-35703034 GCF_015228065.2 Penaeus monodon
TGCAGAATATGAAGCCAATGAACAATAACAAAGGAGGAGGAAGTGAGAAAGGGTTGAGCTTGTCCTTGATTCAAAAAGAATAATACTTGTGTCTGGTTGAACTTTTTCTACTTTGTAATTCATGCTGATAACTTGCAAAATATGATCCTTGC
>NC_051415.1:35703235-35703591 GCF_015228065.2 Penaeus monodon
CGGGAAAAAAAGAAAAAACTTTGTTTAATCTAAAAATGATTAAGGGTTAAGAAAATTGCATTAGTTGGAACGTTGGGAAGCGCCACGCCCCCCCTCCCGAAACTGAGAGAAGCTAAGACGTCTTTGTAGTAAGAAAGAAGTATAAACGCGTGGATTTTTTTACAAATTAGGAGGCCATTCAGACTTGCACGCGTTGTTTAAACTCCGCCTTTTAGCCTAAAAATCGTTACTAGAGGCCCACTCGTCTTATGGCTTTTTTTCCAGAAAACCTAGCCGGCTATATTTGCAACGGAAAGATAAATATTCAGTCATTCTGTATTCAGAGACCAAGAAATAAACTATGAACATAGAGATTA
>NC_051415.1:35705795-35706101 GCF_015228065.2 Penaeus monodon
TAGATAATTTAAGAGAAATTATGGAAGTGAATTTAAATTAAATAAACATGCTCATATAAGCTGATAAAATAACAAAAATTTCTGTTTTACGTTAAACGGACGATGCGTAAATGTCATACCCTGGAGACCCTTTCTCCCCATAGCGAGATGAAACTGATACATTTAACAAAATACCAGGCAGCTTCAAAAAGAAGAAAAAAAGTGTGACCGATTTATATACCCTTACGCTTTTCTTGTGTTTGTCTCTATATAGTTTAGTCCTAGTCCTGCCTTTATTTCCATGGACCGAAACGAGAGATACTTGGC
>NC_051415.1:35706423-35706599 GCF_015228065.2 Penaeus monodon
GGTATTTGAGTGTGCTGTGTGGAATGAGGTGTTCGTCTTTTATTAACTAGCCCTATGCCTGGCAGTGCCAATCAGCATGCATTTACCAGCCAATCAGCATCTATGAGGATTAATGACGTCATCAGCCAAAGCCCAACACGTTGGAGTTTTTTGCCCCTATCAAAGATGGCCTAAGA
>NC_051415.1:35706627-35706722 GCF_015228065.2 Penaeus monodon
CATTATCATTATGATTTATAGACACAGCTTATCTTGATTGTCTAAACATCATCTTAATTGAATTAGGAACTTCAGTTATCAGTCATGTGATTAAC
>NC_051415.1:35711200-35711408 GCF_015228065.2 Penaeus monodon
GGTATTTTGAAAGTCACAGAAAGACAGGAAACAACTTCTGCTGTGTTTTGTCTGTAGAGAAAAGCAGCCAAGTTTCATTAATCTCTCTCTGTCACTCAGGTGGTGCTTCACATGTGTTTGTCAAGCTGGTCTAAGGATCAATATAACTATAAAACATTTCTAATTTTCTAGCATATTGTTGTGAAGACCGTAAGAAATGAAAATAAAT
>NC_051415.1:35711450-35711645 GCF_015228065.2 Penaeus monodon
TGGCTAGAGACAGAAGAAGGAAGGGAGAGCCATGGAGATTACTGGAACCGCCATAATGGCGACTGAACGTAATTGCCTAAACACCAGTACATTCGTGCATAAACCCATGTCTATTGATGCTTCTTATATAGTTTTCTTACTCATACCTATTAATACACATATAAAACGCTAAACCTAAAATTAAGTAGAAAAAAA
>NC_051415.1:35711756-35711852 GCF_015228065.2 Penaeus monodon
ACAGTCCCTGTGTTTGCTTATAAGGTCTTTTCTTACATAAACTATCTGCACTAAAACAAAACTTACCACTAAACCGTGGCCTAATCTTACGTTGTC
>NC_051415.1:35712160-35712264 GCF_015228065.2 Penaeus monodon
GTGGTAATGCACTCTTGCTGGCCGGCGAACAGTCAGCATGCAGTTCAGTTCCCGACTGCCGTCTTCTCCCCTTCTTGTCCCCTTGCCTGATGGGCAAGGGGAAT
>NC_051415.1:35712357-35712750 GCF_015228065.2 Penaeus monodon
GTTATTTTTGTACACAATACAGTCAGAAAATGTTGTTTGTCAGAAAATAATGTTTGTTAATACTATTATTAGCTTCTTTATATATAAAATGAACGACATTCCAAAAAACTTACTCCTACTTATGCAAACTAAATCAGTTAACAAAGCGAAATAAAACAAACTGCAATACAACATTAAAATGAAAAAGTTTTCCATAAAATACGCTAAGTTTTCTTTTATGCTATTTTGTACTCCGGCGGAGGTTCGAATCCAATAAAGCAGATACTATTTTTCACCGTTTTTGAAGTTATATTTCACTGAAGAATTTCCTTGCTGTTAATACGACTCTGTTTAGAGATTAAGTTTTTACGAAATATTCACTACTTGTATTGTTAAAAAAGTCCAGATTGACTT
>NC_051415.1:35713803-35714466 GCF_015228065.2 Penaeus monodon
AACTCACTGATACTGGCAAATGCACTTTAATAACAGATAACTAATCTTACCAATTACTTGTCGTATGATATGTGGAAATGAAAGTAAGAGAACAGACAAATAAATTAAAGGACTGTCCTGAGGAGCATGCTAGGTGGCGGAACACTACTGGATGTACAAGACAACCAATTCTATTCACAAACACATAGTTTGTCAAGCTAAACCTTTTTCTTGTTTGGTAATTGCTAAAATCATTGCTGGATCTTTTGTTATAAAACTTACTGGCATAGGGCACCTATTAACCATTTATTCATATTGATGTAGAATGTAGATGTATGACAAATCTACTTTAACTCTTTTTTTCTTTTTTTTAATATTCATATATATTATGATGGCATAAATTATATTTTTTCACATTTGTTCCGCAATAATCAATTCATTAATTTATCGTTAGGATTGAAATTATGAGAAATTATGAGTAAAAAACTTGACTTGAGTACACCGAGGGGGGAGAATACTCCCGAAATGAAATTTAATAATACTATTTGTAATATCTGATATATGTGTTAAAAGTTTCAAGACAATTTTACTGACTGAAGTAGTGTCATTTAAACACATTTCACATAATGCATCTCTCTTTTTTTTCTTTTTTCTTAATCCTCTTGCTTTTGCTTTACCTAACAC
>NC_051415.1:35714645-35714763 GCF_015228065.2 Penaeus monodon
ACATGCATTTGTGCTGAGGCTTGAATATCACAGGCAGCTTGGGGCTCCCAATAAGTGTAGATGGGCCTGTTCCTTACCATACCTTGCTTGAGCATCTTAGTTTTTGTGCAAGATGCAC
>NC_051415.1:35714786-35715801 GCF_015228065.2 Penaeus monodon
ATGGCACTACTAAATAAAATGAAAATAAGAGACAATTAATAATAGATTCCTTGTTTACAAACAATACAACATACATGCAATATGCAAGTTTGGTATATCAAATATTTATAAGAAATTATTTACATAATTTCAAAATAAAAATAAAAACTGCAATGTTTCTTTTTAAGACACACGTACAAGTAATTTGAGTGGACAATGTTTATAACAAGGATTTGTAGGGGAATTTTTACAGTGGTCAACTTCCAACTATATTATTACTGGAAAAACTACTTTTTATAAGAGGAAAAACATTGCTTTAAAAATATGATGCTAAACCCCTGAAGAGTTGTAGGAAGCAAATCTTTTTCTGCATATTAAAATATTTTGAAGTCATTGCTAGTAGGTTTGGGGAAATTTTTAAGAAAAGTGAATTTTTGGGTAAAAAAGGTAAAATAGACATTTACGTTTGGGTATCCGATCCCAATAACTTTTAAGGGCAAACCCTAGTTCAAGTTTATTGGACTTCTTATGATAGTTTTTGGGTTCCAGGTAAAGTTACTGTACTGTAAACCATGGGCTAAAGGGCCAGGGGCTGAGTGGCCAGTTTGTAACAGGTCCTTAAAAGCATTAGGTTATGAATTCAATCGGAGACATCTAGGAAAAGAGAAGGCACAAAATTAAATTTCCCAATTTTAAATCAAAATTTATATCCTCTTAGTGAGAAAGAAAGCACAAATAACTTTAAAGTGAAAGAAACCCTTTTTTAATCTAAAAAAAAAGACTATATTTTTAAATAAATACCTATGCTATTGTAGCTTTAGTTTGGGACCTTAATTAGCCTAATGATGAAAACTAATTCACTCCAATCCAGATATTTTTTTCAAGCCTAAATGACTTGTACATGTATCTAATAATGGTTCCATTATATTTATTCATAGAATATAAAATAGAAATTAAAAGCAAAACCATAAATTGGGTTTTAGAGAACCTTTTCCTCGTAAAGTCTTCACTAATTTTTAGGAAAGTAGATTAAATG
>NC_051415.1:35716218-35716373 GCF_015228065.2 Penaeus monodon
GTGGGGGAAAGGGGTTGAGTTTGCCCTTTGTTCAAAAGAATTAAACTTGTGTCGGTTGAACTTTTTCTACTTTGTAATTCATGCTTAACTTGCAAAAAGATCCTTGTTTAACCTTTGCGACAGGGGGTATGTAGTAAGCCATGGTGTATTTTGGC
>NC_051415.1:35719497-35719842 GCF_015228065.2 Penaeus monodon
AATAAGACATTAAATATATGGAATTTTCTCTTGTGCCAATATAATATAGTAAAAACTAAGATTTAATGGAAATGCTTCAATATCCTTTTCCAGCATTCATTATTATAAACAAAATTACCATAATCTCTCACAGGTATAAACTGTATCTTTAGCAAAATAAAGATTGAAAATGGTTTAATGAGCCTTCTTAACCCCTTAAATATATTCTTGGTCAGAGGGTATATGCTGTTTTCTTATAGAAAATATTCCTTTAAGCTTCTGAACCAATTACACAGCTGCCACGAAATAGTTGCTCATTAATGCTGTATAAAACATGCACACATGCATGCACCCACCCACCCACCC
>NC_051415.1:35720571-35722574 GCF_015228065.2 Penaeus monodon
TTTTATCCAGCATGACTACAATACTTTGCCATTAATATAGTTCATCCAATCCATGTTCTGCTGACTAGCCAAATTAATCACTTAATTATTAGTAAATGCATATTCTTAACAAATGCTTGCATACTGCAAGTTTTCTCAAGATATCCAATGGGCCACCTTTTCTCCCATGGGCTCTGAGCTCTTCAGAACAAAAGCATGTGCGTGTCCTTCCTGACACACTTGGGCATTAACTTCTTTCACCTTTGCTATCAGATCCTGGTGATAGGACAGAGGACACCAGCCATCATTTGCACCATAATAGAGCATTACCTTGCCCTTGTGTTTCTCAAGTGCTTTTAGATTGGGCATAAGTACCTCATTCAATTCACTGTATGCCATCCAGAGGACATTCTGTATAATCTTGGGATTCAAGAGCTCAATTGAGGCCTTTATTACATGTTTATGTGCTTTTCTTCCAAAATATATAATATAGCAAGCTCTCCTTATACTTCTTTGGTATAAAACTTGCAATGATGGCCAAGAAAATGGTAAGCCAACGGAAATAGCAGAGTACAGGCCAAAGACGAGTCCCATTTGGTGAGTCCTTCATTCTCTCTATGGTGGGGAACAGGAGGTAACTATACTTTATATTTATATCTGTGCTATCCTCAAATGCCTGAAGGACATGAGGATTATCTGACAACCTATAGAATGTCCCAAAACAAGTGTAACTTTTGCCCCTTTTGGGAACAAAATCATGGATAAAGTCAATCTTGTGTCAAAGGGTGGTCATTAGGTAAATACACATCCTTCCCTGTGGATGAATTACAGAAAGATCAATACTGTTAACTACACTGTAGTGCTTAATATAAATATACCAATACAAGGGATAAAAAGTTTATGCTACATAGTTTTAAAAGATACCATGATCAAAGGACTGCAGTGGTCATTCAAACCCAATCTAGACATAGCACTCATTCCACATCCAGAAAAAAACTATGCAATATCAAAATCTAAAATTAGTAAATGCCTTAATTACTATTTAGAAAATGTTACAGCCTACTATTTCAAAATATCAAAATACTTAACAGGCTTTTGGATTTAAGGTTTAGTCAATTATAAATTTTCAATGCTGTAAGGCCTTTTTTTCCAAAGGGACTTAAAAAAGTCTTTTGGATAGATTTCCTGGCAAAAATAATTATAGGTTTTTAAAAAAATATATAGTTTTTCAGGATTAATGAAGGATGTTGAGCTAAGGAACTGAATCTCTTACCAAGCTGTGACTTAGTATAAGAGGTCCAGCAAGTCCAGCATGGGAAACAGCCCAAACAGCATGAGTGCCCTTTAGAGTCATAATATGGTCTCCTTTGAAGCTGGTGTAATAGCCTGTCACACCTGGATTTCCTGGAGAAAAAGACATATAATAAATACTTTTACTGTAATAACAAAAAAAAGTCTCCTAAGCTAAAAAAGAGGAATTTCTATTGTTATAACTATATGCGATAGAAACAAATGATTCAGAATTACATTGTTTAACATTTTGTTTAAAAATGTTATGGGTGAAAAGAATTAAAATGTATTATTACTACTAATACAAAGAACAAGTGATTATTATGCATAAATTTAAAAAATAAAAGCAAAAAACTATAATAAAATACCTTATTATGTAATTACTTTTCATGTTTATCAGATAACGAACTGGGATGATTAGCAAATATGTCATTCGGTTTTTCCCAAAAAATGGCCCAACACACAAAAAATCTGTTTGGGCTTTTACCCACAAGTAGTTTTCTTCCTTTCTAATACTCCTGTCATTTTGCCCAGAGTTAAATTCTGAAAAAGAGGGTTAATCAAAAATTAACTTCTTATATCTAGCTATAATTTGTCTATATAGGCAGTTGAAGACTGCTGATGACTCCCAGGTTAAAATCTACACTCAGTACAGTGGGTAGTCAGTATTACTCTGGAAGGAGTGATATCCATGTACTGGGAAAAAATAGTGGGTAAAACTTTAAACTTTCTTG
>NC_051415.1:35724417-35725389 GCF_015228065.2 Penaeus monodon
ATGGCACTACTAAATAAAATGAAAATGAGAGACAGTTAATAATGGATTCCTTGTTTACAAACAATACAACATACATGCAATATGCAAGTTTGGTATATCAAATATTTATAAGAAATGATTTACATAATTTCAAAATAAAAATAAAAACTGCAATGTTGTCTTTTAACAGACACACTGTACAAGATAATTTTGAGTGGACAATGTTATAACAATGGATATTGTCATGGAATGTTTACAGTGGTCAACTTCCAACTATATTTATTACTGGAATAAACTTACATTTTCATAAGAGGAAAAACATCATGCATTGAAAATATGATGTCATAAACACCTGAAGAGTTGTAGGAAGCAAATCTGTTTCTTGCCATATTAGAATAGGTTGAAGCTCATTTGCCTAGTAGGCTTGGGAATTTTAAGAATTAGTGAAGCTTTGGGTAAAAAAGGTAAAATAGTACATTTACAGTTTGGTATTCCTGATACCAATAACATTTCAATAGGCATAAGCCTAGTTCAAGCTTATTGGACTTCTCTATGATAGTGTTTGGTTCCATGGTACAAGTTTACTGTACTGTAACACATGAGCTGAAGCCACAGCTGGCTGAGTGGCCAGCTTCGTAACAGTGTCCATTAAAGCTATTAGGTTAGTGAACTTCAATCTGGAGTACATCTAGGATAAAGAGAAAGCACATAAATTTATAACTTTACCAATTTAAATCACAATTTATATCTCTTCTTAGTGAAGAACATGAACAGCACAAATAACTTCTAAAGTGAAGAACTCTCTTTTAATCTAAAAAAATGACTATATATTTACATAACATACCTACTGCTATTGATAGTCTTTAGCATTAGTTACCTTAATTAGCCTTAATGAGTAGAAAACTCAATTCATCTCCTTAATCCAGATATTTTTTTTCTAAGCCTAAATGTACTTGTACATGTATCTAATAATGGTTCCATTTATACTTATTC
>NC_051415.1:35725802-35725957 GCF_015228065.2 Penaeus monodon
TGCAGAATATGAAGCCAATGAACAATAACAAAGGAGGAGGAAGTGAGAAAGGGTTGAGCTTGTCCTTGATTCAAAAAGAATAATACTTGTGTCTGGTTGAACTTTTTCTACTTTGTAATTCATGCTGATAACTTGCAAAATATGATCCTTGCTTA
>NC_051415.1:35729173-35729520 GCF_015228065.2 Penaeus monodon
AATAAGACATTAAATATATGGAATTTTCTCTTGTGCCAATATAATATAGTAAAAACTAAGATTTAATGGAAATGCTTCAATATCCTTTTCCAGCATTCATTATTATAAACAAAATTGCCATAATCTCTCACAGGTATAAACTGTATCTTTAGCAAAATAAAGATTGAAAATGGTTTAATGAGCCTTCTTAACCCCTTAAATATATTCTTGGTCAGAGGGTATATGCTGTTTTCTTATAGAAAATATTCCTTTAAGCTTCTGAACCAATTACACAGCTGCCACGAAATAGTTGCTCATTAATACTGCATAAAACATGCACACATGCATGCACCCACCCACCCACCTAG
>NC_051415.1:35730188-35732246 GCF_015228065.2 Penaeus monodon
CCATGTACAAAGTCTAAATACCACTGGGTAAATAAATAAACCAATACATATAATTTTTATCCAGCATGTCTACAATACTTTGCCATTAATATAGTTCATCCAATCCATGTTCTGCTGACTAGCCAAATTAATCACTTAATTATTAGTAAATGCATATTCTTAACAAATGCTTGCATACTGCAAGTTTTCTCAAGATATCCAATGGGCCACCTTTTCTCCCATGGGCTCTGAGCTCTTCAGAACAAAAGCATGTGCGTGTCCTTCCTGACACACTTGGGCATTAACTTCTTTCACCTTTGCTATCAGATCCTGGTGATAGGACAGAGGACACCAGCCATCATTTGCACCATAATAGAGCATTACCTTGCCCTTGTGTTTCTCAAGTGCTTTTAGATTGGGCATAAGTACCTCATTCAATTCACTGTATGCCATCCAGAGGACATTCTGTATAATCTTGGGATTCAAGAGCTCAATTGAGGCCTTTATTACATGTTTATGTGCTTTTCTTCCAAAATATATATATAGCAAGCTCTCCTTTATCTTCTTTGGTATAAAACTTGCAATGATGGCCAAGAAAATGGTAAGCCAACGGAAATAGCAGAGTACAGGCCAAAGACGAGTCCCATTTGGTGAGTCCTTCATTCTCTCTATGGTGGGGAACAGGAGGTAACTATACTTTATATTTATATCTGTGCTATCCTCAAATGCCTGAAGGACACTGAGGATTATCTGACAACCTATAGAATGTCCAACAAGTGTAACTTTTGCTCCTTTGGGAACAAAATCATGGATGAAGTCAATCTTGTGTCTAAGTTGGTCATTTAGGTCATACACATCCTTCCCTGTGGATGAATTACAGAAAGATCAATACTGTTAACTACACTGTAGTGCTTAATATAAATATACCAATACAAGGGATAGAAAGTTTATGCTACATAGCTTTAAAAGATACCATGATCAAAGGACTGCAGTGGTCATTCTAACAATCTAGACATAGCACTCATTCCACATCCAGAAGAAAAACTATGCAATATCAAAATCTCAAATTAGTAAATGCCTTAATTACTATTTAGAAAATGTTACAGCCTACTATTTCAAAATATCAAAATACTTAACAGCTGTTGGATTTAAGGTTTAGTCAATTATAAATTTTCAATGCTTGTAAGGGCCTTTTTTTCCAAAGGACTTATAAAAGTCTTTTGGATAGATTTCCTGGCAAAAATAATTATAGGATTTAAAAAAATATATATAGTATTTCAGGATTAATGAAGGATGTTGAGCTAAGGAACTGAATCTCTTACCAAGCTGTGACTTAGTATAAGAGGTACAGCAATGTCCAGCATGGGAAACAGCCCAAACAGCATGAGTGCCCTTTAGAGTCATATATATGGTCTCCATGAAGCTGGTGTAATAGCCTGTCACACCTGGATTTCCTGGAGAAAAAGACATATAATAAATACTTTTACTGTAATAACTTAAAAAAAAGTCTCCTAAGCTGAAAAGAGGAATTTCTATTGTTATAACTATCTGCGATAGAAACAATATGATTCAGAATTACATTGTTTAACTATTTTGTTTAAAAATGTTATGGGTGAAAAGAATAAAATGTATATATTACTACTAATACAAAGAACAAGTGATTTATTATGCATTGAGTTTAAAAAATAAAAGCAAAAACTATAATAAAATACCTTATTATGTAATTACTTTTCATGTTTATCAGATAAACGAACCTGGGATGATTAGCACTATGTCATTCGGTTTTTCCTCAAAAGATGGCCCAACACACAAAAAATCTGTTGGTCTTTTACCCACAAGTAGTTCTTTCCTTTCTAATACTCCTGTCATTCTGCCCAGAGTTAAATTCTGAAAAAGAGGATTAATCAAATTAACTTCTTATATCTAGCTATAATTTTGTCTATATAGGCAGTTGAACGACTGCTGATGACTCCCATGGTTAAAATCTATCACTCAGTACAGTGGGTAGTCAGTATTACTCTGGAAGGAGTGATATCCATGTACTGGAAAACATAGTGGGTAAAACTAAGCTTCTCTTGC
>NC_051415.1:35735130-35736116 GCF_015228065.2 Penaeus monodon
GTGCTCAGATCCAGAGTGTCACAATATCTGTCATAGCACATGTCTTGACAACAACCAGGTGTTCGACTGCTCTGATACCCAAAACCTGCCGTTTACTCTAGGTATCGAAGCGGTAGTCCTCTACATTGTGGACCAACCAACCTCTGCGGAAGACAGTGGGGAAAATACCAGCGAGGAAGAAGACCTTCTCCAGCTTGAACTTCGAGAGCTCGTAAAAACAACCTTGCAACTCAGAGCAGATTTAGCCAAAAAGACTTTCTTGCTAAAGTTCCTTAGTAACCCAGCTCAGGACTTAGCACTGTTTCCATTGTCAACTTTTATGACAGCCTTATTGCTGCAACTTCTATCAGTTTAGTTAAACTTAAAACTATAGCTTGTACAGCTAAACCTGACAAAATTGATAATTCTACTGGTTATCAACACCAGTCACACCCACAGTCAACCTCATCTCAACAGCCACATTAGTTGCATTGTCTCAGCCTAACAATCGAAACAGCCAGCCACCTACATCAACTCCACCTCAACAGGAACTGACTGATCAGGCTCGGCTGAACCAAGCACAGGTTCACACACAACATAAACAAAGGCCCCATAACCCCCAGACAAACCCCTCATAATCAACAGCAGAGATCAACAGGCAGACTCTTTACTGCAAGTATTGTAAAATCAAGGGTCACTCCGAAATAATTGCCGTAAGTTAAGGAATGTGAATATTGTCATGTAAAAGGGGATCAAACATTTTGAGTGTCGTATGAAGAGACAAGAGAAAGACAAGAACGCCTCTTCCAGAGCATTGCTGCAGAACAGCGTCAAAGTAATGCTATCTTGGTGCAAGCAATACAGAAGCACTTGAAGCCAGACACTCCACACATTTCACATCTTTCTTTGCAAGCCAACAGCTGGCCAACATCAGCCAACAAACCACTAGCTCTCTACAAAGTCCCTGGTACTATGCCTCGCAACCACAGAGGAATGACCCACCTGCG
>NC_051415.1:35736479-35736596 GCF_015228065.2 Penaeus monodon
TCAAGCCAACCTGGACAACATTCTCCATGCATACTCTTGCAAAAATATTATAATACTAGGGGATCTGAAACCAACACTTGGGTTTAAAGATCATTTGAAGAGCTCCTCACTACATTC
>NC_051415.1:35736667-35736896 GCF_015228065.2 Penaeus monodon
GGCTGAATCAGACGTCAGTTGTACTTCCCTGGGCACAGTTGGCTCCTCCGATCACTTCGGTATTAAGCAAGATTAACCTTAAAGCTGCTCGAGACGAAACTTTGTCTCGTACAATCTGGCAATGGAAAAAGGCAGACTGGCAAGGTATGTGTGATGCATTATCTGAAGCTCCCTGGGAAGACATTCTCACTGGCACTGTTGACAGGCAAGCACTGGCCCTTACCAAAAA
>NC_051415.1:35737847-35739562 GCF_015228065.2 Penaeus monodon
TAAACCCTTTCACAAAATCTTGGAATTCCTCTACCTCTGATAACCTCTTAGGACTTGACATGAAGTAATTATATACATCCCTTGCTAGCTGCTCAACTACCCTTGGAAGAGTCATGCAACTTTATGAGGCACACAAATGGAATAATGAAAATGCATTTCATAATGAACAGATTAGGAACATCAGTCAAAAGGCGAAAGACATCATAGCGTTAGCGCCATCCGATGAAGCCTATCATGTTCTTTTTGTAGGGAATCCCATTATCTAAAAATTTACTTTAACAACGCTGTCATACAAGCTTTGAGCACTTCTTTCCTGTACAGGACTAGACCAAGAAATACATCATTAGCTTTACCGCCTTGTATCAGACGGGCAAGTAGGGACAAAGGGGTTTTAGTGCAACCTTTGTCGGTCGATTCATCAACAATAATTGAAAACTTTGAGTTTTTAGATTGCTGACCAGCTCTTCTTGCTAGCTTCACCAATTACTTTCTTGAGTATTGCGGTAGTCTTATTTCTACTGCATGCAATATATTTTTGCAATCTCTGAGTCACTACATACAGATTTTATTAGTTTTGGTTAAAAGTGTCATAATACTCATAGGTAGGTTATATTCTGCAACAAAAGCTGCTAGTTTTATTTCACCTTTTTTCACCTCTTTATCCAGTGGTGAATGTCCTCTTGCAAATGACATTGACAATAGGGTAGGTTGTTTGGCAGCACTACTGACATTTGTTTTGTGTTTTTGTCCACCTGCTGTTTCTCTAGCTTGGATTTCTTTGCATTAATTCACAAACACAGGCTTTGCAATAAGCTCTTTTTTCTTCTTCAACTCGTTGCAGCAACCCTTGAACAATGGAAAGTGATTCCCAGTTACATGAATATTTCTGAGAATATTTCATTTTCTTGACTGCCCTTGGGGGTCATTGCATCCCTGCCTGGATCATTGCATCCATCATCATCGGTATCCGCCATGACTGGATTCACACTGTACCAAATGAAAAAAAATACGTTAATTATACTGGAGCTCTTTCGAAAGTGAATCATTTGTCACCAGGAACTTTTCATGTCCTTCAAGTAAACACTAGTGAATCTGTTGTCTAATGTCCCCATGCTTTAATAGTACAGTATGGGCCCTAGTCTGTTAGATATTATTATTTTACTATAAAGATTGTGACATGATACCAATAACTAAGTACATATTGATAGCCAACCATTTTTATATAAAAATATTCCTGCCAATACACCGATTACGACACATATCATTAGTACTCTTTCTTCCAATCCAAAAGCTAAACATTGTATCCTAACTCTTTCGCAATATCAGACAATTAGAAACCAATAATCATACCACTGTAAGGTGTTAAAGGCAATCTGGGACAATTCCACCGTGACCCCATCTCAGTGACACGGACAGTGACTGTGTGACT
The DNA here is from genome assembly GCF_015228065.2 of Penaeus monodon. Classification (NCBI taxonomy): domain Eukaryota; kingdom Metazoa; phylum Arthropoda; class Malacostraca; order Decapoda; family Penaeidae; genus Penaeus; species Penaeus monodon. Next base: position 35,739,277 of record NC_051415.1, read on the forward strand.
CGTGTGGCCAGTGGTGTGGGTGTCAGTGTCACTTACTGACTTGCCGCTTGCGTCTCGTGACTCATACAGGACGAGGACGCGTTTTATCTTAAAATTATTATATTCCCATAGATAAAACTGTTAAAATTATTATGTATCACATTATTTAATTTGATGTGTTGAAGAATTACCAAATTAAGAGAAATCGCATATGAAAATTCTCCCAAAAATGGGCCTGAATTCCCATTTCCCCTCAACATCATGATTTCCTCAAACTAGGGAAAATTCCCCTAATCTGGCAGCACTG
>NC_051415.1:35742346-35742440 GCF_015228065.2 Penaeus monodon
AGCTTCTAAAGGGCTTTGGGACCTCTAGAAGGACCTTCAGGACCTCAAGGGCGGCTTTCAGGACCTCTAGGAGGGCTTTTCAGGATCTCTAGGA
>NC_051415.1:35749421-35749677 GCF_015228065.2 Penaeus monodon
AAACTCTGTCCCCCATTTTTGGAAATCATTCTCTTAGTATCCACATTAATTTTTCCCTCCTTTTCATTTACTTTCGGGAAAACTCTAGTATGATCAATATTAAAAACATTTAACCCTTTAAACCCGAGATGAAACACACAAAGCAATAAAAATTCCCCAAAAACCAATCCCCTTGGGGGACATGTCATTGAAACTTGTTTGACTAAAAAAAATCTGGTCAATATTTCAAAAGACTTTAAAAATCTCTCAGTTAGGA
>NC_051415.1:35754307-35754415 GCF_015228065.2 Penaeus monodon
TTTGAGGTTGGAAACCTTTTCCGCCACAAACCCCAAAAAGTCTCCCGCTCCCGCAACCCCCAATCCCCACCCTGTCCCCACGCAAAACCCCTTTCCCCCCTCTCTCAC
>NC_051415.1:35759109-35759231 GCF_015228065.2 Penaeus monodon
GTACGTAAAAAGCACCAACCCCAAAATCGCCTCACAGTTTTAACCCCTTTTCAAATCTCACCTATCACCCCCAAACCTCCCCCATTCCCCCCGAAACCCCAAAGCTTCCCCCACCCCGTTCT
>NC_051415.1:35759617-35759704 GCF_015228065.2 Penaeus monodon
GATCTTTTACAGCAGGGGTTCTCAACTTGGAGGCCAGAGGGTACTTTCTGGTCGGGCCATGGAGGAATGTGAAAATTATGACTTTGA
>NC_051415.1:35759831-35760289 GCF_015228065.2 Penaeus monodon
GAACCTAAAAAGGTGGCAGACACTAAATGGGGCCATGGTGATTATTATCATATATTGGTCAGGGGCCATATAATAAGAAAGTATAAAACTGTTTATTTAAGCATATTAGAAGGGAAGCTGAAGGAATATGGAGTGTCTCTTGCTGAACACTGTATAACACAACCTTGGGCATACAATTCATGTTGTGGATGTTTGTTGAACAAGCTATGGCAGTCACAGGGCACATTCAATCTAAGGCTGAAGTGAATATGTATATATTATTATCCAATACTGAAAATCTGTTGTGCATCTTAAATATGGGTTTATATAAAATATATAATATTCTTAACAGAAAAAAACAAAACAATGTAAATAATTTGATAAAGTTTTAGTGTGTGACAATGCAGCTTTATAATTAACAAGTAATGGAACTAGTAAACTCATGAAATCTAACACTTTCCATCTTTGACATTTCCTGC
>NC_051415.1:35761691-35762442 GCF_015228065.2 Penaeus monodon
CTTATTTCATACATTTTGTCTTAACCCCTTAACCCTCAAAATCTGATGGATGGAGATGGAGGTTGGGTTGCTAATTCCAAAAAAATCCGAGGACTATACAACATGCACAACAAATTTCTTTCATTTGGTTCATTAGATTGAATATTCACCTAGAAAACTCTATTAAATAGGATTAGACAACAATATTCACGAAAACAAAACTACATGTGTTTTCGTAAAAAGAGACAATAACTGCCAGCATTACTGAGGAAGAGGTGTTCGTGTTCTAACCGGCTGTTTGTTGTTGTAATCAGCTGACGCCGCCTTCGTCCCAATCCATTTGTCAGATTATTGTCTTTTTACAATGATGTATTTTATAAAATATAGATGCATATATTTCAATTTTAGAATACTATAGCATAGCGCTTTATTCGAGAATGGACAGCATTAAAATCGATTAAGAAATACAACTGGAACGGCGTGAGGTAATTTGGCTGAACATTCTTTGAATCGCTCAGGACAAGGAATCCGGAACTGCAGCATTGATACTCTTGTCAGACGTGATAAATCTTGATAATTGGAAAGATGGCATTCCTCTATCTATAATTAATCGATTTCAGGCGGGCAGCATTCCATCTAACTGTAAACTCTCTCCAACTAGCGTAACTTTGCCTCGACCAAACAACAAGAATCGAGTTTGAAATTTCATGAAAACCATGTGTACATGCGGTTTCATCGACTTCATTCATTGACCTGGTCTATACAAGAGCAA
>NC_051415.1:35762940-35763019 GCF_015228065.2 Penaeus monodon
GAAACAGTATGGACACTTGAAAATCTCTTTATTCATAATTTGTATAGGTGAGTTAATAATTGAATTCGGAACATTTCAA
>NC_051415.1:35763120-35763483 GCF_015228065.2 Penaeus monodon
GCTATCATGACTGTTTTTAACCCTTTACCGGGAACCAATAAAAAAAATCGATTACAGAAAATGAATCTACAACAAATTATAACACATTTCTATTTGTGCTACTTTTTTAGTTTCCCCTTTTCATGGTAGATGAAGTAACCTAAAACAATAACTTGTTGGAAAGCATAGCAAAATTTATATAATGGTAGTGATCAAAATAATGGTCTTGCCAGTGTAATGTAACATTTTTGTCATATAAATATCAAAATCATTATACAAGTTTAGGGATCAATGAGGACATAGAAATAAAAAAATATATGTTTCCCTTAGTCACAGCTTTATACAAAAATGCATATACACATTACTGTGTGTGTGTGTATACAG
>NC_051415.1:35765132-35765763 GCF_015228065.2 Penaeus monodon
GCAATATAAAAAACCCAAAAATTTAGAAACCCTAATTTTACTATTTAGAAAATGTTACAGCCTACTATTTCAAAATATCAAAATACTTAACAGCTGTTGGATTTAAGGTTTAGTCAATTATAAATTTTCAATGCTTGTAAGGGCCTTTTTTCCAAAGGACTTATAAAAGTCTTTTGGATAGATTTCCTGGCAAAAATAATTATAGGATTTTAAAAAATATATATAGTATTTCAGGATTAATGAAGGATGTTGAGCTAAGGAACTGAATCTCTTACCAAGCTGTGACTTAGTATAAGAGGTCAGCAAATGTCCAGCATGGGAAACAGCCCAAACAGCATGAGTGCCCTTAGAGTCATATTATATGGTCTCCATGAAGCTGGTGTAATAGCCTGTCACACCTGGATTTCCTGGAGAAAAAGACATATAATAAATACTTTTACTGTAATAACTTAAAAAAAAGTCTCCTAAGCTGAAAAGAGGAATTTCTATTGTTATAACTATCTGCGATAGAAACAATATGATTCAGAATTACATTGTTTAACTATTTTGTTTAAAAATGTTATGGGTGAAAAGAATAAAATGTATATACTACTAATACAAAGAACAAGTGATTTATTATGCATAAGTTTAA
>NC_051415.1:35765793-35766159 GCF_015228065.2 Penaeus monodon
CCTTATTATGTAATACTTTTCATGTTTATCAGATAAACGAACCTGGGATGATTAGCACTATGTCATTCGGTTTTTCCTCAAAAGAGGCCCAACACACAAAAAATCTGTTGGTCTTTTACCCACAAGTAGTTCTTTCTTTCTAATACTCCTGTCATTCTGCCCAGAGTTAAATTCTGAAAAAAGAGGATTAATCAAATTAACTTCTTATATCTAGCTATAATTCTGTCTATATAGCCAGTGAATGAATGCTGATGACTCCCAAAGGTTAAAATCTATCACTCAGTTTCAGTGGGTAGTCAGTATTACTCTGGAAGGAGTGATATCCATGTACTGGAAAACATAGTGGGTAAAACTAAGCTTCTCTGA
>NC_051415.1:35768578-35768662 GCF_015228065.2 Penaeus monodon
ATAGATATAATATATATATAATATATATATATATAAATTAATCTATATAAATATAAATGAAAAAATTTAAAATATTATTCATTA
>NC_051415.1:35768724-35768914 GCF_015228065.2 Penaeus monodon
TAAAATATTATATAAATTTTTTTTTTAAAAATATTTTGATCTATTTTATCTATCTTTTTCATCTATATATGTAGAATAATGATGTAATATATAATATATATAAATATATATTATTATTAATTTTATATAAAAAATTAATTATTCAAAATAAAATTTAATATCTATAAAATATAATTATTTTAAAAATATT
>NC_051415.1:35769346-35772811 GCF_015228065.2 Penaeus monodon
CACAGAACCCATCAGTCAAGGCTCAGACCAGAGTGTCACAATAAATCTGTCATACCCACAGTCTGCAACAACCGGTGTTCGAGCTTGATCCAAAACCCCGCGGTTTATCAGGTTCAAAGGGGAGTCCTCTACATTGGGGACCAACCAACTTGGGAAGACAGGGGGAAAAAAATCCAGCGGGGGAAGGCCCTTCTCCGCTTGAACCCGGGGAGCTCGTAAAAACAATTTGCAACTCAGAGCAGATTTACCCAAAAAAGATTTCTTGCTAAAGTTTTTTTAGTAACCCAGCTAGGATTTAGCACTGTTTCCTTTTGTCAATTTTTATGCAGCCTTATTGCTAAAAACTTCATCATTTTTAGAAAATTAAAACTATAGTTTGTACGAAAACCCTGACAAAATTGATAATTTACTGGTTTCAACCCCAGTCCACCCACAGCAACCTCATTCAACACCACATAGTTGCTTTGTCTCAGCCTAAAAATGAAAAACAGCCGCCACCTACATCAACCCCACCTCACGGAAAAATGACTGATCAGGCTCGTCAAACCCAAGCACAGGTTCACACAAAAACAAAACAAAGGCCCCAAAACCCCCAGACAACCACTCATAATCAACAGCAGAGACAACGGGCGACTTTTAAAAGAAAAGTTTGAAAATCAAGGGTCATCCGAAAATAATTGCCGTAAGTTTAAAGGGAATGGGGAAAAATATTTCACGTAGAGGGCATCAAACATCTGAGTGCGTATGAAGAGAAAAAAAAGAGGAAAGACAAGAACGCCTCTTCCAGAGCACGCTGCAGAACAGCGTCAAATTTAATGCTATTTGGGCAAGAAATACAGAAGCCTTGAAGATCCCATCCAATTTTTCACATCTTTCTTTGCAAGCCAAAAGTGGCCAACATCACCCAAAAAAACCACTAGCTCTCTACAAAGCCCCGGTACTATGCTCGCAACCACAGGGAAGACCCACCTGGCACCCTCTGTAATTTTTAGAGGTTAAAAATGAATTGGGAGACCTCACACAACCCAACATAACCCCACATCAACCTGACTAATTCCCTGTGTGGAAACTTTTTGAATTTTACAGTACCTGAGAATTTTGGGAGGGTTGGTGGTTACTCCAAGGGCAAGAGTGCAGAAGCATGGTATTTTGGAGGCATCGTGTCTGCATTTGAAGAACACACATGTACATCACTTGAGTTGTTTGTAGCAGATCATCTGAATCATGTCTTTCAAAATCGGAAGATAACAAGAGTGTTCCTTCTCTGGTCTGCTACGGCCCCCAGTGGAAAGGGCTCTGAACCACTATTTATCTTAAGCCAACCCCGGACAACTTTTCCCAGCATAATCTTGAAAAAATATTAAAAACTAGGGGATCAACCAACATTTTTGAAAGATCATTTGAAGAGCTCTCATCATTCGGGTCAAAAATCATTTTTCTTTTCCCCAAACCCCACTATGGCTCATCTTTTGATCCGTGTTACTGTTTGGGTGGAATCAGACGTCATTTTGTATTTCCCCTGGGCACAGTTGGCTCCTCCGATCATTCGGTATTAAGCAAGATAACCCCTAAAAGTGTCGAGCGAAATTTTTGGTTCGACAATCTGGAATGGAAAAAGGCCAGACTGGAAAGGGTATGTGTGATGCATTATTGAAGCTCCCGGGGGAAGACATTCTCACTGCACGTTGACAGCAAACATGGCCCCCACCAAAAAAAAACTAGTCAGCCCACAAGCAATATATGCACAAAAAGACATACAGACAAAATCCCAGACACCATGGTTTGGTAAATTTTAGAATGGGATCGACAAAAAGATGAGAGCCGGGGAAATGTTTTAAGGCCATCCATAAAAGAAATAAAGATGTATTGTATGGCTGCAAGAGAAAAAAGCGTCCAAAAAGGGCAATTTAACGATGGAAGGAGGACCCCCGCTTAAAACTCTCTTGCGTTCAGTGGGAGTAAAGCCTGGTGGAGTGCATCCCAAAAAAAACAAGGATTTTTCCCCTGAGGGGACATCCCCCTCTCAACAAGGCCCGATGGGTCGTTGCAACCTCCAGCAGGAGAAGGCTGAAATTTGGCTTCGCTCTTCTCCGAAAAGATGAGAGTACATGACCCGACCGATCTTCACCCAGTTGCCTCGGGGATCACTCGAAGGAGTCTTTCGTGACAGAAGCAGAAGCAGGCAGCATCAAATAAGGTTTATGTCCAAAGGCCATAGGACCCCATAAAATCATCCTAAAAAACTTTTACAAGTGTGTAGGAGCTGGGCTGTCCTCTTGCTCACTTTTTTCCAAAATGCTGATCGTAAAGGCCTAAAATTTGGAAGAAAGCAAACATTTTAGCAGTAACAAAAAGAAGAGAAAATCAGATCCAAATAACTATCGCCCAATTCATTTCCCTTTTCCCGTAGGCAAAATATTTGAAAAGATTCTAGCAAAAAAATACCATGTTTTTCTAAAAAAAATTACCAGCACAAGACAATTTTGGTTCAGGTCACAGAGACGGCTTTAAAACCCATTCGAAATAACTACAGTATGGCACCCAAATCTTGATACTCGCAAGGACACCTTTTTTTGTTGCACTCGATATAGCATGAGCATTTTATGAGGGGGCACAAGGGGCCCGCACGAAACTGAAGAGCTTTGGAATTTCGGCAATCTATGATGCTACCGAGGACTACCCAAGAAAGAACAGAAAGAGTTGCGTTTAAAGGTCACACAGTCAGTGAATTCCCCCTTCAAACCCGTGTACCCAAGGAGTGAAACGGACCCCTTCCGCGGAAGTTTACTTTAATGATACCTTGTCATCCCGAAGCTTATGCTTTAAACTGAAACTGCACTCTCAATTTCACCTGCGATACCCAAAACCAGCAGAGGGGTTAGACACATAAAGACACACGCTATAAAAGTATTTTTAGTAAAAAGTGGCAGGTTACTTGGCACCCGATAAAAAACCCCAAACAAAAGATTATATCTAGAGAGACACTGGATGAGCCCTGCACCCCTCATAAGCAAATAATAACATTCTTGGCATGCAGATGATAATACCTACCCTTCACCAGTCACGTTAAGAGTTTGCAAAGAACGCAGCAGAAAGTTGGCCCCGTATACGAGCATGCTCTCTGCTAGACAGCAAAGGATGCGCCGTCCTTTTCAACTCCCAAGTCGCTCTTTGATGGAGTATTCGCCACTCGCCTGGGTTTCCTCCCGCCAATCATCTTCCCCCCTGGACACCGTTTGAACAGAGCCCAGCGGTAGGGGAATGGAAGACGTCAAAAATGAGCAGCCAACACTTTTTAAAACCCCTTAAAACATCGAAGAGATGGGGTTTTGGGTCTTTGGGGTCTTCTACAAGATACAAAAACCCAAAATAGATCCCGTGACATCGCTACGACTTCCACCGGGAAAACCCCACCCAGTACGGGACAAAAAATCCCAGTAACGAGCCAAGAAGTCCGGGTTTCCC
>NC_051415.1:35772858-35773164 GCF_015228065.2 Penaeus monodon
TTTTTCTAGAATAGGAAAACATTTTAGCTCACCCAAACTAACCTGTTTTATCCGACCATTACAGCTGTTAAAGTCAGCAGTGAATGCTTGGAGTTTCCCATTTAAAAACCCAAAGCTAAAAAAAATTTTCACTTTTGATTTCAAAGGGGACCAAATTTTCCCTTTTTTATAAAGATTAATTTTTAAAATCTTTTTAAAGGGCTATAGATAATAAAACCCTTTAAAGGGAAAAAATTTTTTAGCCCCACATAAAAGTTTTAAAAAAAACCTAACTAACGGGACCATGAAAAATTTGGAAAAAAGTTT
>NC_051415.1:35775343-35775495 GCF_015228065.2 Penaeus monodon
TCACTGTTCATCTATATATTCATCACTCCCTCTGTTAACAACACAGTTTTGATCTTTTACAGCATGGGTTCTCAACTTGGAGGCCAGAGGGTACTTTCTGGTCGGGCCATGGGAGGAATGTGTTTAAAAAATTATGACTTTGAATTTATCTG
>NC_051415.1:35775612-35776205 GCF_015228065.2 Penaeus monodon
GAACCTAAAAAGGTGGCAGACACTAAATGGGGCCATGGTGATTATTATCATATATGGTCAGGGGCCATATAATAAGAAAGTATAAAATGTTTATTTAAGCATATTAGAAAGGGGAAACTGAAGGAAAAATGGAGTGTCTCTTGCTGAACACTGTATAACACAACCCTTGGGGATACAATTTATGTTTTGGATGTTTGTTTAACAAGCTATGGCAGTCACAGGGCACATTCAATCTAAGGCTGAAGTGAATATGTATATATTATTATCCCAATACTGAAAATCTGTTTGTGATCTTAAATATGGGTTTATATAAATATATAATATTCTTAACAGAAAAAAACAAAAAAAAATGTAAATAATTTTATAAAGTTTTAGTTGTGATAATGCAGCTTTATAATTAACAAGTAATGGAATAGTAAACTCATGAAAACTAACACTTTCCATCTTTGACATTTCCTGCTGGTTAATGCTTACAATGTAAAAAAATATGTGCTAAACATCAAAGGTAATAACCCCTATAAAAAAAATGTAATAGTGAAAGGTTAAAGAGGGGATTAGTTGATGATTATATGGGTTTTCACATTAGAAGTCTT
>NC_051415.1:35777491-35778259 GCF_015228065.2 Penaeus monodon
CTCATTTCATACATTTTGTCTTAACCCCTTAACCCTCAAAATCTGATGGATGGAGATGGAGGTTGGGTTGCTAATTCCAAAAAAATCCAAGGACTATACAACATGCACAACAAATTTCTTTCATTTGGTTCATTAGATTGAATATTCACCTAGAAAACTCTATTAAATAGGATTAGACAACAATATTCACGAAAACAAAACTACATGTGTTTTCGTAAAAAGAGACAATAACTGCCAGCATTACTGAGAGATTGAGGAGGAAGAGGTCTTGTGCTCTAACCGGCTGTTTGTTGTTGTAATCAGCTGACGCCGCCTTCGTCCCAATCCATTTGTCAGATTATTGTCTTTTTACAATGATGTATTTTATAAAATATAGATGCATTTATTTCAATTTTAGAATACTATAGCATAGCGCTTATTTGAGAATGGACAGCATTAAATCGATTAAGAAATACAACTGGAACGGCGTGAGGTAATTTGGCTGAACATTCTTTGAATCGCTCAGGACAAGGAATCCGGAACTGCAGCATTGATACTCTTGTCAGACGTGATAAATCTTGATAATTGGCAAGATGGCATTCCTTTATCTATAATTAATCGATTTCAGGCGGGCAGCATTCCATCTAACTGTAAACTCTCTCCAAAGCGTAACTTTGCCTCGACCAAACAACAAGAATCGAGTTTGAAATTTCATGAAAACCATGTGTACATGCGGTTTCATCGACTTCATTCATTGACCTGGTCTATACAAGAGCAAGTAACTTTCTT
>NC_051415.1:35778834-35778913 GCF_015228065.2 Penaeus monodon
GAATCGTAATGGACACTTGAAAATCTTTTTGTTCATAATTTGTATAGGTGAGTTAATAATTGAATTCGGACCATTTCAA
>NC_051415.1:35779027-35779373 GCF_015228065.2 Penaeus monodon
TTTTAATCCTTTACCGGGAACTAATAAAAAAAAATTGATTACAGAAAATGAATCTACAACAAATTATAACACATTTCTATTTGTGCTACTTTTTTAGTTTCCCCTTTTCATGGTAGATGAAGTAAACAATAACTTGTTGGAAAGCATAGCAAAATTTATATAATGGAAATGATCAAAATAATGGTCTTGCCAGTGTAATGTAACATTTTTGTCATATAAATATCAAAATCATTATACAAGTTTAGGGATCAATGAGGACATAGAAATAAAAAAATATATGTTTCCGTTAGTCACAGCTTTATACAAAAATGCATATACACATTACTGTGTGTGTGTGTGTATACAG
>NC_051415.1:35781243-35781806 GCF_015228065.2 Penaeus monodon
TCGCTATGGATTCTTTTTGGGAAAAAGTCATCATCATTTCCCCACTTTAAGGGAACTGTCTCCGGGAACCGAAGGGATTTTGAGGTCGGAGGCTTGGGAAGGAAAGGTGAGTTAGGGGATTTTCGAAACTTAAGTGGGGAGAATCGCTACACTATCGAGTCCTTAAAATATAAGGGTGAGGGGGTAAAGCCCAAACCAGGTAGCCAACTTTAGTGAATTTCACTGGTTGAACTATGCCTAGAGCACACAATTTTGAGGGGGGAGGGGACGGCCGTGGAGAGAATTTTTTATGATGGACCCAGCCAGGGTCACGGTAGGATTTTTCCCTTAATATTTCATATAAGCCAGAGGGTTATGGTTTATATTTTAAAATTGTTTGGTGGGGCCCTGAGTGTTTCTTTATCAAAGATAAACTGCTGAGACATTGTAATGTTGTGCCCCCCGTTTGTAATGTTTTAATTCTTGTTTTCTATTTTAAATTTAAAAATATCTACGCCTGCGGACTGTCTTGTCCAGATTTTAGATGTCTTTCAGCACGGCCAATTTACATCAGAACCTTTGTA
>NC_051415.1:35781883-35782594 GCF_015228065.2 Penaeus monodon
GTGAATAATTTTCTAAAGTGATCTATGCATAAAATATCTCTCTTGCCTAAGTAATTTCTCAGTATAGTAGATGAATTTTGTCAGGGCGGTCTCCTAAAAAGTCTAACGGGACGGGGAACCCAAACCATAGGGCTTTTATATACTGGGACTAGAAGACTAAAAGGGGAAAATTTTCAGGGCCCTTTGGGAATTTTACCCTTTTTAGGAAGCGAGGGGTTTTTTGGGGAAAAAAATTCGAGGAGGGGATCTGGTTGATATTATTACAGAAGCTTACTGGATGGGGTGCGTAAATTTGGGTTTGAATCTACTGGATGGAAAAAACTTTTATTTTTCATTTTGTGGGTTTTTAATGTATTTATACGCGAAGCTTTGGTTACATGGCAAATGATAAAGTCCAGAAGTATATTAGCGCACGTTTAATATTTGCAGCAAGATATGTTTTTTACTTTTAAGAGATTCAGTAAGACAATGGCAAACAAAGCGCTGGAAAGGGGGGGAAATTTGGAAAAAACCCAAATTGAGAAAGATTTAGAAATATATTTTACGAGGATTCCCACCCGAGATCCTGCAAGGTGTTTAACCGTTTATCTGGAACTCCTCAATTTACTTTGGGGCGGGTTTTGGTTTTTCCTGACTCCAAGTCAAGGTTTTCAAATTCGGACCCCTGGCTATTTTTGCCATACCCGAATTCACGGCTATGCCTTCAAATTA
>NC_051415.1:35787242-35788023 GCF_015228065.2 Penaeus monodon
GGGTTTTATGTGTGTGTGAGTGAGTGAACATGCCCGCGAAACGATGTATGAAAGTAATTTTTAACGTATTTTTTTTAGTTTTTTTTTCCTTTTATTTTACATACTTTTTTTATTTTGAAAGTAATAGAAAATGCCCGTGACCCCAAGAAACTGTCCGGACCCACAATAATTTCCCTTTTAAACCCTCCAATTAGTTTTGAATTAGTTCGATTTGGCTTTGTAGTGTGCCATAAAACTTTTTGTCGATTTAATACAAATGCCATTTGCATCACCAAACATTTAAAGAGCATTTATTATAACAGAAAGGCAACGCAAATTATTATTGTTCCCATATTCAAGTGACAGTAAAGATAATCATGAAACTCAACTGCCCCTTGCCTTGTGCTTGGTTTCTGTAAAGTGAGATGCGAATTTGTGCGCGCGCATTCATTTAAAAAATTTTATCAGCTAAAAAACATGTTTAAAGTACTCCCATGGGCTAGGGTAGGTACCGCTTTTACCAGGAGGCCCCGGGGTCGATTCCCGGCAGGGAATGATTTTGTGCCCGCCGTGAAAGAGCAAATTTTTTTACATGCTGATTTTTTTTTTTTTCATTTCAACACTTTTTTTCAGAGACTTTCAGGAGTAAAACACCGAGATCTATGATTGACTTAGAGCATAGCTCGAGTTGTATGTATGACTGCAAGTGACTGTAAGGTTATTAAGGACACAGGTCAATTCATTTCTTTGTATCCACTTGCATTGCCATGAAAGAATTTAAAGAATATTTAAAATTTTTTAA
>NC_051415.1:35790004-35790613 GCF_015228065.2 Penaeus monodon
TCGCTACTGGATCTCTTGTCTGGAAAGTCATCATCATCCTTCCACTCTTAAGGGAACTGTCTCCAGGAACCCGAAGGATTTTGAGGTCGGAGGCTTGGAAGGGTAAGGTGAGTTATGGGAGTTTCGAATACTTATAAGTGTGGAGAATCGTCTACACTATCGAGTCCCTTAAATATATAATGGTGTGAGAGGGGTATAAGCCCAAACCAGGTAGCCACTATTTAGTGAATTTCACTGGTTTGAACTATGCCTCAGATGCACACAAGTTGAGGGCGAGTGACTGAGCCGTGCGAGAGAATTATTTATTGTATGGTATCCAGTCCAGGGTCATCGGTATGGATTGTTTGCCTTTAATATTTCATATAAGCCAGACTGCGTTATGGTTTATATGTACAATTTGTTCTGGTCAGGGCCTGCTAGTGATTCTTTACTCAAAGATATAACTGCTGAGACAGTTGTAATGTTTGTGCCACCCGTTCTGTAACTGTTTTAATTCTTGTATTCTATATTCAATTAATAATATCTATCGCCTGTCGGACTGTCTCTGTCCAGCATCTTCTAGTACTTGTACATTCAGCATCGGCCAAGTCTACATCAGAACCTTATGTA
>NC_051415.1:35790703-35791496 GCF_015228065.2 Penaeus monodon
AATAATATTCTGAAGTGATCTATAGCATCAGCTATCTCTCTTGCTAAGTAACTTCTCAGCTATAGTAGATGAACTTTGTCAGGGCGGTCTCCTAACAAGTCTAACTGGAGACAGGGAACCAAACCATATTGGCTATTATATACTAGGACTAGAAGACTAAAATGGGGAAAATATTCACGGCCATTGGAATTTCAGCCTATTAGGAAGCGAGAGGTTTTAGGGACAAAATCTACGAGGACTGGGATCTGTGTTGATATTATCTACCAGAATGCATTACTGGACTCGGGTGCGTAAATTGGTTTGAATCTTACTGGATGGTAAACTTTATATTTTTTCATTTCTGTGGGATTTTAATGATACTTATACGTCGAACGCTTTGGTTACATGGCAACATTGATATAACGTCCAGAAGTATACTTAGCGCACAGCTTAATATTTGCAGTCAAGATATGTCTTTCTACATTCAAGAGATATCATTCGTAAGACATTATGGCAAACAAAAGCGCTGGAAAAGTGAGGAATTGGTAAAACTCCAATTGAGAAAGATTTTATGAATATATAGTTTTACGATGGATTGCACTGCCGAGATCCTGCAAGGTGTTTAACCGTTTATCTGGAACTGCCTCACACTTTATTCATTAGGCGGGTATTGGTTTTCCTGACTCCAAGTCAAGGTTTTCAAACTTCGGAGCCAGTGGCCTACTTTTCGCATACCCGAATATTCACGGCTCACTGTCCTTCAGAATTATGTAATAACTTAATCATAATAAAACATTCTCAATAAATCTTTTGT
>NC_051415.1:35791591-35791780 GCF_015228065.2 Penaeus monodon
GGTTCGCCACCCTTACACGGGGGTGGTTGCCCCATGATTTTTCCCTGGGGATATTTATGGTTTAAATCCCATGAAATTACGATAGACAATGTGCAACCCGCGCGCGTGCTCAGCACGGCAGGGGAGAGGGGGGTACTGGACGTACACACACATCGAACGCGGGCAATTTCGCGTGGAACCGGCAAATTT
>NC_051415.1:35793482-35793605 GCF_015228065.2 Penaeus monodon
ACCCGGGGGGGTGGGGGAAACGCAGGGGAAGGGGAGAGGAATTTTTTAAATTTCCCTCCCCTTTTTGGGTTTTTTTTCCCCCAGGGGCTTTTTTCAAAAAAAAATTTTAATTTTAAAACCCCC
>NC_051415.1:35795111-35795354 GCF_015228065.2 Penaeus monodon
TGTGGTGGTGTGTGGGTTTGTTGGTAAAAATTTAATGAACTGCAAATTGCAGTCTCCACACGTCTACCCAAGACCAAACCAGACACAAACAAACAAAACCATAATATATGATTTTTTCTTTTAAGATTATTATTTTTAATGAATGAATTCGGTTTGTTTAAAATTATATCAATGACGTTCTCCCGCTGACCGATCGCATGCGGTCGGTGGACAAAGTAATAGATGTACGCTTGGTATTTTTCT
>NC_051415.1:35798241-35798456 GCF_015228065.2 Penaeus monodon
GAGAAGAAATCTTACTCCGCTTAACAAAATTCATCATACATCAGGAAGTGCCGATATTGCATCCATCCTTTTCACAAAGATATTTATGCCATTTTTGGAATTGTTTGTGCTGAAGGAAAACTGACGGACGGATAGTTGGGCCACTAACCTGCATGCCAAATGAAAGTATATTGAAGAATGGGGCAGCATGACACGTCTTTGTTTGTTTGTTTGTT
>NC_051415.1:35798485-35798641 GCF_015228065.2 Penaeus monodon
TAGAGAGTGAAAATGAAGTGTGTTGTCATATACATAATAGTTTACCTTACAATGCGATTCGTTTTCTTAAATAGTGAACTGACTATTGATGGCGACGTCAAAACCATTTCGGTCAGAAATTTACAGGTAATGTTTGGATGAACTGTTGTAAACTTG
>NC_051415.1:35798686-35798838 GCF_015228065.2 Penaeus monodon
CAGAAGGTAACCTGAGAAATAAAGAGATACCAGATTAATCAGTTAGGTATTCTAATCGTTTAATCTGTTACCCTAGAAGGGAAATTGGTAAAACTTGTGTATTTGTAGTTATTAATCGAACAAAATATTTTATACATGTAGAGCAGGGATAT
>NC_051415.1:35798924-35799334 GCF_015228065.2 Penaeus monodon
TATTAGACCGGATCTATTTTAATCTTATCTTTGAAATGGCCTCCAGTTTAAAAGGTGGTTTCTAGAATTCTTGGACTTAAACTGCAATCCTGACTCGTAAAACTAATCATATTGCCTTGTTATGTATCCAAGATTAGTGGTCACTAAACTAGATGCTTGGGGTTAGATTTGCCGAACTTTGTCATTGCAGTGGTATTAGCTAAAAATAAGTATACAAAATCAAAAGAGCACCAAATATTAAAAAAGACTGAAGAAGATAAACTACTAATAAACTGAAGTAAACTGTGCGATGGCCGGGAATCGAACCCGGGTCAACTGCTTGGAAGGCAGCTATGCTAACCACTATACCACCATCGCTTCGCAATTTGCAATTCTAAATGGGTATTTGAACCGTCCTTTATTCATTTCAA
>NC_051415.1:35806777-35806903 GCF_015228065.2 Penaeus monodon
GTATTTATCTTGTTTGTATTGGCACCAGCACAGCCTCACTCAGGGATGCTGTCAGCGGGGTCAGTGCTGATTCGCCTTGACACGGGAGAGCAGGGTGCAGCCGTTCAGCCAATCAGCGTACTTGGC
>NC_051415.1:35807783-35807930 GCF_015228065.2 Penaeus monodon
GCCCTTCTGCAACGTACTGGATAATTTGCTAGTGAGCTGACACCTCATCTTCCTACGTGCCGCTTTTGACACTGTGCCAGGCCACATAAGATTTCGTCACCCCCCCCAACTATCCCTGGCACCTGGCTTTAATAAAAACAATAGGAA
>NC_051415.1:35808387-35808521 GCF_015228065.2 Penaeus monodon
ATGGATGCTTGACATAACATGAAATATGATTACAGTCACTAAATTTTCTAAACATATAACATATAAATGGGTGATTATACTGTATTTTCTCCCGCATATAAGCCAAATATATGACATGCACTGCCATTGTTGTG
>NC_051415.1:35808657-35808803 GCF_015228065.2 Penaeus monodon
TGCCTGTTATTATACTACACTAACGTATGATACTGATGATTGGTAAAATATCTGAATTACACATAGATCTGGCTAAACACAAATCTCTGGCAGAATACAGAATAATCTAACTAATGAATTAATGGATTATTATACCTGGTATTATA
>NC_051415.1:35808915-35809211 GCF_015228065.2 Penaeus monodon
GTATGATACTGATGATTGGTGAAATCTCTGAATTACGCATAGATCTGGCTAAACACAAATCTCTGGCAGAATAATTCTAAATAATCAATCTGGCAGAATACAGATTATCTCTGTGAAGAAGCTGCATTTGCCTTTTTCAAATTGACCGTTTGAGATTTGTTAATTACCGATGGTGGCTGACTTGGTACTTGGAAGAATCTTTAATGAGCATTCTAAGGCTGACATTTAACGTTAGAAAACTTCTGTCGTATCCAGTCTCTTCTATTTTCTTTTATTTATCCATTTTTATTCTTGCC
>NC_051415.1:35811203-35812370 GCF_015228065.2 Penaeus monodon
TGAAGAAAAATCAGTACAGATAATCAAAGCGCATTCATTGTTACCATAGAAAAAAAAACTCGGTCCAGCTAGATTTACTCTAAAACATCGTAGATCATACCTCAAATCTCTAGATTTTGAGTACTACATTTACACCCCTAAAAATGTCTAAAAAAGGCATGCTCACCATATATTTTCAACAAACCAAACAAATCATTGCATACCTAATCTGTAAGTTTGATGCATTACAGTCATCTTCCTGGAGGGAAGTAGTAGTACTGGTGACTGTTCATTTCTCCATTGTAAGTTTCTGATATACCATTCATGCTTGCGACATTCGGTGGTATTCCGTAGCTCGATTTCGTTTCTTCTTAATCTTGCCGGAACTGCATTGGCCATTTTAGTTTCCGTTCTGTTTCGAAGTTTACTTTTCACAATATTTAACTGCTGCTCTACCTTCGCATTTGAGTGTGCTAAAGTAAGGGCATCGCAAATGCTGCAGCTCCTTGAATGGGTACAATCAGATGCATCTCTATGGCTAACGACCTCAGTCATTGTAACTTTATTCCATTTTATTAACGTCAGGTTAATATCACATGGGGGACTTTCAACCGTTCGAGCAAGAGAGTTAATGGCTCTTTTATGCAATGAAGTGCATTGCAGGCAGAAAGCAGGGAAATTTTCTGGAGAATCTTTACGTTGTTGGGCAACCGTCGCATTTTTGCACTAAAGTGTTCACAAACTGTACACAGCTACTCTTCAATGCAGTTTGTTGATCAACATGAGAGGCTTTTTAGCCATATCTGATTCCTTTTCGAAATGATATCCCAAGTATGATTTGGGATCAAATTAACCCTCAATATTACCCTCGAGAGAATCAACATTTGACGTTGGCAGAACAATTTTGAGAATCGGTGTAAGGTTTCTAGCCAAGTTTGTTGCATCAGCCTCATTAGATTCAAAGGATTTACGAACTCTCTGGACACTTTTCCTCAAGTGCAAGAGGCCGCGGAGAAAGGCAGACTGGA
The DNA here is from genome assembly GCF_015228065.2 of Penaeus monodon. Taxonomy (NCBI): domain Eukaryota; kingdom Metazoa; phylum Arthropoda; class Malacostraca; order Decapoda; family Penaeidae; genus Penaeus; species Penaeus monodon. The sequence goes on from NC_051415.1 coordinate 35,812,211, forward strand.
GCGTTGCGTCTCCCGACGCAGTTAGACAAGAACAATACAGGTAAAGTTAGACTAATAGGTTACGTATCCAACCTACGTAGCAGCGATTACCCTGTCACACCATTTATACATTCAGCTTAAGTTGTACCATAATAAAACATGTCTTTCTCATGGCAAATGT
>NC_051415.1:35812556-35812691 GCF_015228065.2 Penaeus monodon
TCTTTGAACAATTCATAGCTGATCGACAGTCTTCATCAGGCTAAACAAATGGTAGTCGTAGAGTGTTAAGGAAAGATTCCACTTTTCTAACCCATGAAGGAGTTATAAGTGGCTTTGAGGAAAGGGAAAGGGAAC
>NC_051415.1:35812760-35813282 GCF_015228065.2 Penaeus monodon
AACTTCAGCTCAAAGAAAGGCAAGGATAATGATGCTTCTAAATCAACAATATCAGGTTGAGCCTTTTTTCACTGGATTCCCTTGGCTCACCTCTTGATGTGAGCCTTGTCATTAACCCTGTTATGAGTGGCAGTGGCACTAAGACCAAGGAAGAGACAAAAAGCAAAGCTAGAACGCAGGGTAGTGTGAACAGCCTTTCGGTATCACGGAACAAGAATGTGGGACAGGGTATTAGCTGATAAGAAGTATTGTTACCGCGGCTCTAACCTACCCCTAAGCCGTGGTCACACTACTCCTTCATACCAGCTGGTTCTCTGCCAAACCGATACCCGTCCCACGTTCTCGTTCCGTAATACCGAAACCTCGATATATGTTATTTGCTCTTTCTTTGACGCATTGTTTTATTGCCCTTGGACCTTGTTATAGAAAAGATTAATTGAGTGGGGCAAAATTATCTCCTTTATACCAAGGAGTAGTGTGACTGCGGCTTTAAAAGCTAATGTTATAGTATCATATACGAGG
>NC_051415.1:35813316-35813518 GCF_015228065.2 Penaeus monodon
CCAATTTCCCGAAAGATCCTTTGAAGTGCCGGTCAACTTCGCCCCATGACTGCTATTTCAGGTCCTCACACATATCTCTTTCCTCGCATTTTCCAGTCTCCTTATCCTCCTCTCTCTCTCCTATTCTCTTCCGACGAAGGGAAAGGAAATGCCGTTGATTGAAAAGATGAACTTCCTTCTTTTGGTCTGGCGGTTCGCTTTA
>NC_051415.1:35813553-35813788 GCF_015228065.2 Penaeus monodon
AATTCAAATCCTAACAGCGCCGAAAAGGGAAAAACGAAAAGCTCGAATTTTGAGGTGCAAAAAAATAAAATGAAGTTTGTCGGCTGGACCCATATCTAATATCGCTTTCAATTACTTCATTCTACTGGAAACGCGATATTACGACTTTCTCGACATAGTGGAAATACGCCATGGCTTCAGGGTTACATATTCAGGACTTTCCATACGTATTCCGCCTTCTTTCTAATTGCCTTAT
>NC_051415.1:35814105-35814187 GCF_015228065.2 Penaeus monodon
GCAGTACTCTTCTGTATACCCATGCGGGAATAAAGCATTCGAAAAAAAAACAAAACTACATAATGCTTTAGTATACCATGAC
>NC_051415.1:35819485-35820167 GCF_015228065.2 Penaeus monodon
CTGATGTCGTAAGGATGAACATGATTTCTTCTGCCCTCAATTTGGCCAGTTGTGACAAATGGGTAGTATCTTGCATCTTTCTTATTTTCTCTTTATGAGACGGTTATTAATTCACGCAAAACCATGCAGATTGTTCATGCCATCTCCCTTACCTCCCGCCACACAACAGAGAAATTATTTATTAAAGGTAAAAAAACGGAAATTGTATTGTTGCATTTCTTCAGTGTCTGCCTGATACGGTTAGCAATTCAGGCAAAGTACTCGAACCTAGTCTGTTGGTCTGTTGACTTTTTACCTCGAGTGTTCTACCCATTTCTGTATTCCTCGGAGCACCTGCATCGGTTAATTGCAGTGACATTTAGCTGCACACCTTTACCACATCCGCCAGTCTGCATAATAGTGTGGCTGTCATATATGAAAACAAAAAACAAAAAAATCGTCTTTTCACATAGACGATGCATGAAAGCGGAAAATCCGTCACTTCTGAAACAACTAAAACATTGGCACAGTTTCTCTTCTGTCTGCATATTACCTCTTAGAACTTTCAGTGACAGCGGTTTATATCTGACAAATAAACGGTTACAAACTTAACATCCCACCTCCCAACATCTGTTGAACAATGCAGTTGGACCGAGCATTTCTGACACAGCACTGGTAGAAGATGCCGCTGTAGATATGAAAT
>NC_051415.1:35820276-35821288 GCF_015228065.2 Penaeus monodon
GCCCAGTCAATGACCCCTCCATCAAAGCCCAGGACGTTGGATGGCTTTGAGGACTTAGTACACCGCCAAGGAGGATGTGGACGAGGACTACGTGACCATGTGGAGGACGAAGATGTATGGGTGTTAGCAAAGGCCAAAAGGAAAATGACAAAGAAATGCAAGTGAGGGAGGGTGACTATGTACGCTGTGTTCAGATGGGTAACACCACCTGAAGATCAGGCCAAAGCAGCAAAGGGGACGCCCACGTGGTTCCAACACAAACCCATCCATTGTTCATGCCCTGTATCTGTCCACGGGTTAGTCACAGGACTAGTTGGTTCTGCATAAAGGTCATTAACCAAACATAATACCCATAGAGGTCCCAAGTGAGCAGCCATTACATAAAGACCTCTGCCTCCAACATAGCCCCGCAAGGCTGGGCTTTGTATCCTCCAGCGTTCGTGTTCTACAAGCGTAAGGGGCAGGACATCCTACAAGGGGTGGCTAGGTGTCTAAACACCGCCACCACGCACAGCATCCCGGGTCTTTGAGATCCTGACTGATATTGTCAAGAGTGTGTGAATGTGTATGTGTGTATATTATATATATATTATGGAATACCATCCTGAAGCAATGAAATCTCAACAGTTCAGAAAAATTCAAACCAAAGAACTTAGCCACATCGCTTAAAACTAAACACCACCAACGATTAACGAAATCTTTGCGTTGGTATTTACAGAGAGGAAACATGCTGACAGATTCGAAGTCGAGATCCCTCGTTCCGTGTTCCCGAGGACCGAAGGCGTTGGCCAACCCCCCTGCTATTTCCCGAGGAGAAACACCGACAAACGGAGAGCGGGTTAAAGACGGGGGTAGCTGAGTTGGAAAATGGGATGGAACCTGAGTGATGCTTGAGGGAGAGAGTGGGAAAGGAAAAAGGAAAAAGGAAGCAGGAAGAGAAAAGGCTACATAAATGTTCACATGAATTTCAAGATCACGGACAAGAAATTGATTAGAGTAAAAAAGAAATGAA
>NC_051415.1:35821313-35821970 GCF_015228065.2 Penaeus monodon
TGAGAAGCAACGCAGCGAGGGAATCAAATGATCAAGAGGCATCATCTTAATTGGTGAATATTACTCAATAGGTAACAAACCTATAACGATCTTCTCATCAGTCGATACGACGTTCGCATGGCCCTTTTAAGAGGAGAGTGATTCGGTTGTAAGCAGAACCACTCTCCTCTTAAAAGTGTAGAAGGCTTACGAGAACAAACTTTATAACCCATATTCAGTATGCGTGTGCACTTCCACCTTATTCGTGTGTAGAGAGAGAAAAGTGTGATACTTCAGATACAATGACACATCTGCAACCATTCTTAAGAATGTCATTATATAATTCATCATAATGTCTTTGCTTTTATAGTTTATTTATTAAGTATTGATACATATATTTTCTTCCTTTTGCTCATTCAACCCATTGTGTCCAGTCAGTACGGAGTATATACAAAGGATTAGTGCATTCGAGCCTCCTTTGTATTGGCATCTTACCGTTTTTGGTATCTATAGATAACGGCCAGTTTAGGTGCATACATATATATGATTTGATTACCTTCACTCCTGGCAACCCAGGGTAAATGCTGGACAAAAATTGATTACCGGAAAGCATATCCATAGATGATCAGCCTTCATAGCTGCAATAAACGGCCGTACTATGTATGACAAACATATTAA
>NC_051415.1:35822002-35822128 GCF_015228065.2 Penaeus monodon
AAAAAGCGGAAACAAGTGGTAGAAGTGTAAGTGATGAAAAGACCCAAATACTGAATATGAACAAATGCAAAGCCATTTCCGGAAATGCAACAGCTGCAATATCCATCGAAATAGTAGCTGTCAGGC
>NC_051415.1:35824924-35825877 GCF_015228065.2 Penaeus monodon
ATCAACTAACCCTAAACGCAGTCAAAACCCTGTTGAGGGCCAGCATCGACACCCTCGGCAAAGGAGGTAACGGCAGCGTGGTTCTCGTGCGCCACGAGGCCCAGATGTGCGCGCTCAAGGTTGCCATGAGGGAGAGCCAGTTGGCTAGTTTCGAGAAGGAGCGATACATCATGCAGATCCTGGCGGGCGCTGGCGGCGCTCCGCTCCCTCTGGCTTTCTGCCCAGAGGTACTCGCCCTGCTCATGAGCTTGCGCCACGGAATGACCTTGAGCAACCTGCTGCAGGCCGACGAGTTGAGCTTCAGCGACTGGGACCGGCTCAACATCGCCTTCATGCTGAGCACCGCCCTTCAGGAGGTCCACCAGGCGGGCGTCGTTCACTCCGTTCTCAAGAAGGACAACATCATCGTCGAGCTGAGTGAGACTGGATACCCCATGGGCGTTAGCATCATCGACTTCGGTCTGGCGGTGATGGTGGGCGGCAGCCACACCCCACGCACGCCCAGCAGTCGCAAGAGGTGGTACTGCGACTGCTTCTACACCGGCTGCGCCATGGGGCCCGCCTGCGACATGCCGGGCCTGGGTGTGATACTGGAGTACCTGTGCATGCGCCTGACGTATTTGCCGCTGCATCTGGAGAATCTCGTTTCATGGACGACCTTGGCCGACCACAGGCAGCGCCCCGAGCTCAATGAGCTGCTGGCCTACCTCGAGGGTGACTTGTATGAGGATGAGGAGGACTACAATCAGCAAGAGGACTACGAGAAGTACGATGAGTATGAGGAGGAGAGCGACCTCGTAGTCGAGTACTTCGATACCGTCCGACCCACGACCTCCAGGCGCGAAGGGGAACGCAGCCCTTATTTCTAGCAGCGATGAGGCGAAGGAGCTCTCTTTTTGTGATTTAATGGTTTTGTTTGATTTCATATTACAGGAATTTAATTTAATTTAATT
>NC_051415.1:35828874-35829943 GCF_015228065.2 Penaeus monodon
GTAAAAAAAATTAACAGACCATAAGTAGGAATTTAGGTTCCTATTAACTAATTGATATAAAGTGTCCCTGCCCGTGAAAACGGTCGTCTTAAAATACGACGCATGTATAATGGGCCCTCAGCGCATCTGGAAAGGTATTTGCAGAGTATCCCTTTTTTTGTTTTCTTCCTTTTACATTATTCTGCTCCTTGTTTTCTCTTTTCTAGCTCTTTTCTTTCTTCTCAATTGTCCTTTTTTTTCCCTTTCGGTCTCCATTTTATCTTCCCCCTTTGCTTTCCCCTCCTTCCTCGCCCCCGTGCTCTCCTACTGGTTACCACCCGCGATCGATCCTTCAAGACGATGAAGTCCGGGCGTTCCAAAAACTTAAAATAACCCTTGCGAAAGCTATCCTTTGATGGCCCCGATAATTAAGTATTCTCCATTAAAAGTCTTATTAAAAGCAGGGAAAAGATTCTGCACTCTTTACTTTGCGTCTTTTTCATGTAGATTACATACATTAGTATATAAAAGGTACGATTCACGGCATGCTATTAACCAATGTATCGTGTTCTTTTCCTCTTCTGTTAATGCATTTAACTGACCTTTACCCATATTTTTTCTAATGATATTATTAATTTTGCCATGCCCCACGTGTAGTAACACGAACCTGCCTCTTTTTAATTACTGAACTACTCTAGACCTTTTTCTTCTGCAATACTCATCATTTTCCTTCTATCCTGCTGACTCGAATGCCGTTCCAGAAATATTTCTACATTTCCCTTAAATATTCTGCTGAAGGAAATCTCACTGACACTGGATATCGTTTAGGCACACATTGAATAAAGTGAAAAAGTTTCCCTCAAATAAAATAGAATAATCATGAATAACATCCTTCTTTTGTATCAATCAAACAGTTTCCACTTTTCTTTCAGAGCCAATTACTTAACCCTTGACTCTCTTTATAATTTTTTTTACAAACTATTTGTCCCCTGTGGAGTAACGAACTGCAGAACAACAACGTGATAAAAAGATTGGTAGAATGAACGCAAAATCGCTCAGAGACGGAAATGCCGACATTGTCAGTTTCGAG
>NC_051415.1:35830200-35830666 GCF_015228065.2 Penaeus monodon
TATCTTATAGTACAAAAATGCACGTATATTACCTATTAAACATCTGGACAATTACAGGAAAAATGTAAACACATTTTTAGACTTTTCATATTATAGTGATCAACTCATTCCATGTCCCTTACCGTTCTTGAAGTTAAGTGATACTAATTTCCAAGGCATCAACAATAAACCAAGGAAAATTTGGCCGTCTTCTTAGTTTTAGGAAATACAGTCCACTCTCCCTCCTGAAAAAAATGAAGCTATCGGTGGGTCACAGGCATTCAAAACTTGTCAAACAATCGAGGTTTTGCTGAGTTTCCTAATAAAGCTACCATGTTCCGTTGAGATGGATTCGTTGGGAACTGCAAAATGCCACATCAATTGATATCTTATGTCCAGTTTGCATCCTACATCTCACTTCATTAAATTAACTTTAATAGATGGATGATTAAGAAAAGGTTTTTATAAGTGTATCCGGATGTCGAGG
>NC_051415.1:35831055-35831761 GCF_015228065.2 Penaeus monodon
ACGACACACAACACAGGTGACTTTTTTAACAACAGTAGCATGGTCCGAAAGAAAGATGTTTCTACTCTTAACGTTTCCCGAGTCACCCATTCAGACAACATAAAAACTATAACACAGTACCCTAGTCAGGCTGACAACACAAACACTCATTCACTATTTCGCGACTTCCTACACTTGAACCAGGTTTGACCTCTCTGTGTGGCTTTCCTACTCTCTCCTCCTCTCTTTCCTCCCTGAATCACTGTCGGAGGTTGCGAACCCAGCACTTTAAATCATAGTTGCTCTAGTTACCATAGTGATTGACACCTGCAGACTCATCGTCTATCTTGTTGCGTCTTATCTCTGATCCAATTACGAGCATTGTTGTTGGCTGTTTTTCATCTGTGTGTGTCACTAAGGTGGCATTTGCAAAAAATGTGTATTATCATTTAGTTTTCTCACCAAGAGATAAGCCTGCTCCTTATGTTTTATTATCCCCATCTTGACAAGATTGTCAACCATTTTTTGACGACACCTTATCCAGGCTCGGTGAGAGCATAACCCAATCTTTCCACTCAGGAGGTCCTTGCCTTGTTGTTGTTGGGTCCTTGTCTCTTCCACTTCGATAGTCTTACTGTGTTTATGATTGGTACTACCATCAAGCTGTCCACTGTAGAAATAGCTGCGACGGGATCTCAGATGTTGCAGGGCTTCCTGGGTGCCCATA
>NC_051415.1:35844102-35844239 GCF_015228065.2 Penaeus monodon
TTTTGCTTTCATGGATGAATGTCGCAAACCTGTCTTTCTATGTAAAGTGATGGAATATTATTTTCAACAGACTTAAGTATATTTTTTATTTGTACTGTTTTGTCAGTTATTGAGGGGAGGAATAAAACCATCCCGAT
>NC_051415.1:35847855-35848261 GCF_015228065.2 Penaeus monodon
TGGGAGGGAAAAATGAAAGAAAAGGAAGTGAGAGTACGAGAGAGAACAGGGAGGATGCGAATGGGTAAGAGATTAAGTGAGAAAAGAGGTCCAAGAGCTGATCAGGGAGAGTGCGCCGTCGGATGCCATGGAGTTGCCGTCAAAGCCGAACACGGGCGCTCTCTCCAAAGCCTGCCTCCGCTCGCCTCCTCGGCTTGCTTGTGAAAGATATCGCTGCAGAGAGGATCAGAGGAGTGCACTGATGGTAGAAGGAATCATGGTAATTAAGTAGAGTTACGCGATGAAGCGCAACTATACTTAATGACTTAGGGATATAAATCTGATTATATTTTCATAATTTGGTCAGTCAACCAGCATTCTATAATCAGTACCCAGTGAATCTAAGCATTCCACTGATGATGGTAGT
>NC_051415.1:35848306-35849049 GCF_015228065.2 Penaeus monodon
GCAAAAGATTCCATCACTCACTACTCTTACAGTGCCACTTAACGCTAAAAATATATTAAGTTAACATTAGTAATGGTATCTCTTTTGAACTCACCTCTACACTAAGTTTGGTGCACAAGTGGCGTTAATATTTGAATACTTTATGCATGATTTTGCAGCCAACGTCTTTACCAGGTTTGGCTCCAATCCTATTAGACCTGAAGGAGTTATTGCTGGGCTGGGCTGGAGGTAGTCTGCATTTATGATGTGTACAATGTGTGTCTTTGCGTATGTGTGCTTAGTGACCAAATGTTATAGCAACAGTAACAGTAGTGGTATTGAATTCTAAGATCAGCATATTAACAAATGTAGAAAGTAGGAAATTGTTAAACGTCAAAAGCCGTCTTACTATATCTTGAAAATAGGTCATGATATACCAAATTACCAAAATATAAATAATGAATGGTTTAGTGGGAAAAAGTCTCCACAGCAATGCGAAAATAATGTCACTGAAAAGACAATCAAATGAAAAACTTACTTGCTTACTTGCAAGAAAACCATTTAAGGCTGCAGAGATAGGGATGCAGTGGATTCTTGCATTTATATATCTCTTTTCTTTACTAATATTTTGCTTAGATTTGCTTTAAAACATAAATTCCATCTACATAAAAAGTAAACTTTGAAATTAACTTGTATCTGTTTCAGTTTTTTTTAGGGAAGTTTACCGAAATCACACTTTGACTCATGGTATCCCAAATCTAAAT
>NC_051415.1:35849292-35849645 GCF_015228065.2 Penaeus monodon
CGCATTAACCTAGCAAAGCTCTGTAGTACAAGTGGCTTCCCTCAATTTACGTCCTCCCAGTCCTCGTCTTCGTTTAACTCAAAAGTATTACAGGCGCGCTTCTGTTTAATTCAAACAGAATCTTTCTCGTGTCCAGTTTTATATATTTGGGTGAGTATATATGCGAGTTTATATATTTTGCCTACACGCTTTGAAATCATGTCTACTAAGAGGCTTATTAAGTATACTTTATTTACATATCAATAAAAGCATACGCAAAGTGAGTATGCGATGAAGAATGGGAAGAGTAAGACGAAAAGGCAAGAAGATATAAAGAAAGAAACACAATAGTAAATGATGACCAAACGATAGCT
>NC_051415.1:35849727-35849843 GCF_015228065.2 Penaeus monodon
GAAATTAGCAATTTAACAGAATCTATCCACCAAAAGTTTTCCCAGTGAGGTTGTGGGAATAAGCTGTTAAAACTACGAAAATAAAGTGCCAGGGCACGACTATGAAGGGTTAAAGT
>NC_051415.1:35849907-35850135 GCF_015228065.2 Penaeus monodon
TGACGTTTATGATAGACACATTTTAAAACGAGATTCCGTATATTAAAGAAATTTCCATTCTTGAGTTTATGAGATTACGAAACCAAGAGAGAAACAAAGGCTTGGGAGTCACCTTTCGCGAGACAAGTTGATGTATTCTGCCGAAGAATGTCGAGTTTATTGCCAGATTTGTGCTTTTATGGCCACTTCCGGACGCAGAGTCTCCAAAGTTTAAGTGGCTCTGATAAA
>NC_051415.1:35851626-35851833 GCF_015228065.2 Penaeus monodon
ACTACAAACACTCGCGGCCTTTACTTTGCTTCCTTGGTGACTCCTGACCACATCCCGATAGGAATCCACGACGAGATAGAACCGAATACCGCATCGTCCGTCGCGCGGGTTGCCAAGGAAGGAGCGGGATTCAGTTAGTCAGAAGGGCGCACGACGTGTCATGTGGAGGCGATTGGCTTGGGATGCCATGGCTGGTCAGCCCAAGGA
>NC_051415.1:35852896-35853571 GCF_015228065.2 Penaeus monodon
TATGGGCACCAGGAGCCACTTCAACATCTGAGATCCCGTCGCAGCTTTATCACAGTGACAGGGCTTGATGGAGTCCCAATCCAACACTTCAGACTATCGAAGTGGAGAGAAAAGGACCCAAACAACAACAAGGCAAGGACCTCCTGAGGAAAGATTGGGTTATGCTAAACCGAGCCTGGGATAAGGTCGTCAAAACTGGTGACAATCTTGTCAGATGGGGGATAAAACAAAGAGCAGATTATCTCTCTGGTGAAGAAAACTAAATGATCATACACATTTTTTGCAAATGCCACCTTAGTGATCCCCACACAGATGAAAAACAGCCAACAACAATGCTCGTAATTGGATTCAGAGATGACGCAACAAGATAAGACGATGAGTCCTGCAGGTGTCTAATCATCTATGGTAACTAGAGCAACTATGTTTAAAGGCTGGTTCGCAACCTCAGACAGTGATTCAGGGAGGACAGAGAGGAGAGAGAGGAAGCCACACAGAGAGGTCAACCTGGTCAAGTGTAGGAAGTCGCTGAAATACTTGACTGAGTGTTTGTGTTGTTCAGCCCTGACTAGTGTACTGTGTTATATTTTTTATGTTGTCTTGAATGGGTGACCCGTGAAACGTAAGAGTAGAAACATTCTTTCTTTCGGACCATGCTACTGTTGTTAAAAGCTCACC
>NC_051415.1:35854007-35854458 GCF_015228065.2 Penaeus monodon
CCTTGCATGTCCGATACACTTATAAAAACCTTTTCTTAATCATCCATTCTATTAAAGTAATTACTGAAGTGAGATGTAGGATGCAAACTGGACATAAGATATCATTGATGTGGCATTTTGCAGTTCCCAACGAATCCCTCTCAACGGAAACATGTAGCTTTATTAGGAAACTCAGCAAACCTCGATGTTTTGAACAAGTTTTGGAATGCCTGTGACCACGAGAGCTTCAGTTTTTTCAGGAGGGAGAGTGGACTGTATTCCTAAAACTTAAGAATTTCCTTGGTTTATTGTTGATGCCTTTGTTAAATTAGTATTCACGTAACTTTCAAGACCGGTAAGACAATGGAATTGAGTGATCACTATAATATGAAAGTCTAAAAATGTGTTTACATTTTTCCTGTAAGTTTCCAGATGTTTAAATGGTAATATATGTGCATTTTTGTACTATAAG
>NC_051415.1:35854657-35854854 GCF_015228065.2 Penaeus monodon
TCGAAATGAAATGTCCGCTGCATTTCCGTCTCTGAGCGATTGCGTTCATTTCTACCAATCGTTTTATCACGTTGTTCTGCAGTCGTTACTCCACAGTGGGACAAATAGTTTGTAAAAATTATAAAGATCAGTCAAGGGTTAAGTAATTGGCTCTGAAAGAAAAGTGGAACTGTTTGATTTGATACAAAAGAAGGATG
>NC_051415.1:35854876-35855475 GCF_015228065.2 Penaeus monodon
TCTTGAGGGAAACTTTTTTCACTTTATTCACTGTGTGCTAAACGATATCCGGTGTCAGTGAGATTTCCTTCATGCAGATATTTCCGGGAAATGTAGAAATATTTCTGGAACGGCATTCGAGTCCTAGAGATTAGAAGGAAAATGATGAGTATGCAGAAGAAAAGAGAGTCTAGAGTAGTTCAGTAATAAAAGAGGCAGGTCTGTATACACACGTGGGGCATGGCAAATTAATAATATATAGAAAAAATATTGGGTAAAGGTTCAGTAAATGCATTAAAAGAAGAGGAAAAAGAACACGATACATTGGTTAATTAGCATGCCTGTGCATCGTACTTATATACTAATGTAGTAATATACATGAAAAAGACGCTAAAGTAAGAGTTGCGAATCTTTTCCCTGCTTTTAATAAGACTTTTAATGGAGAACTACTTAATATCGGGGCCCATCAAAGGATAGCTTTCGCAAGGGTTATTTAAGTTTTGAACTCCCGGACTTCATCTCTTGAAGGATCGATCGCGGGTACCCAGAGGAGAGGCACCGGGGGCAGAGGAAGGAGAAAGCAAAGGGGGAAGATAAAATGAGACCGAAAAGGGAAAAAA
>NC_051415.1:35855552-35855662 GCF_015228065.2 Penaeus monodon
GGGATACTCTGCAAACTCAGATGCGCTGAGGCCCATTATACATTGCGTGTTTAAGACGACAGTTTCACGGGCAGTGGACACTTTATACAATTAGTTAATAGGAACCTAAA
>NC_051415.1:35857619-35858547 GCF_015228065.2 Penaeus monodon
CAAAACCATTAAATCACAAAAAGAGAGCTCCTTCGCCTCATCGCTGCTAGAAATAAGGGCTGCGTTCCCCTTCGCGCCTGGAGGTCGTGGGTCGGACGGGTATCGAAGTCTCGACTACGAGGTCGCTCTCCTCTCATACTCATCGTACTCCTCGTAGTTCCTCTGCTGATTGTATTCCTCTCACCTCATACAGTCAACCTCGCGGTAGGCCAGCAGTCCATTGGAGCGCGGGGCGCTGCTGTGGTCGGCCAGGGTCGTCCCATGAACGAGATTCTCAAGAGGCAGCGGCAAATACGTCAGGCGCATGCACAGGTACTCCAGTATCACCCCAGCGCACCGGCATGTCGCAGGCGGGCCCCATGGCGCAGCCGGTGTAGAAGCAGTCGCAAGTACCACCTCTTGCGACTGCTGGGCGTGCGTGGGGGTGTGGCTGCCGCCCACCATTCAACGCCAGACCGGAAGTCGATGATGCTAAACGCCCATGGGGTATCCAGTTCACTCAAGCTCGACGATGAGTTGTCCTTCTGAGACGGAGTGAACGACGCCCGCTTGGTGGACCTCCGAAGGGCGGTGCTCAGCATGAAGGCCCCCCCCCCCGATGTGGAGCCGGTACCCAGTCGCTGAAGCTCAACTCGTCGGCTGCAGCAGTTGATCAAGGTTCATTTCCGTGCGCAGCTCATGAAGCAGGGCGAGTACTCTGGGCAGAAAGCAGAGGGAGCGGAGCGCCGCCAGCGACCGCAGGATCTGCATGGATGGTATCGCTCCTTCTCGAAACTAGCCAACTGGCTCTCCCTCATGGCAACCTTGAGCGCGCACATATGGCCCTCGTGGCGCACGGAACCCACGCTGCCGTTAGCTTCTTTGCCGAGGGTGTCGAGCTGGACCTCAATAGGGTTTTGACTGCGTTTAGGTTTATTGGATCGGGCGA
>NC_051415.1:35864111-35864513 GCF_015228065.2 Penaeus monodon
CCATCCTTCTACATCCCCTCTTTCTTTTTGCTTTTAATTAAATATCTTTCTATTATTTAGTTTGTAACTTATGAGACTTTTTTATTGTACTTTTTAATCCAATAAGGCATCATCCCGATTAATTTATAATGTTGTCTCGTTGTGTCTCTCTTCTGTGTCTTCTCTTTCTGTCTGTGTGTGCTCTCTTCTCTTTGTCCTGCTGTTCTGTCTCCCCTTTCTGTGTGTGTTTGATATTCATGGATAATTCTCAATATACAATCATATATTATTATATAAGTGAGGGTAATATTATTTTCAAACATACTTAAGTATATTTTTATTTTACTGATTTTGTATTATAGAAGGGGAGGACGTAATGGCCATCCCATTTGTTTTGGCGTGCGTAGTGTTAGTGAGTTCGGA